>NC_136500.1:13525603-14033103 GCF_053919585.1 Euprymna scolopes
TATACATGGACAGAGATCTGCAATGTAAGTGTAAAAAGAACTGAAAACAGGAAGCCGGTGATGAGGGTAAGGTTTTCATGGTGAGGGGCGGGGTTGCGGATCAGAAGCATGAGAGAAAGAGAGGGAAAGAAGAAAGAAAGAGAATGAGATCGCGCAGGGCATGGGAATGTGCTCTGCTGTGGATTGTGCGCTGGTTATTTTTTTATTTCATGTTTTTATTTTTTTGTATTTTTTAAGCTTAGGGTTCGAGGCGGTGCTGGCGAGGGTGGGAGAGCAGGTCGGGCAGCCGCCACTCGTCAGCCATTTACCCACCTCCCTCTCTCTTCCCTTCGCTCTCCACCAACCCACCAACCGCCGACCCAACCACTTTTCTTTCTTTCTTTCTCTGGTCACACACGATTGCCAAGCGCGTCCGTCAGAATGTGTGGTAAAAATCTAGCGTGGGAAAGTGGCCGTTCTCCGCTTCACACACAGCTCGCCGGCTCAGCTCGTGTCCCCAAGGAGGGTGGGGAGGGCTTGCGAACACTTTATAAATACGGCCTGCTCAGATTGTCGTTAGATTATTGTCATATCTGCGGGCTCACCGGCCACAACTTATACCTCTCGTACTCCGACGATCGAACTTCTTTTTGGAAAATCATTTTTTTTCTTTTAATTTATTTTAAAAGGAAATTGTCTTTAACTGTCGATTCTTTATTTGGGTTAAACAGATACAAAACAAAAACGTTGGGAACAACCACCTGACGATCCGTATTCATTATCCGGTTTTCTTTCTCTGGATTTTGTTTTGAACTTTTTTTAAAATCGAAAACTTCACAATGTTGGACAGTGTTACTACCGTGGCTTCAAACGCCGGCCCCACCAAAACTCCAACACATAGAAAGGTAAGTCATTCGGCCCTTTATTTTTAACTTTAAATCTTTTCGATTTTATTAAGCATATTGTTAATGTTATCATAATATTGTTGTCATATTTTTTTAATTAAATAAAGAACCTCTCTCTTCTTACGGCGTTTCCAATCGTAGATATCTTATTTTCGTTTGCGTTGTAACATGACTTAAAACTAGATTATATCTTCTCTTAGCCACAGATAAAGTTTATAAATAGTAGATACTTCTCGTATGATATGCCATTATATACAGGTGCCTTGTGTCAATCATACAGTTGAACATGGCGATATCTATCTATCTATCTATATATATATATATATATATATATATATATATATATATATATATATATATATATATATACACATATACATATATATATATATATATATATATATACATATACATATATATATATATATATATATATATATATATATATATTAAGCAGGTAAAAAAAAAACTTGAAATATAAATATCGTTTGATTGTAAATTTAATTTTTAACAAATGATTACCTGTTATGAATTCTATTTATTCGTCGAGTCGTAGAAAATAAATCACAACGACTCCAGTTCAACGTGTGTTCAGTTTGAAACACGATATAAATAATAATTAAATAAAAATATAAAAATGTTGATTCAAACAATGGTTTTAGACTATCATAACATTGTCAGATATTGTCAGTGTCATAACATTGTCAGTGAAAATTTATTTTCAGGATACAATCTAAAACGATTATATCGAAATACATTCAAATATATCAAAATATATCAATAGTTTTATTCGTTTCTTTAAGTTTAAAAAAAAAAAATAAATAAACACTGAACACACATTTTGAAAGTTCAATTCGACTGCTCATGTTCAGCCAATCACGTGTGTTGCTAGTTTTTGAGTTTGGGAAAATGTTTTGATTGGCTACATGCGAGGATAAACAAAAATAATGTTTCAAATGAAGTTGACTAACAGTTTATTAATTTATTTAAACTAAACACGGTTCTTTTATTTAACATAAGCATAACTTAAATAATTGGTATATTTAAATAAATTTATATGTATTTTTAATCATGAAGTTTGTTTGGCATACTTTAAGCATTTAAAAGGCAACTCGTTTTTTTGGGGGGGGGTCTTGTTTTGTATAAACAAATTTAGATCTAACAGGTTTATTTATTTTTTACATGTTTACATTTGATATTTAACATAACTAATTGTTGAACACATTATTATTATTATTATTATTATTATTATTATTATTATTATTATTATTATTATTATTATTAAAATTTGATAATTAATATAATAAAATCGATGCTGATTTGTTTTTCTTTTGTGCAATTTCAGATCAATAAGTTGATGATGGAAAAACGAAGACGAACGCGAATCAACAACTGTCTTTCTGAATTGAAGACGTTGGTGCTGAAAGCCCTCAAAAAAGATGTAAGTATAAACGTTAACTATTTTAATAATAATAACATGACGATCATAAATTTGATTAACACGTGTTGATGGTAGTAGAACTTTAGAATAAGTAAACTAGTCGAACTAATATGTCTCGACTTAGAACATGTTATTTTAACTAATGGCTGCTTTAACTTTTAACATTTATTAAATAACGTCTATGCTTATTATATATATATATATATATATATATATATATATATATATATATATATATATATATATATATATATATATATGATTCGGAAGGCGGAAATATATATTCATTGAGTTTATTATTTGTAACAATTGTGGTTATAATTTATATGCAAGCTATATGCACTTCAAAAATACATTTTATATATTCTCCAGCTATAATTGTCCTCTATATTTTTATTTAATATATTTACAAGAATAACGTAAATTATATATATATATATATATATGTATATATATATATATATATATATATATATATATATATATGATAAAGACATCTGTGTTCAAAAAATAATTGCTAAAATCTAGAATTCACTATAAACAATGAATCTTATGACGTCACAAGTTGCTAGAAGTTGAAGGATCGCCTTGATTAAGTAAAGATAAAGATTTTTGTGAAAATTAAACAATTTTCACGTCATCAATATGTTTTCACGTCATCAATATGTTTTCAATAAAATTTAAAAATGGGTTTATGTGTGTGTTTGTATAAGAATTTAAATGTTATGAAAAGGACATTCCACTAATATTATTTATTGAATACGCACTTCACTTCGCTTTGCTTTTCTTGTCAAAATACTGTACGGGCGACTGGGAGGATGGGGGGGGGCTAGAGTTTAATGTCACTTTTTCGTCTTCTTCTCTTTCTTTCTGTGTGTACACAAAAACCAACATTTTCCCACGTGTTGGAAGTATGTAAATGAGACGGCTTTTGGGTTAGGCGCTGTGAGCGAAAGGTGGCGGGTTTTAAAGCGATTAGACAGGCGTAATAAAAAAAAAAAAGAAAAAGAGAGAAAAAAAATAATAATATTAATAGAAACAAATAAATTAAACAAAAAAAGAGAGAAAAAAGACTGACACACAGACACAACTCCTATGTGCGTTTTTTCTTTTCTTTTTCTCTTCTTAATTCCTTGAACCGCCCTTCCCTAAGCCTGTCTGCCTGCTCCCCCCCCTCCCCTTCACACACACACATACAAAAGCCTGACCTCCGGGGTCAGCCGTACATTAGGTTCCGTGGGAAAATGTCGCTGAGATGCGAACAAGACTCATGGACCAGAAAAGAAGGGAAGGCGATGGGGCCGAGGGGGGGGGGGGCAGGGGATTACAAGAGGATGTAGGTTGGATCTCGGCAGTATTTGAACCATATATGTATATACATCTATGCATAGAGACACATATAAGGTGTACGTGTTTATTACTGACTTACTGGATGAGGGGGTGGGACGGGAAGTGAAATGGGTGTCTTTTTATCCTTTTTCTTCGCCGTTAAAACAAGTTGTTGATTTTTATCCGTGGCTGTTAAAAGGCAACTCCCGATTTTAAGCAAGCAGTTTCGGTTATTATTAATTAAAAATAAAACGCATTAGGTTAGCAAGATTTTTTTTTATTTTCAATATTTTATTTCTATTTAATTATTTACTAGTTGATTAATTGGACATCACTTTATTTTAAAAATCGAATTTCATATATATATATATATATATATATATATATATATATATATATATATATATATATATATATATATATATATATTAATTACTAGATTATTTTATTCTATTTTAAGAAGTAAGTTCTATTGTCAAAATAAATAAACGTGGATTTTCGGCATCGAGGCCGCATAATTGATGTTTGGTGTTATTTTTTTAACTTAAAAAAATATTTTATTTATTTATTTTTACAATTTCGTTTTTTGCTGGAATTAAAGCACACATAAATTTATTTTTATTTTTTTGTATTAGTTATTATTGTTAGTAGTAGTATTTTTTGTTTGTCTGTTTGATGTTTTTGGAACGTGTCAAAATACTAATTTTCTTCTTTTTTATTTTCTTTTTCTTAGGGCGAACAGTTTTCAAAATTAGAGAAAGTTGATATCTTGGAGATGACTGTGAAATATCTGCACTTCCTCCACCAGCAGCAACAAGTGAACATCACCACCGACTCCCTAGGGGGCAAGTACCGGGTACCCCTCGATGTCTCCGCCGAGGTCATGCGATACATGAACAGTGAAGAGGCCCGATCTCGCCTCACTGACCACATCAGCAAGTGCGTCCGAGTAAGCAATGGATCGCCGACCCAACAGGTCGTACCAAACAGCGCCACCCAGACACCGACTCCAACGACAGTCCACCAACAACAGCGTCAACAGATCCCCACCCCACAAACACCACCAGAGCACATCCGTCACCACAGTCAACCTCAGACATCTCCCTTGGGGGATAACACGACGCACATAGTTCTTCCCATCGCATCCAAACAATCTGAGAGTAGTTTAATGATGACGGCTGTGCCCGAATCGCCCTACAAAACTCTGACCGTATCCTACACACCGATCAGTTCCCCCAACAACAACCGCAGTTCTCCGTCCACACATGCGATCAGCAATCCATCTAATTCCCTCGCGAGTCAAAACACATTCACATCTCCGTCAATTGTCCATATGAAAGCTCTGGTGTCGGACAGTAACGCTTCAAATGGTTGCTACGTGTCTACGGTACCTGTATACGTCGGCAGCATCAGCGAAGCAAAACCTTCATCGGCCACGTTGGCCGGTTTTTACACACACCAGCTCAAAAGAAACATCTCACCTGAACCTGTCAAAGAACTTCCTTTGTGGCGACCCTGGTGATTCATATGGCCTCCACATTCATCTCTCTTTTTTTTTTTATCTACATTATATTTTAAAAGACTTTTTAACATGAATTTGAGATACATCACGAACATGACTAATAAATACAAATTCTAATGGCATCTTTACATTATTTTTGTATCTCGTTTCATTCCAGCTCTTGCAAGTAACGCTAAAAAAAAGACGGAACTATTTTTTTATATAACTCTCACCGTCGACAAATCCAATCTTATGTCACAATAAATGTGTGGGGTCGATTTTGGTGAATAAAATATCAAGACTGCAAACTGAATAAAAGAGGCAAACACCATCTGAAAATGTCGACAACTCTCATCACCAGAACAAAACAAGCCTCCCATCATCAAATTTCACAAAAAAAAACTTTATTACTAACGTCTCATCAGTAAAATAAATCGTCATTTGATGGCGAATGTTTCAGAGCAAAATCGGCTGAAGAGCAAAAGGGGACCATGACGTTGAGTTCAATTGATTTGAGCTTCCATCTATATTTTTTATTTCTACTTTTTTTTAAGAAAGAACTATTTTAAAAACATTTTCCTGCCTTATACTAAGAGATTCTCTTAGTAATTGACAGGGACCACCACGAATAAATCAATAATTTACTTTTTCATAAAAAAATGTGTTTGTGTTATTTATCATTTTTCATTTAATCTGGGGTATGGAGATATGTGTGTGTGCGTGTATGTATATATATATATATATATATATATATATAGAGAGAGAGAGAGAGAGAGAGAGAGAGAGAGAGAGACAGACAGACAGACAGACAGACAGACAGACAGACAGAGCAAAAATGGTAATTAGTAAAAACCTGAAGAGAGTGCTCAATACTATTGCAGAGCAAATATTTATTTTTTTATTACTGTTTTATCTGCTTAGTTACACATGTTTCGGATACCGAATCGTATTAACGATCCAATAATAATTATGATTAATCATAGTAATTATTTCTGTAAATTCTGATGAAGTTATTGGATCGTTGATACGATTCGGTAACCGAAACATGTGTAACTAAGCAGACAAAACGGTAAATAAAAAAGAATATATATATATATATATATATATATATATATATATATATATATATATATATATATATATATATATATATATATATTCAAGCAGACGTTATTACAGCGGAGATACTTTGCTTTATTACTTTTTTATTTTTTTCCATTTTTCGTATAATCTTTTTTTATATCGAAATCGAAAATATTAATGAAAGTGCCATAGTTACCAGAGCGCTTTCGATTCATATTGTATTTAATAATGTCTGATTTAATAAATAAAAAAAAAATGCTGCCTTAATATACGAATAAGCATTTCTAATTTCCTTCAAAGTGATTTTATTTTCAAACAATTATTTAATTATTTCTACCAATTTCAAGAACATATATTTTTCATATGCAAAATAATACTTTTTTAGAGCATGAAGATATATGTTCTTTAAATAGACAGAAACAATTGTTTGTGGATAAAGTGTATTTTGATGAAATATGAAGTGTTTGTCTGAATAACCAAAATATTACATATTAAAATAAGATCTTGTACTTCTCTGAGCCACAAAATAAACCTTTGTGTTGACTTAATGTTATATATATATATATATATATATATATATATATATATATATATATATATATATATATATATATACATATATAAATATATACATAAATATATCTATGAATATATATATATATATACATACAAATATATATAAATATATATATATCAATATGATATAAATATATATATACGTATCAATATATATATATAAATATATATATATATCAATATATATATATATCAATATATATATATCAATATATATATACATATATATATATATCAATATATATATATATTGATATATATATACATATATATATATATATTGATATATATATATATATATATATCAATATATATATATATAAATATGTATATATATATATCAATATATATATATATATGCATATATATATCAATATATATATATATATATATATATATATATATATATATATATATATATATATATATATATATATATATATATAGTTCTAGTCTTTGGGAAGTTTCGTGTTTTGACTATCTTCTGGGAATGACCTTCACTCCTGATCTGAAATGGAACGCATACATCAAATCTGTTGCCAAGGTCGATGGAAAAATGGTTAGATCACTCTACTGCTCCAGTTTTCACTGCCGATGCAATCCTCTTTTTGTATAAGATTTTACATATTAAAATAAGATTTTGTACTTTATTAAGCTATAAAATAACTCTTTTTGTTATATATATATATATATATATATATATATATATATATATAACAAAAAGAGTTATTTTGTAGCTTATATATATATATGTGTGTGTGTGTGTATATATATATATATATATATATATGTGTGTGTATATATATATATGTATGTTTGTATACATATATGTATGTATGTATATATATATGTGTATATATGTATATATATTGTTTTTAAAATATAATTATCCACTGACACGTGTTTCGTCGTCTACGACTCATCAGAGTGGCTGAATCTTTGGTTAAATGGAAAATTATTCCCAACTCGCATTTAGATAAAAATGCACTTTCGTAAATAATTGAATTCATTTAAGACGTATCGCAAAAACAAAAACAAATAACATCCATATGTGTATATGTGTGTGTGTGTGTGTGTGTGTGTGTGTGTGTGTGTGTGTGTGTGTGTGTGTGTGTGTGTGTGTGTGTGTGTGTGTGTGTGTGTGTGTGTATAGATGTTGTTTTGTTTTGGTTTTAGCGATATGTTTTGAATGAATTCAATTATTTACGAAAGTGCATTTTTACCTAAATGCAAGTTGGGAATAATTTTCCCTTTTAACCAATTTGGTACCCCCACATGGGGAGCGGTATATATATATATATATTATTTTTATTATTTTATTTTATTTTTAAAATGTAATATGTATATATATATATATATATATATATATATATATATATATATATATATGTGTGTGTGTGTGTGTGTGCGTGTGTGTGTATATATCTGTTTATATATATCTATATATCTGTATATATATACATATATATATATTTGTATATATATATATATATATATATATATATATATATATATATAACTACTTCATTTAATCACATAAATTTAATATACGAAAGTATAGATTTATGCGTGAACTTTAAGTATTTACTTCAAAAGTGCTCAATATATGAAAACAAAGGGATGTAGTGTTTACCTGATATACACAATGGTAAACCTCAAACTAATATAAATAACAGTATATAACAGAAAATGTAATCCCAACCGAATTAAAAAAGCTCAATACACAATAGATTATTATAAGAGAAAGAAAATTAAATTATTATAAGAGAAAGAAAATTAAAACTGTAAGTTGAACTTTACAATAAAAATTTATTGCTCGACTGAATACTCCAAAACATAATTTATAAAGTCCTTATTCCGTGGAATTCAAAGAATGCTATTCTTATTATTCTTCTCATTAGAGGACATAAAGAAATCAGCTGATTTCTTTATGTCCTCTAATGAGAAGAATAACAGGAATAGAATTCTTTTCATTCCGCGGAATAAGGACTTTATAAATTATGTTTTGGAGTATTCAGTCGAACAATAAATTTGGATTATACTTACAGTTTTAATTTTCTTTCGCTTGTATATATATATATATATATATATATATATATATATATATATATATATATATATATATATATGTGTGTGTGTGTGTGTGTGTGTGTGTGTGTATATATATATATATATATATATATATATATATATATGATTACTTAATTTAATCACATAAATTTATATACAAAAGTATAAATTTATACGTAAACTTTAAGTATTTACTCCAACAGTGCTCAATACGTAGTAGAGCTAATAGTAAGTTATAAAATATATTTTTCGTTCGGGAAATTTCAATATAATTTTAACTGAACCATATAAAAGCATCCAGATTTTAAACAAACGATACTCAAAACTGCCTGAAATCGTTGTTGAAAAACTCAGTTTAAAGTACTTGCAAAGAAAAAAAAAGTTTTTAAAAAAATGGACCAAGACGACTATGAAACTTTCTTACACAGATTCAACCGAGAAACAAGAAAGACAATTAGAAAATTTGAAAAACTACAAAGAAAGCTTATTAAGCAAGAACACTCCGTGCTATTTAACAATACTTGTCTGAATGAAAACTTGCTGTCTAAATACACAATATATATATATATATATATATATATATATATATAATACACAATATAAATATAAATTCTGCTTGTTTGTTCATAATTTGATTAACATATACAAAACGTGTCTCGCTTTAATCTTTCATTTATTTCTATATATAGCATGATACTTGGAAAAATATACAATTAAGAGATCACTTTATTTGCATATGACATTAAGAAAAA
This sequence comes from Euprymna scolopes, assembly GCF_053919585.1. Classification (NCBI taxonomy): domain Eukaryota; kingdom Metazoa; phylum Mollusca; class Cephalopoda; order Sepiida; family Sepiolidae; genus Euprymna; species Euprymna scolopes. Next base: position 13,535,240 of record NC_136500.1, read on the forward strand.
TTGATTTTACTAAATAGAGGTATCTTAGTTAATGTTTTTAGCGAGAGAATTATTTTAAGTATTCTATTTAAAATTGTTTTTTAATAAATTTTAAACAACAATTATATTGATAATATATTTCATTTCATTTATTTTGAATAATATTTTCAACAGCGACCTTTTTTATAACTGTTTTTAGAGTTATTTGCCCCTAGATGCTATGCATAAAAAAAATAAAACAAACGTTTACCAAATATCATTTGGTAATTTCATTAATTTCTAGCTGGAAAAATAATTCAGTGTAGATAGAAAAAATGTTTGGCCTTTATTGTTTTTCTTTTTTTAATATAAAAAAAAACACTTATGAAAAAAAAACTGAAAAGATTTCATTTGTTTGTTTACGGCAATACAGAAATCGGCAAATTTTTACCACGTAATTCAGCGTCGTTTAATACGTAAAAAAATGAAATCCCCCCCCTCTAAATTTCACAATTTACACTTTTTTTTTCTTTTTTCGCGTTAATTTCATCGATTACAAACTTAATTTTCTAATTAAAAAGGTGACTTTATACGACGTGACCCAGCGGCGTTTAACCCCTAAAAAAATGGGGATCTACTTTTTTTTCAGCCTAATACATTTAAACAGTCTTTATAAATATTATTAGTTTGCAGAAGTGCAAATAAGTGCAAAAAAATTAGAAATTTTGAAAGGAAACACAAAATAACATTTTAGAGTGGGGGGTGGTCACTTTTCTATATAAATTTAACGTAAAATGAGCACCCACTTTTTGGCCACCAAGCGTTCAACGAGACATGTCACGTCTAGCATTTTTTTAAGTTTGGCGATTGAGGGTGAGAGAGAAACTGGGGAGGGGGGGGAATAACATTGGAAACATAAAATAACGATAAATTTAATTATTTTTATGAGACCATTCTCTACTTTCACCTAACAATTTAATAAACAAAACAAACCCCAAAATATGACAAATTCAATTTTTTTTTTTGGGGGGGGGTTACATTAGAAACATAAAACGACAAATAAAAAGCAAATCGAAAAGCCTCCCCCCTAAAAAAAGCAAATCATAAATTTCCTTTATTTACAAAATAAAAGCCAGTAAAAAAAGTGCCCTTACAAAAAATAAAGGTAAATGTGTAGTTTAGCGACGTAAATTATTTGACAGACAAAAACATTATAAAAACTATTTATTTTATATATAAAACATTATTAGACCCAAAGGCTGAACAAAACAATTCATTTTTATAATTTTTTATTAGATTAAATGTGCACGCCTTACACGTTTAAAATTTTGCCTTTTTATATTTGGCAGATTGGCTTTTTAAGGCCAAATTTGGCCTTTTTACGCTCTTTCATTGCGCTCTTTCATTACAAAAAAAATATGGCGGCCAAAACATTGTTCATGGAAGAGCTTAAAAGGCCAATCTGTCAAATCTTAGAAAGGCCAAATTTTAAAAGCAATATAGCAGCCTCGAATAATAAATATAAATGATAAAAAATAATAAAAATGACACGTTCTTCTGGTTTTATTTCAGCCTTTGGGTCCAACAATGTGTTTTATATAAAAAAAATAAATAGTTTTTATATATATTTTTTGTCTGGCAAATAATTTACGCCGCTAAACTACACATTTACCAAAATAAAAAATAAATGCATACATTAATGTTTATAAACGTTATGTTTTTAGGTTCATATAATCGTGAGTTTTCTTAGGACAGTGATCCCTTCTGCCGAAATATCTGGTGGAAAGGGTATCAGATACTTCTTTTGGGGGGGCGGTTACATTTACATGTTTTTATCCGTTTTTTTGTTTTGTTTTTAACTTATTGTGGAGGTATCCACGTTACCCATGATGAAAATGATTAGTATAGCAGACGTGTTTCAAACGGAACTGCATGTAAATCCAGGCAACGCCGGTTACCCATGCTGGCATATATATATATATATATATATATATATATATAGAGAGAGAGAGAGATAGAGAGAGAGAGAGAGAGAAAGAGAGAAAGAGAGAGAGAGAGAGAGATATCAAGTAATGATTTTTATTTCAGATATAATTTTAAGAAACACGAAGTTCTAATAATAGCTCGATAGTGCCGGGTTAGAGCTATATAATAGATAATTACGGAATCGAAAACCAAGCTTCATCATAATCGCTCTCACCCTCCATCATGCCTCAATTGAAATGAACGGTTCTAGTCTTGGGGAAGTTCCGTATTTTAACAAGTTTCTGGGACTGACCTTCACTCCTGATCTGAAATGGAACACATACATCAAATATGTTGCCGAGGTCGATGGAAAAATGGTTGAATCACTCAACCACTTCATTAAGTATCTCACTTCCGATACAATCCTCTATCTTTAAAAGACCCAGGTACGCTCTAAAATGGACTATTGTTGCTACATCTGGGCAGGAGCTGCTCAGCACACCTTATCCTGCCTTGATAGATTTCAAAACCAGCTTCAAACCTAGTAGGTGATTCAGTTTTCTCTTCCCTGCAACCTCTTTCCCACAGATGAAACGGTACGAGCCTGTCTCTGCTCTATCGTTATTTTCATGGCAACTGTTTGACTGAACTCCAATCTATGGTCCCCTTGCCAAACTTTCACAAAACACACTCGACTAGCTACAACCACAAATAGGATTTGCCTCACTCTATTTGTGCCTAAATCTAAACGCAGATTCCATGGACAAAGCTTCTTTCCCGGAACTGCCCGCCTGTAGAACACTGTTCCGCTAGCCTGCTTCCTGGTTGATTACAACTTCAAATAGAAATGCAAACAAGTTCTTGTTGAGCCATCCCCATAAATAGTCAAAATCTAACCAATTTATACCCTTAACTATTACTACACTATCACCTTACATTCATTAATCCTTATCCTCGATTGGCCTTCCCAAGTATATAAATATATATATTGAATCAACAAATATGTTTTCATAAAGCTGATAAATTTTTAGATAGCGCAAAGAATTAGTTTCTTTAATAGAAAAATCAATAACACGCAGCAAGTATGAATTTATTAACATTTCTATAAAAATAGCGTCCGTTGTATTTTAAATATAAAATTGATATAAATGAGATAAATTAATAAGTACTAATAAATACTCAGAAAGTAATATTGTGATACATAGTTTAATACAAATAATAAAATCACATTGTTAAAGACAATCTTTGATTTCCTCCTTTTGAATGTTCCCTTTTTTACCTAATGTTTTGCTAAATTCATTCTTCGATGAAGAACCAGCACACGTTAAAGCCACGATTATAACAATGATCATATATTATTACTGGCAGGCTGCTTTGCGTTGCCCGGGAAATATTTTCATTTTTGCATGATCTCATCTGCTATAAATTTGAATTCATTATGAACAAACAAACAGATAGGAATACAGAATGGTATTTGAAAACTAGGCAACATCAAAGGGAGATCACTCTTATAATCTTGCTTTGAGTAACCAGATTGACCTTTTTAAAGCTAAATTTCGCGAATTTGTTCTTTTTTTAAGCAGTTTGGCTTTCAAAAATTGTACTATATATATATATATATATATATATATATATATATATATATATATATATATATGTGTCATCCACATACAGTACTGTTTCGTTGTATCACAACTTATCAGTGCGGCTAGACTAGCACTATTCCCTGGTCGAGGATTGAACCTACAAACATTGCGTTGATTTTTACCCACCGGCCTATGTGATCAGTGCTCATAAATGACCTCATTAAATGTCCATTTAAATAAACACTCGCTCACCGTTTTTTACAGTGCTCGAGCTGCTTGCGTATTTACAAACAAACAGCGAGCCATATATATATATATATGAACTAAATTACTTTACTTGTAAATATTAATTCTTTAATATTTATAATATATTTTAAGTTTACCATTTTGATTACCTTGGTAAACTTATTGTAATTTTTATTTATATATATATATATATATATATATATATATATATATATATATATATACGTGTGTGTGTATGTGTGTGTGTGTGTGGGTGTGTGGGTGTGTGTGTGTGTTATATTAAAGAACAAATAATCAGTGTGCTCAATCATTTTACTTCAAATGACACTATACGTTATTTTGATTGTCGGTCAATACTTGTCGTTTCACTAAAACACTAGAAATTCAGCCTGTGAGGACAGAATTACCAAGTGTGACCGTCCATGGCGAACTCGTAGAACAGCAGTGTATCAATTGAAGAACGGCCACACTTGGTAATTTTAGCCCCATTGGCTGGGTTTTTAGTATCGCTGGAAAATTAAACTAATGTATAATGTCATTTTTGTTATTTTTTTTTATTTATTTATTACATTTTCACCCCAAACAAGGGAAATTGCCACTTTGGTGTAGGGGGCTACTATCAGGGGCAACAACTACTGGGGTACTATGTAGGGATTTGGGCAGCAAGATGTCGGTTCATGTTACACTTGAACTTCTGCACGTCAGTACTGTTGGGGAAGCAGGGACCTGGAATGGAATTCCAGAGTCTAACGGTTCTGGGGAAGAAACTATTGGAGTAAAAAGATCTTTTACATCTAGGGATCTCTACAGTGTGGGGTGGGATTTAGCAGCCTGTCGGGTTTGTCGAGGGTGCTCACGTCGTGGGGGCACAAGTGATTGCAGTTCGTCAGAGCATTCACCACTAAAATACTTGTAGAAAAGGCAGAGGGATGCAACATTTCGTCTATGGGACAGAGGCTGAAGCTTAGATGCCAGTTCAGGGCCTATCAGATTGGCGACTCTCTTTTGAACCTTGTCAAGGAGCGAGAGACTAGTAGCAGATGCACCAGCCCAAATGTGACAGCAATACTCCATACATGGGCGAATGGTGGCCTTATAGAGGTACAAGATACTTTCGGGTGTTAGTAGTTTTCTAGCACGGTAGAGAGAGCCCACCTTTCTTGCAGCGGCCCTAGCAATGCCTTCAATGTAATTTTTCTAACTCATGTTTCCTGTGAACGTTAGGCCAAGCAGTTTGAAAGATGTACTCTCAGATAAAGAGTCGTTATCCATTGCTATGGGTGGTAGAGAGGTTTCTTGTAATTATTAAATGAAACTAGTTTAGTCTTGGCAGCATTGAACGCGACCAACCACTTTTGTCCCCATTCCACTACAGATTGGAGGTCTTCCTCTAGTGTTTCTGCCATTTCTTTAGATATGTGTTCATTCGTCTTCCTGTCGTGCCTGCCATAGAGTGTAGTGTCATCAGCATATATACCCATCTCAGAGGCAATTTTGTCGGGGAGGTCATTTATGAATATCAGGAACAATAGAGGTCTAAGGATAGAACCCTGGGGCACCCCCGCATTTATATCATATTGTTTAGATGTACGACCCTCGAGGACAACCTGGATTTTTCTCTTATCTAAGAAGGATTTAATTATGTTAAGTATTCTACCAGTGATACCGTATGATCTAATTTTCCTGAGGAGACCCTCATGCCATACCCTGTCAAAAGCCTTAGATATATCTAGAGCTACCGCTCTGCCCTCCCCTGCTTTGTCCAGTGAATGGTATATACGTTCAAAGATCACAGTTAGGATGTCTGCTGTGGAACGGGCTTGTCTAAATCCATATTGTTTGTCAGTCAGTAGTTTAGCATCTGTAAGATGATGGACTAGAGCATGGTTAATTAAGGTCTCAAATATTTTGGCAAAAAGTGGGAAGAGGCTAATGGGGCGATAATTTAATGGGTCTGTCCTTTCGCCAGAATTCTTGAATACTGGTACCACAGAAGCGGTTTTCCAACAGCCCGGAAAGCAAGCTTCATTAAGGCATTTGTTGTAGAGTTTGGAGAGAACTGGAGCTACATCGGCTGAGCACTTTTTTAATAGCACAGCTGGGATAAGATCGGGTCCACATGCTTTTTGAAGTGTCAAGGTTTTTTATGATAGCATGCACCTGAGCAGGGGTGGTTTTCAGATCGTCTAGCGTGGCGTCTGTCCGCATAGGAAAGTCAGGTAGGGGGCGGTTGGAAGAGTCCAGTGTGGAGTTGGAGGCAAACCGACTGGCAAGCATGTTAGTCTTGTCGGTTGCTGAGGAGACAACCTTGTGATTGTTGGTTAGTGGGGGAATTGTTGATTGCCCATTATTTACTACACTGTTGTAGATTTTCCAGAAGTCTCGAGTTCCTAGTTTTTGTGCTTCGATGCGCTTTTTAGTGGTTTCCGTAAATTCTCTCTTAGCTGTCGCTATTTCTTTCTTAACGTTATTTCTAGCTTCTATATACTTCAGTCTGTTTGAACTGGACTTATGTCGGTTAAACCTACGGTATGCATGCTGCTTTTGAGCAATGGCAGTTGCACAAGTCGACGTAAATCATTGGGGAGAGTGGGGCTTATTATAAAATTTCCGCATGGGAACATGCGCTTCGATTGCAGTTTTGAACCAGTCAGTCGTCTCGTTTGCACATTGTTCAGCAGGGAGGTAATATTTGGTGAACACTGCTGTGGAACCATGATTTAATATACTGTTTTGTTTTTAAATCCTTGAAACAGTTTCATGGTAAACAACTGATGATCCCTGAAAACTTAGGACGTATTCGAGAAAGCGAGTTGATTTAAAGATTGAATGACTTACTAATTAAATAATTTTCCAGCTTGAGATAATATTATTTTTTAATTGTTTTGTTATTTTTTATATAGTTTTCCAAATTAAAAAAAAGTTCAAAGACTAATATATATATATATATATATATATATATATATATATATATATATATATATATGAGTGCAACGTCTTGCCAGATGAGTGCCACTCCCTATATACTATATACTCCATGAGCTCAAATGCCTGAGGGAGTATCTATACAAAGATGATGTTACAGAGTCTTAGCTTTGTACGACAGCTTAATCTCTCTCTCTCTCTCGGTTCAAAATGTTGAGATCCAGCAACAAGCAAGAGCAAGATAGCCAGCAACAAATTAAACTGCAGATCAGCTTAATGCGGGTACTGGTCTTCCGCTTCATGGTTTTTAAATCAGAGATTTGCTTCTCCTAGAAAGGTTGCCTTCACCACGGCTTACGGGAGCCCTCTCCACTCCAACACATATATACATACACACAAATATACGCGGTGCTAGTTGGCCGTTGACCACGAAAAAGGGTTCATTCGCCCTTTGAAGGGTCTTGTTTTAATCCTTCAGGGAGACTAGCCACCCTCCTCACCAAACAAGTCTGGTGGGGGAACCAGTTTAGTCGCCGGTGACCCAACCATGAGACAGGTAGTACTGGTTTACATGGTACTAGTAGCATATGACATGACCTCTGACACATTAATATATAAAAAACGTTTATGGAAGTATTTTAGCACTTCATATTAACACTTCACTGCAGTTTTATGATAATCCAATCTTCGAAAGTTCTGAAGTGCTAAAATACTTCCATGGACGTTTTTTATATATTTGAATGCTCAAAAGATTGTTAATTTGTGTTCAAATATATAAAACATTTTGTATTAAATCGATTTCGAGGATGAAACTACACTTGCATGTTAAGACGTTATCATCGTAATAGTAGGCCCAATCACTGAAAAATGACGTCACACATGTGGCCCTAGCAAGCAAGATCTGTCGAACAGTCAGATTGTTAATAATGAAACCTTTTAAAAAAAACATTAGAAAACTCAAATACTTGCATTGAAAAATATAAAAATAAGAAACACGATTCATATTGAAATTGAATTTATTCAATATTAAAAAAAAAAAAAAGAAAAAAAGAAAAATGAGAATTAATTCAACCGGGAAAAGTTGAGTTGTTTTTGCAAAAAAAATATTCTGTAAATAAACATTTTGAATATTAAAATATTAAAATTCGTGTATTATTTAAAGATTGCATTTAAAAAAAAAATGAACACGATTTGATTTATACTAAAACTGAACTTTACTCAATATAAATCAAAAAACAAAAACAAGAATTATGTATGTTAAATTATGAGTGTTTGAAACAAGAGACGATTAAATACTGCATAAACTGAATTATGAATTTAGGGAACAAACAATAATTTTTTTTTTTTAAATTAAAATAGAACGATAAATAATTTAAAAAATGAAAACGACTTAAATTCAAAGAAATAATTTAAATACAAAGTTGCTAGTACATAAATATGATTTTTTTTTAATCAAATATAACAAAAATACGCTGGATAAGTTAAAATGTTTTGTTTTTTTTTGTTTGTTTTTTCTAAATAACGCTATTATTTCAGTATGAACCATATTCCGTATAAATGCCAATGATTAATTAATGAAACTTGGGTTTTTATTTAGAATTCGACTTAATAAAAAAAGAGAAAATACAGTCAAAGCTTTATAATGTACGAACTTGTTACGTCATATTCTAAAAATCACGTAACTTGAACAATTTTTTTTTTTAATAAGAAAACTAAATTTTATGACGAGCGAGATGGGACAGCCGGGAGCCGCCATGTTTAGAATATGTTAAAATACAAATGCGGACAACTCAATTCGACTACCGAGATTTTGTTTGTGTTCAAATAAGAAAAACTTTTTGTTTCGCTAAAAATCGAAAATTTGGATTTTCTTAGTTAAAATAAACTACTTAATATTTCCTCTGAAATTTTCCCTATTATTTTGTTGTAGTATATATATCTCTACTATTATATAAAAGTCACTGTGTGTGTGTGTTTTCCTTCCTCATAGGTTCCGAAACGGCTGAGCTTATCTTTTGCAAAATTTCACACAAAGCTAATTTATATGTCTGGCAATGTTCTTAAATATGTTTTGTACTGAAATTCATCCGATAAGTATTGAAAATTCAAAAAAACGATCCTAAAAATAGGTTTTTCCTATAGATAAAAAAAAATAATAATTTTTACAGAGGAATTTTCATACATTACATCGGCATCGGCAAGGTAGATAATAAAATCTTAGCAAATCACTTCTTATTTAAAAAAAAAAAAAAAAAGCATTATTATCATCTAGAGATATAGCACAGTTGTAGAGCATTCGACTACATATCAAATGATCCCCTGTTCAAGCCCGTGTATCTCACCATTTTATTTTAATTTTTTCTTACCGTTTAAAATCGTCACAATCCTCGTTTGCGTATTTTTAAACTAAACATTAATAAGAAGTGACTATGCCATGGCATTCATCGTCAAGCCCAAATATCAGCTGACGTGATATTGTAAACAAATACAGACGGAACTTTATAAACGATGTTATAATAAAAAAATATTTTTTTTTTTTTACTTTTTATTTATTTATTTATTTATTGCGAATTGGTCTACAGGGCAAATTATTCCTCGTAATATATAATAATCAATAGAGGATGGATTCTGTCATAATGCATATGCAATCTACATAAATTAAAATATTTAAGCGTATTGTACGACCGGGCAACTCCGGGCGCCCAGCTAATATATATATGTGTGTGTGTGTGTGTGTGTGTGTGTGTGTGTGTGTGTGTGTGTGTGTGTGTGTGTGTGTCACACTGACATTGATATTAAGGCCTACTTTTCTATTTTTAAAGTGAATTCAACTTCCTCATATACTAAGCACGTGCAAAATGAATGCCGATGCTCAAGATGTATAAATATTTATACCCCCTCCCTTTACTTAAAAATTCACCAAAAATCAGGAAATGAACTAATTTTAAAGAAATTTTCAGTATTTATCAAATAATGATCACGGAATATAATGAATCCATTATTTTTACTTAAATCTTACTGAAAATATATTATTTTGTTTCGACAAAAAATACTTTTACTAAAGTTATGATTTTCAGTATTTAAAAAATGCATGTGTTCATTTTTGCTTTTTTTTAATGAAAATAAAGTAATTGTAACTGTAACATTTAAAAATAATAATTTAATTTTTACAGGAACATTATATAACTCGAAGAAAAATTCATTTCTCGAACTACCGATATTATCATTAAATTAAGCATATTTAATATTTTTACACAAAAAAAATTATCATTGCAAAAAATATTTCTACTTCTTTTTTTAATTACAGGTTTTGCATAATTTTTATATGTACGATTCTAATATTTTCTTTGCTTGCGTGAATGTGAAACTTCCGACGTAACATAATTTTCATATAATTTTGAAAAATAAAACTTTTTTTTTAATTTAAAAGCAGGAACATAGAAAAATAATTAAATTAAAAAATGGTAAAAATTAGACAAACGTTCACTATAGGAATGTACGGATGCATGACTAGGAGAAAAAAGATAAACAGCACCTCGCTTATCGGGGAGGGGGATAATTAAGCTATTTTTGTACAAACAAGGTGATTTTTTTTTAATTTAATTCAATATTTTAGGTCTTTTCTTTACTAATTATCATTGAAATAGACCCAGAAAACTAATATATGTCTTTCAAAGGATTTTTACGATCATTTTATTTAACTTCAAAATTTAGCCGAATTAGCCATCTCGCTGTGAAAACATTTTTTATAACTTTTTTTTTTTCACGTGTACAAATATTTTTTTTCGTTTTGGAAATTAACTTTAGTCTTTAATCTTTCAAATACAATCAAAACGTAGCTGGGAACCTACAAAAAAATTATGATAAATCGGCTTTCAAAACTATGTCTTTATTTCACCATTTTTGCTCGTACCTATCATATACTTGGTCGTGAATATATACATGAGTATTGTAGCAATTAGCGGAGTTATATTTTGAAGATTCGTTAAATTTGTGGTAATTTTGCGCTTATCGCACCGGATTTTCGTGATGTTGGCTCAGACTCGTCCGACAATTGACGTAAATCACCGAAATATGCCGAATGCGGATTAAATTTAACGACGCCATGAAATAAAAAATAACACTTATAATACTAATTACAATGCGAAAAAATGGAAATACGATAAAATAAAATATAACGACCTACGTAATTTTAATGAACAAATACGTTTTAATATTTTGTTTTAAATAAACATTTTTTCCAAGAAAATATTAAGGAAAATATTTGATTTCTTTTTAAAGTTTTTAATGTTTATTGTTAGGCTAACTTTTGAAATTCTTTTTGTTTATGTTATTTTCTAGAAAAGTTGTAAAAAAAAAATTAGGAAAACTGTTGACATTTTTTAGGGTTAGGATTATGGTCAGAGTAGCATGCCTTTGCTGCGACATGTCTTATACCTCAACTCGAATGATATTAATTTACTTTTTTATTAAAAGTTTATGACTTGCTTTGGTAGGTGTATCAGAATTGGGGGGGGGGGGAATTTTTGACACCCCTAACAGAAAACTGCGACTAAAATATTTAAAAAAAAAAACTCCTAATTTCTCTTTTTAAAGTGAGTTGTTTATTTTCTGTATGGAATATACTTCCAAAATAAACTATTAAAGTTGTTTAAAAAATAATAGAAATATTATTTTTTATTTAAAAAAAAAAAAAAACAGTGTTTACAAAGTGCCGGTGCGCGTTTAACCAGCCATTTTTTTTTTTACGTATGAAATCAATTAAATTTTACGAGTGAAATTTTTTGCAATTTTTAAACTTTAAAAATCTATCGAAATTCTTCTATTGGTTCAATTTTTACGATATTTTCAGGATCAATGTGAAATTTTATGCTCTTTCCAATAAACCGTATATAATATTTTAGACAAACGTTTTTTTTTTCACCCCCACCCCATTTTGAAATGTCTATTAAAAATTAAGTGATTAATTTATGTACCAAAGTGTTATATATCACAAATTGAAGATAAAAGATCAATAAATAAAATATTCTAATTGGAAACAAAAAAAAAGAAGTGTTTTTTGGAAATTTACCTGTAAAATCCAAAGTGTAAAACCTTTTTTTTTAAACCACGTTGATTTTTTTTTTAATGAAAGCTCATATTATGCTTATATCGTCAAGTAAATACCGGACGCTGACGGCAATTTTTTCTATTTCATTCAATGTTTTCTTTTTTTAGATATTTTTTTTTTAATCCAATCGATAAAGTAGAAATAAGATATAATAATCTTCTTCTTTTTTTTTTTACATTTTCACCCCAAATAAGGCAAATTGCCACTTTGGTGTAGGGGGCTACTATCATGGGCAACAACTACTGGGGTACTATGTAGGGATTTGGGCAGCAAGATGTCGGTTCACGTTACACTTGAATTTCTGCACGTCAGTACTGTTGGGAAAGCAGGGACCTGGAATGGAATTCCAAAGTCTAGCGGTTCTGGGGAAGAAACTATTGGAGTAGAAAGATCCTTTACATCTGGGGATCTCTACAGTGTGGGGGTGGGATTTAGCAGCCTGTCGGGTTTGTCGGGGGAGCTCACGTCGTGGGGGCACAAGTGCTTGCAGTTCATCAGAGCATTCACCACTAAAACACTTGTAGAACAGGCAGAGGGATGCAACATTTCGTCTATGGGACAGAGGCTGAAGCTAAGATGCCAGTCCAGGACCTATCAGGTTTGCGACTCTCTTTTGAAGCTTGTCAAGGAGCGAGAGACTAGTAGCAGATGCACCAGCCCAAATGTGACAGCAATACTCCATACATGGGCGAATGGTGGCCTTATAGCGGTACAGGATACTTTCGGGTGTTAGTGGTTGTCTAGCACGGTAGAGAGAGCCCACCTTTCTTGCAGCGGCCCTGGCAATGTCTTCAATGTAATTGTTCCAGCTCATGTTTTCTGTGAATGTTAGGCCAAGGAGTTTGAAAGATGTACTCTCAGATAAAGAATCGTTGGCCACTACTATAGGTGGTAGAGAGGGTTTCTTGTAATTATTGAATGAAACTAGTTTAGTCTTGGCAGCATTGAACGTGACCAACCATTTTTATCCCCCATTCAACTACAGATTGGAGGTCTTCCTCTAGTGTTTCTGCAATTTCTTTAGATATGTGTTCATTCGTCTTCCTGTTGTGCCTGTTATAGAGTGCAGTGTCATCAGCATATATACCCATCTCAGAGGCAATTTTGTCGGGGAGGTCATTTATGAATATCAGGAGCAATAGAGGTCCAAGGATAGACCCCTGTCACACTCCCGCATTTATATCATATTGTTTAGATGTACAACCGTCAAGGACAACCTGTATTTTTCTCTTATCTAAGAAGGATTTAATTATGTTAAGTATTCGGATACTGTCTATCGCCGGCTTCCATACTCCTTCTTTGCCTATTAGTCAGGCGCAGAGACACTATCACAGGTGAATCGACAAAACACTTAGTGGTAGATCTTGTTTCTGATCTAGGGCATTGAATGCCGTTCCCCCACTCCCGACACATCCCACCCCTCATAACTGGGCACTTGGGAGTGCTTGAGTACCACGCATGCCTGTGCAATTAGATTGGGGTGATCTTCTTCTGATGGGCTGAGGGTACCAGATTGACAGTTCCTGGCTGCTGTTTCCGACTGGTAGTACAGGGGCCCTAACTCTTTGATAGCGCTTAGAGCAGCTGCTCTATCAACAGTTGTATAATATCGGGTTGTTTGTAGTGCCATGTCACGCATGGAAAGGGACCCTGCACTCATCCCCGATGGGCTTTCCCGAGGCCACAGTCCTAGTTGAAGAAAGGTCAGCCAATGGTCTGATTGTGTTGCATGTCTGATATCCTGCATAACCTCTTGTTCAGCTCCCCCTCACCTAACTGAAACTCTTTAAAAACATGATGACACTACAATCAAAAAATAAGCTCAAACCAGGCCTAGGGACAAACAAATTCAACTTGCCTCCTCCCTTGAGGCTTGCATTCACTAACATCTGTGGGCTTAGAACTAATTTAGCTGATGTTGAAGCATTTCTCCTAACAAATACCCCGGATATCTTAGCACTAAGCGAGACTAACCTACACTCCTCCATCCCCTCTAACTACTTTAACATGCCTGTCTATCTCCCACTCTGCCGTAAGGACTCTGACAGACATATGCACGGACTTGGAGTCTACATTCGTAACACCCTCCCCCTGACTAGAGAAACAAACCTAGAAACGGACGATCAAGCATTTATGTGCTTTAGACTAAACATACAACACAACATTAGCTACTTTTATTTTCTCTACCGCTCTCCCTCTACCCAGGACTGCACCATAATAAACAAAGTCTCTGACAGTATAGACACAGCACTCTTCCTCGACACTAGTGCCCAAGTCTATGTATTTGGTGACTTTAATGTTCACCACAAAAACTGGCTTGACAGATGCAGCGGGCAGCACAACACATAGTTTTGCTATATCTCACTCCCTATCACAAATAGTTACGTTTCCAACCCGTTTCCCTGACCAGCAAGAACAACAAGCATCACTTCTAGATCTGTTTCTGACTACAGTTCCCAAGGATTGTACAACAAATGCTGACAGCCCACTTGGGAACGCTGATCATGCAGTGATAATGGTAGAAATCGCCCTAAATTCTAGACCCAAAACTGAAGAGCCAGTGCTCAAAACAACGAGATATTATAAAAAGTCTGACTGGGAAGCCATCAGAGATCTTATTAGAGATGCCCCATGGGGAAATATTTGTTCTCTCCCTGCTGAACAGTGTGCAAATGAGACCACTGAATGGTTCAAAACCGCAATGGAAGCACATGTTCCCATGCAGAAATTTTATAGCAAGCCCCACTCTCCCCAATGGTTTACTTCTATTGCGCAACTGCCATTGCTCAAAGGCACCATGCATACCGCAGATTTAACCGACATAAGTCCAGTTCAAACAAACAGAAGTATATAAAAGCTAGAAATAACGTTAAGAAAGAAATAGCGACAGCTAAGAGAGAATTTACTGAAACCACTAAAAAACGCATCAAAGCACAAAAATTGGGAAATCGTGACTTCTGGAAAATCTACAACAGTGTAGTAAATAATGGGCAATCAATAATTCCCCCACTAACCAACAATCACGAGGTTGTTTGCTCAGCAACCGACAAAGCTAATATGCTTGCCAGCCGGTTTGCCTCGAACTCCAAACTGGACCCTTCCAACCACCCCCTGCCTGACTTTCCTTTGCAGACAGACGCCACGCTAGACGATCTAAAAATCACCCCTGCTCAGGTACATGCTATCATAAAAAATCTTGACACTTCAAAAGCATGTGGACCTAATCTCATCCCAGCTGTGCTATTAAAAAAATGCTAGCTGAAGTAGCTCCAGTTCTCTCCAAACTCTACAACAAATGCCTTAATGAATCCTGCTTTCCGGGCTGTTGGAAAACCGCTTCTGTGGTACCAACATTCAAGAATTCTGGCGAAAGAACTGACCCATCAAATTATCGCCCCATTAGCCTCCTCCCACTTTTCGCCAAAAATATTTGAGACCATAATTAACCATGCTCTAGTCCGGCACCTTACAGATGCTAAACTTCTGACTGACAAACAATATGGATTTAGACAAGCCCGTTCCACAGCTGACATCCTCACTGTAATCTCTGAACATATATACCATTCACTGGACAAAGCGGGGGAGGGCAGAGCGGTAGCTCTAGATATATCTAAGACTTTTGACAGGGTATGGCACAAGGGTCTCCTCACGAAAATTAAATCATACGGTATCACTGGTTTCTACTTAGCATAATTAAATCCTTCTTAGATAAGAGAAAAATCCAGGTTGTCCTCGAGATTGTACATCTAAACAGTGTGATATAAATGCGGGAGTGCCTCAGGGGTCTATTCTTGGACCTCTATTGTTCCTGATATTTATTAATGACCTCCCCGACAAAACTGCCTCTGAGATGGGTATATATGCTGATGACACTACACTCTATAACAGGCATGACAGGAAAACAAATGAACACATATCTAAAGAAATGGCAAAAACACTAGAGGATGACCTCCAATCTGTAGTGGAATGGGGACATAAATGGATGGTCACATTCAATGCTGCCAAGACTAAACTGGTTTCCTTCAATAATTACAAGAAACCTTCTCTGCCACCAATAGCAATGGCCAATGACTCCCTGTCTGAGAGTACATCTTTCAAACTGCTTGGCCTAACGTTCACAGGAAACAGGAGTTGGAACAATTATATTGAAAACATTGCCAGGGCCGCTGCAAAAAAGGTAGGCTCTCTCTACCGTGCTAGAAAACTACTGACGCCTGAAAGTATCCTGTATCTCTATAAGGCCACCATTCGCCCATGTATGGAGTATTGCTGTCACATCTGGGCTGGTGCGTCTACTACTAGTCTCTCGCTCCTTGACAAGGTTAAAAAAAGAGTCGCCAATCTGATAGGCCCGGAACTGGCATCTAAGCTTCAGCCTCTGTCCCATCGACGAAACGTTGCGTCCCTCTGCTTGTTCTACAAGTATTTTAATGGTGAATGCTCTGATGAACTGCAGACACTCGTGCCCCCACGACGTCAGCACCCTCGACAAACCCAACAGGCAGCTAAATCCCACCCCCACACAGTAGAGATCACTAGATGTAAATAGTTTCTTCCCCAGAACCGCTAGACTCTGGAATTCCATTCCAGGATCCTGCTTCCCTAACTGTACTGACATGCAGAAGTTCAAGTACAACGTGAACCGATATCTTGCTGCCCAAATCCCTACATAGTGCCCCAGTAGTTGCTGACCCTGATAGTAGCCCCCTACACCAAAGTGGCAATTTGCCTTGTTTGGGGTGAAAATGTAATAAAAAAAAAATTAAAAAAATTAAAAATAAAACAAAGATACCCTGTAGCAGACTACGCCGCCTGGTGGTGACAAGCGCACATTTTAACTAACACCGGTGATTCGACCTTGACATTGGCACAAGCACATGGCATCGGGTGTTTGTAAACACGTCAAATAGCAAATATGCTCGAATATTCGCCAGCAATTTCTTTTTCTTTTTTTTTTTTAAATATATTTACAAAACTTTTCAAGATTTAAAAGAAAAAGTATATATTTACAAAACATTTTTTGAAGTAAGTAACAAAACGAACGTATTTAATAAATAAAAGATATTTAAATAAATGGGTGTCTTTCTGTTTCGGATTTTTTGTAGATTTTCCAGAAGTCTCGAGTTCCTAGTTTTTGTGCTTCGATGCGTTTTTTAGTGGTTTCAGTAAATTCTCTTTTAGCTGTCGCTATTTCTTTCTTAACGTTATTTCTAGCTTCCATATACTTCAGTCTGTTTGAACTGGACTTATGTCGGTTAAATCTGCGGTATGCATGGTGCCTTTGAGCAATGGCAGTTGCGCAAGTCAAAGTAAACCATTGGGGAGAGTGGGGCTTACTATAAAATTTCCGCATGGGAACATGCGCTTCGATTGCAGTTTTGAACCAGTCAGTGGTCTCGTTTGCACACTGTTTAGCAGGGAGAGAAAAAAATATTTCCCCATGGGGCATCTCTGATTAGTTCCCTGGTGGCTTCCCAGTCAGCCTTTTTATAATATCTCATTGTTTTGAGCACTGGCTCTTCAATTTTGGCTCTAGAGTTTAGGGCGATTTCAACCATTATCACTGCATGATCAGCGTTCCCGAGTGGGTTGTCGGCTTTCGTTATAATAATCAAAAACTCGTGTATTTCATTAAGAGAATTAAAAAAAAATCGGTCGACTGGATTTTTTGTTTAACAGGAAAAACTTATAAGTGAATGTGTGCTTTTTTTAATACGTAGAACCAAAAATACTAATCTTGGTTAACAACATGCAAAAAAGAGACATTAATTATGTCCCTTTGACGAATCCGTATTTGATAAATTGCAAATTTAAGCTTATGGCGCAAAACGCGTTATGAAAATGTGATTTTCTATGACTTTGCTTTAAAAAATCCTTTTATTTAAAAAATACATGGAATATAAAATATAAATATGAGTAATTCTTATAAATGAAGAATTGAACCAGCCATTGCTTACTTTTTTTGTTTTTTTTTGTTTTTTACAGGTAAGTGATTTTTTGGCATTTATATATACTTAATAGATTTTGGTACCATTTAAAATTTGTTGAATTTCGTGAAATCGTTTTTTAAGAAAACCGATGAAAAGAAAATATTGTATTTTTTCGATTAAACCTTTCATTATTTTAAAATTTGGTCTTTCCTCATATTATTGAAAAAAAATTACGGTTTGAAATTACATTTTCATATTGATTAGAGGCTTCGAAACAGAGACAGTCTAATATAATCAGATGTTTATTCAAGTTTTCAATGGCGGCTTCTGATACTCTTTGGTGTCTGAAATAATTTGTCTAAGCTTGTTAAATTCATTCCACCTAAAAAAAAAAAAATAGACCCTTCCCCCCCCCCCAAAAAAAAATAGAAAAACTTAGAGCATTTATATCGCATATCGAAAAATGAACTGTCCTAAAACGCCAGAATAGGCTGGAAATGAGACTCATTTTATGTGAAATTTTATGCGAGACTCAAAACTCTAAAATATATTTTTCTTCTTTTCGCAAAGTATTTCTGGCTGTTCACACGAGAATCTTTTTATTATTTTATTTTTGTTTATTTTATTTTATTTTATTTTATTTTATGATAATAATACCGGAGATTTAAGGAAAAAGGAAAAAAAATCTCTCGTTTTGAACCTGGAACTCGCCTTAGACAAAGGTACATAACTTAAGTTATGACGGCAGAAACTGGACCGAGTGAGCCAAGGGGAATAACTCTGCAGGAACGCCAAAAAGATTATAGAAATACAATTAGGGATCTAAAAAAGGAGAAAGTCAGAAGTTGACAACTTTATGGTTGGATTAAAGAGTTTGAGGAATTAAATTTATGAATAATGAAAAACTATTTTCAGTATAAGAAAAAGAAAAAAAGAAAATCCAAAGACGTTCATTTTTTTTTATTTATTAACATGGCTTTTTTAATTAAAAGAAATAACTTATAACAAACTTAGAATTTAATATCTATACTTTTAACAGGTTGAAAGTGCTTTTTTAATTTTTTATTGCAAAATTTAATTTCGTTCGAAGCGGTCCTTACGACATACAAAATTCTTTGCTATTGTCGTTTACGTTTTCCTTGTTTGTGTCATTTTTTCGTTGTAGGGTCGATCGTTACCAACGGTTCACCTCCGCAACAAGGGCAAATATGGCAACTCGAAGCAAAAGAAAAAAGTTCGGGTCTAACAAATTTTCTCGCTACTTACAATCGAAATTCGCTCTTGTAATTTTGTTGAAACACAGATTTCAATAAAACAAAAAACGGTCACATGCAAAATATGCTTTGTTTTGTTTTGTTTTTTTTTTGTTTGTTTGTTTGTTTGTTTTTTTACGAGAGTACCCAGCGTAGTATAAACACCCACAACCTCCCCATGTTAAGAACGCCATTCGGAAATAAACGCCCCCAACCTCTGCATGTTAAGAACAGCTTTTGAGGTTGTGGGGTGTTTATTCCGAAAGCCGTTCTTGACATGGGGAGGTTGTGGGTGTTTATACTATGCTGGGTAATCTCATACAAAAATACCCAAAATATTTCGAGTCGGTACGAACCGATGTTTTTTTTTTGTTTGTTTGTTTTGTTTGTTTTTGTTTTTTTTTGTTTTTTGTTTTTGTTTTTTTTCAATGTGTGTATGTGTGTTTTCACTGTGTTCAGTCTACTTTAGGCGGAAACAATCTCTTTTTTATAACTTCTCCATCGGAACCTCCTCCAATTAAATATGAAAATAATTACAGATTTCATTTCTGTAACTCGATCTCATTCAATCGGCTTGACCCTATCGTTTTCATTTTTTTTATTATTTATTTATTTATTTATTTTTTCAACTATTCTAATAATTTTTTTTATCATTTTTATCTTCTTATTTAATGATTGTTGAGTGTTAGATGGACTTTATTTAAAAGAGTCAAACTAAAATAAAAGCATTACTTTGTGGTCTAAAATGTAATTAAATAAATTGATTGCGTGGTGAAACGAATAAAGTAACTTACACAAACTGGTGCGTGCGCCGCCTCTCTCCTGTCGGATGTCAGAATGAGAGAGGGAAAGAGAAAGAAAACATCTTCATTTGTAGAAGGCTCGGTTATATACATGTGGCATTGATTTGCATAAGAGGGCAGGCACTGTTATGAAAAGGACGAGTTGAAGGTAGTTCTTGTTTCGACAGCGGAGAGAGAGAATGGACAGTGGAAAGTTTCAATTGAATTCATCCGTGGGAAAGCAGGAGTTTGAACAAATATTTTTCTTCATTTAATTTTCCTTTTTTATTCCATTTCATATGGATACATTTTATTGAACGTTGGTTTTCTTTCTGGGCACATTTATTCGGTAGAGGAAAACCAGCTGTGTGGAGACGTCTTACTTTACTGAATACACATCATACCAACGTATTTAAATACAAGCTTTTGAACCTGAAAGTAGACAAGGCAAAGGTTAATGCTCGAACTCGCTTTCAGTAAAGGGACATAACTCTATAAACATTAGTTAGAGAGTAGAACCTGGACCACGTTAAACAAAGGGAAACAACTCTTTTTTTTTTTTTTTTTTTTTAGTTATTGAATGCTTTTACCGCTAAAGGATGAATGTTGTATTTCAATTGTTGACTGACAATGATCTGAAAAGGCAATAAGGCGTAAGATGACAATTTCATGGCTGGATTAAAGTTGGGGAAATTAAATTTATGAATAGTGAAAAAGTAAAAGCCAAGTACGTCCAAGGATGGAGTACTGTTGCCACAACTGGGCAGTAGCTGCTAAAAACAGCCTATCCTGCCTTGACAGAATACAAAATAGGCTCCATGGCTTAGTGGGGGATGCCCTTTTCTCTTCCCTGCAACCTCTCTCCCACAGGAGAGACGTTGCGAGCTTGTCTTTGTTTTATCGTTACTTCCATGGCAAGTGCTCGTCTGAGCTTCAATCTCTGGTCTCCCCCTCGTCAATCTTTCACGAGGAGCACCCATCTAGCTGAAACTACTGTCAAAAATTTTCCCCATTCTTTATCTGTGCCAAAACCAAGACATAATTCCATGAATAAAGCTTCTTTCTTAGAAGTGCACGCCTAGGTGTATCAGAATTTTTGGCCAAGTCGCTATAACAAACATTTGTTTGAATAGACACCTATACGTCTATCAGATTATAACAATATGAAAATGCAATTCAAACCCGTAAATTTTATTTCAATAAAACGAGCAAAGACCAAATTCTTATATCATAAAAGCTTTAATAGAGAAATAAACAATTTTATTTATTTTTTCCTTGGATTTCTTCACTTAACATTTCACGGAATGTCAAACAAATAACACGAGTTGAATCTTATATTTATTTAACTGGCAAAACATCACTTACCTGTTCCACATGACTAAGATATGCTTTCTTTTAATCTTCCTGTATGAGAATTTATTCATATTTATGTATTATAATCCATGTATTTTTTAAATGGAAGGATTTTTCAACCACATGCCACGGTAAATCGTATCGATAATACTAGTTTATCGTCCATTAAAGAAACTGGATGTTAAGATTCTCACTTTGTTATCTACGGAAGCCTATAAGTGTAAAAAAAAACACTAATTCAGAAACGTTAGTAATCTCGATATAGGATTATATTCCTTCAAATTTTCCACTTTTAAAGGGAGATAACTTATCGTCCTTTTTTTACTGTTGGCGTTTTTATGCTATCATACGTGAAAACTGGTATCTTTTATTTTTGGATTTACACGGATTACAGATTAACGAGCATAGTAAATGTAATATATTTTTTTTAATATCCCAAAGAAATACCTGAATTTTTATTTATTATCTATAAATCTACATTATTCGGTATCGTCTTTTTTTTTATATCGAAAAAAAGGAAACCAGGAATTAAATATAAAAATATACACTGACCGAAAAATATTGACTGGAAAATTCTAAACAAAAATAAGTTTCCACTTAGAAAAAAAAAACAAAAAAAAAAACGTTATTATCGAAAAAAAAGGATTTACACTTTGGACTTTACAGGTAAATTTGCACATAACTGTTCTTTTTTTTTGTTTTAAAGTTGATTATTTTATTTATTGATGTTTTATCTTCAATTTGTGATACATAAAACTTGTGCACAAAAATTAATTATTAAAATTCTCATAGACATTTCAAAATGGGGGGTGAATTTATAAAACAACGTTTGTCTAAAATATGATATTCAGTTTATTGGAAAGAGCATAAAATTTCACATTCACCCTGAAAAAACCGTAAAAATTGAACCAATAGAAAAATTTTGATAGATTTTTAAAGTTTAAAAATTGAAAAATATTCAGCTCGTAAAAATCAATTGATTTCATTACATAAAAAAAATGACTGCCTGAACGCACGCACGCACTTTGTAAACACTGTTTTTTAAAAAATGAAAAATAATATTTCTATTATTTTTTAAACAACTTAAATAGTTTATTTTGGAAGTATATTCTATAAAGAAAATAAATAACCCACTTTAGAAAGAGAAATTACGATTTTTTTATATTTTATTCGCAGTTTTCTGTTAGGGGTGTCAAAAATTCCCCCAAAATTCTGATACACCTAGTGCCTGCCTGTGGAACTCTGTTCCATCTGCCTGTTTCCCACCTGACTACAACCTGAATGTCTTCAAGTCCAACATAAACAAATTCCTGATGAACCGCCCCCTTAAGTAAGATACTTTATCAAATCTCAACACTAACGTACTGTATACGCAATAACCCTTATCCCCGAGTGGCTTCCGGGCCTTCATAAGTGGTGACCACCTTGTAAAAAAAAAAAAAAGAAAAAAAAGAGAAAGGAAAAAAGAAAAAAGAAGAAATGGAGAAAATCATTAAAGAAAACAGGATTTACAATTTAATTTTTTATTACTATATTTATATTTGATTCGGCTCGCATCACGTTAAACATTCTCTTTATTTGGTAAACCGGAAATTATTAAATAATAATAATAATAATAATAATAATAATTACTGCAGCAAAAGACAAGGAAGAAACAAACAAGATAGAAAAAGAGACAAGGAAGAGTTACATGGACGATTCATAAGGATTACAAAAGAAGAGATTAATGAAAACACTTGGAAATGGCTACAAAAAGGAAACTGAACAGTTGCACAAAATAACATAATTAGAACCAACTACTCAAAGCAAGGATCGACGACACAACAAAACAGGAAATGCAAACTCTGCGGCCAAAGAGACGAAACAATAAAGCATATAATAAGTGAATGCAGAAAACTAGTCCAAAATGAATATATAGACATGATCGTGGGGAAGGCAGTACATTGGCAGTTATGCAAACAATTGCATCTTGAACACACAGACAAACAGTGCAAACACAAGCCGGCAGTAGTACTGGAAAATGAAAGTCACAAGATCCTATGGGACAGAGATATATTAACGGATAAACCCATCGAAGCAAGAAGACTGGATGTCATAATAGTTAACAAAAAAGAAAAAGTCCTGCCAGATTGTAGATTTTGCTGTTCCAGCAGATCACAGAGTGAAGATCAAGATGACTGAAAAACAAAGCAAATAAACGGAACTGGCTAGAGAATTCAAAGGGATCTGGAAAATGGAGAAAGTCAAGATAACACCACTAATACTAGGAACGCTAGGAACGATACCGGAAAACTTTGAAAAAAGAATGGGAGAGATTGGAATCAGGGGGATGGCAGAGAAGATACAACGAATTTCAATAATGAAAACAGTAGAAATATTAAGGAAAACTCTTGAATGTGAAGACTAGCACCATATAAACTGTATACAAACTGGCCACAGAAACGGCTACAGATGCAAAACACAAAGGAACATCCCATGGAATCGTGAATACTGAAACTGTAGAATTGTAAAATACCGCCCTCCCCTCTTTTTTTTCTGTGAGTGTCACCATAAACGGGAACCACACCAAATAATGAGAGTCAAGGAGGATGGAAAGCACTAACTAACTAAGAGTCAAGGAGGAGAGAAAGCACTAACCAGACCTCTGCTGGATGAGTGCAAAGAGGACTAAGACCTTGGGGAGAGTTATTGCTACCCAAATTTCAGTGAAGACCAATAGTCGCTGCCAAACAGAAATCAATGGTAAGTGGTTATTGCAATAACGCAAATTCTTTTGTTGTTGAAGAAGAAGAAGAAGAAGAAGAAGAAGAAGAAGAAGAAGAAGAAGAAGAAGAAGAAATGATTCCCATTGTAATTGAAACGCTTGGGACCATAACAAAAAGCCACCATAAATGGTTTAATCAGATTGACAAGACAATTTCTTTTTGCAATTTTGCAAAAGGAACGGTGATAGTGTTAATACAGCTTGAATGTCAAACGAATTGACCTGATGTTCACAAAAATTCAAATAAAAACATCCACAGGTTGAGACTACTATGGAAAAAAAAATAAAGATAAAATTAAAAAATAAATAAATAAATGATGATGATGATGATGAATATTATTATTATTATTATCATCATTTTTTTTTTTTACTGAACTCTATAGTTTAACTTGCTGAAACCGTTTTTTTATGTTTTTATTTCATTTTCGCAAAACATTATTTCGTTCAAAACGGTCTTTATGATACATGAAAAAAATGTCCATTTGTCTTTAGGGTGGAGCTTCATTCTTGAAAAAAAAGGTGAAAAGAATGATAAGTAGAATAAGTCTTTTTGTTGCCTTTTTTTTACTTTCAAAGAAAGAAGTTATTAAGATAAAAAAAAAATCCCACATCTGGGGGGCAGTGGAGGGTGAGATTCTGCTGCTTTTAGTGTTTATCAGGAGTATTTACGCTGGGAGTACAAGTGCGGTGCATTCATTGAAGCACATTGCATGAAAGTACTTGTGTTAGATATTATTAGCAGAGCAACGCTGAAGGTATGCTAATTGACGATTGTTATAATTGTTGTATTGCAGAGTGGAACGATAAAATTGTCGCCCTAAAAAATAACATTACAGCTTTATTTTTAAACTTTTATTGAAAAAATCAATTTGCATAACTTGATTATGTAGCTGACATCTATTTAATGTAGCCACCTTCAGCCTCAATTACCGCCTCAATACGGGTCTGGAACTTGGGACATGCTTTTTCCACAAGTGCCGGTGGGAGCTCGGCGAATACTCAGTGAATAGTGGTGATCAGACTAGATTTAATGTTGTGGGGGGTCATGTTGGTGATGTTCTCGACGTATGACCAAATGAAATGATCCAGCGGGTTCAGGTCAAAGGAGGAGGGGAGCCAGCGAGAGAAGGGTACACAGTCATAGCACTCCTTCTGAAACAAAGCCTGGGTCTCTTCGGACTTGTGGCCGGTGCCGAATCCTGCTGTCACACCTAGGTTCTGCCAGCGGACACCTGATTGCACTAGAGAATCACCACACTCTTCAACACATCCAGGTACACTTTGGTGTTCACTTTCAAGCCGACTTCGAAGATGTGAGGTGGCATGATGTGGCCTTCACTTGAAACCACACCAAAGATCATAACCGTCACGAGAAATTTTATTTTCATCACCCTGAGTACGTCCCTGTTATTCATGGCAATCTGGCGATGCATTTTGATGATGCTGGCAATGGTCCTGTTGTCACAACTTGGATGGGTATAAAGTATGAGTTGTACAGCGATGCATCTCCGATCTCGCTCGTTGAACATTATGTCACTTTCAGACATGATAGAAGGCTCCTATCGCTCTTGGGATTTGTACACAACTAGCCAACTAGTAAATAGTCTACAACAAAAAAATAAAACCGGTTTTCATCAAACGGAAATGGAATCGTGTCGTCTTTTCTCGGGCGACAATTTTATCATTCCACTCTGTATTCATAAAAATAGAATCTTACTATAGCAAAATAAATATTTACAGAGAAAATCATTAATGTTAAGATGTGTTGATAAATTAAAGAATGTAGAACATCAACAATAATTTAAAAATAGGTTGGCCTCTAGAGTCTGACGTCATCTTACATAGAGGTCATTTTAAAGTGATGATAGAGTTTGGAAAAACATGTATGATTTGGACAGTCAAGAATCAGGAGTGATATAGAGCAGATTAAGTCAGACGGTGAAGCCTCCCATAGAGGGGGATCAGAATGTGTTAGTCTAAGACCAGCGGCAGCATTCAAATGGGGAAACATCGGTAATAAAAATTGCTGAAAAGACGATTCGAGATTTGTTGATTCATTGGGATGAATTTTCTTTGCAGCTGTTCCTAAGGATTCATCAAACAAGATGAGGGACAGACCAGGTATGTTTCTCTGATTGGCCAGATGTTACAACCACAGAGAACTGTTATTTGTCCCATTTGTTATATGTCCGTTGTCAAAATGTATCTGTTGTCATAAATTTTATACCATTAGACATTACATGAGTTAGACATATATACATAATATATATCCGTTCAATGTCATACAGAGCCCCCCCCCCAACAACATTACACTTGTAAAACAAGCACAGGGATGCAACATTGCAATGATATGACAGGGACAGGAGCTTGCTAGACAGTGTGGGATCTATTAGATTAAAGACTCTTTTTCTTCCTTGTTGAAGCGTGAGAGACTAGTGGATGATGCACCAACCCAGATGTAACAACAATATGCCATGCATGAATGAATTGTGGCTTTAGAGAAATACAGGCAGGTGCAAGAAATTTTCTAGCCTGGTAAAGAGAGCCCACCTTCTTTGCAGAAGATTTGGCAGTATCTTGTATTGTTTATTCCAATTCAATTTTCCTGTTAATATTAGGCCGAGGAGTTTGAACATTGGAGACTCGAGAAGGGTGCTATCAGCCATGACAATTAGTGATTTGAAAAGAGCTCAGTCTTAATAGCATTGAACGTAATCATCCAACTTCTGTCACATTCTATTACACAGACTGGAGGTCATTTTCTAACGATCCAGGCATTTTGGATATAAGTGTGATGTTCGATTTGCCCACATGTTCATTAGCAAATATACCCTTCTCAAATGCAATGTGAAGGTCATTTATAAAGGTCACCAATTAGTATCAACCCCTGGAGTACATTTCCATTAATGTGATGTTGTTTGGATGTACAGCCATCAAGAACTACTTCAATCGTTCTTTTAGCTAAGAAGATTCTGATTATATTAAATATTCTTCCAGTAATTTCATATAAATTATTTTTCCAGAAAAGATATTCCTGCCAATCATTGTCAAATGCCTTGGTTATATGGAAAACAACCACTCTAACTTCCTCTGTCTTATCCAGTGTATGATAAATGTGTCCAGAGACGACTGTTATGTAGAACAGGATTGCTTAAATCCACACTGTCGGTTAGAAAAACTTTAGCATTTTTAAAGTGATAGATTACCTCTCGATTGATTTTAAAATTTTAGCTGTAATTTGCAATTAAAGGGACATAACTCGCTAAAGAGTTACCTACCCCTGAATATATATATAAGTTTGGTGGTTAAATTTTAAATTCTGAAAAAACAACATATAGACACATATATTCGAATTTAGAATTTATTGTTTGACAAAAAGGCATATATAGAAGGGGTTGTGTTAATTTAATTAATCCATGGATTTTCAATAATGGCTCATATCATCGGAGGAAATGCGGTTAACAAAATGATCAGCTGTGAATGGATGCTTATTTTGCTTTTCAGGATAATTATTGAAAATAATTTTTTGAGTGGCTGTGTATAATTATATGGAAAAATTTATACGAAAAGAGAAGTTGATACAACCTGGGCAGTCCATTCACAGCTGAACATTTTTCTGATTTCCTCTGATGATATGTGCCAATATTGAAAATCCACGGATTAAGTAAATCAACACAACCCCTTCTATATATTCCTTTTGTCAAACAATAAATTCTTAATTCAAATATATGTGTCTATATGTTGTTTTTTCAGAATTTAAAATTTAACCACCAAACCTATATATTGCTCTATTCTTAAATATTGAGCTTTTCTTTTTTGGCTAGGATCACCTTGAAAGTATTACTTCAAGTAATATCTATCAGGATTTTCATCTGAATTCTATCAGTGTCTTATCTCGCTTTATATATATATATATATATATATATATATATATATATATATATATACATATATATATATACACACACACACGACGAAACACGTGTCAGTGGATAATTATATTTTAAGAACAATACATATGCATCTGGAAGACTACTTTTTTGTGGAAAATGTATGTTGCAATATTTTTTAACTCTAATGGGGTATGATCCCGCACAGTCGAGAGATTCTATTTATAAACGATGCTGCTAGAAACTGATGAATCAAATTAATTCACATTCTGTTACCAACCAATAAGAAATCAGAATTGCTCCATAAAAATTAAACCTTTTCTGTAGCAACTTTGCATGTGTTTTCTTCGTGTCAACACGGGAAGAATCTTTTGCTCTGTGGATGCCAACTCGAGAACTGTCTACTGAGATCTAGTCACCTTCAGAACTTGTGTAGAACACCTAACCATCGGAAACTGTTCTGAAACTAAACATGACTTACAACTCTAGAATGTAAATGTGATATTCACTTTCAGCATACCTAAAAACCTATTTTTATAGGTTTTCGAGTATGCTGGTGTCATTTTAAAGGAAAATTTTATAGTAGAAACCAAGTAAAAAATTTACCCAAACTTCTATTTTTATATTTGCTTTTTTAAAAAAAAATGCTACATTATATACAGTGTTGGTCATCCATACTTTAAAATTTGTCTGACGTCATTTCTGACAAATAGTTTTGTAAATAAAGAAGTGTGACTCCTAACAAAAGCCAGGATGGCATAAAGCATTTATCATAAGTCAACGGCTATAACTTTTGCCCGTTTTTAACAGGCTGAAAAGTTTATTGTTTGCATAATCTTCAAAGTAATAATAACCAAAAATTTTAATGTCTTTAAACTGCCAATTACGGAATGTAATTCAATAAAAAAGACTTAAAAATAGTTTAAATTATAAAAAAAAAAAACTAAAGCAATTACATAAGAAAAGTAACTTCTATTGCGTTTAGTTACAGTTACAGTGAGAAATAGGATTTACCGGTTAAATGGTTTTACTTTTTTCATTTTTTCTTAAACAACCAGTTAACTAAGAGGTGTCACTTTTATTGCCTTTGGTAACAGTTACATATTTGTACGATTTTTTATTATGTTCTATTTATAAAAAAAAAAAAGTTAGATGTTATATGATGATAGTTAAGTAGTTTTTTTCTTTACACGTTTTAATGACTGGGCAAGCTGATCTGAATAATTTTAACGTCTTTAAACTGTCAATTAGAGAATATATAAAAGACTTGAAAATAGTTTAAATCGTAAACATATTTGTTTTTGTTTTTGTTTTCGTTTCGATTCCAACTTTTATTAATTAATTTATTGCAGACTATTATCCTCATCTTTCTTAGTTGTTGTTTCACGACATTTTTTCGCCAACTATTCCTCTGGCCTTCGTCAGGTGGTAACCGTGACTGGATAGGAACTCTGAATCTCCTAACTGCATTCCATAGTTGTTGTCATCTCACCACGTTTTGGCCAAGTAAGCTATAATATAACCCCCTCTCTCAGAGGACCGAGTCGCATCCGTCACTATCCTGGTTCATGGGAGCATACTTGTGATGTACTTCTGGCCGTGTTCGTCGCTCCCAGCTCACAGGACCATAGATGCAACCCAGCAGGGCTACATTCTTACTTGTCTAGTGGTGGACCCCTCAAGGGTGACCAGACTCTCACTGGTCACTGGAAAATATCTTCTGCTGCTCAGGGTACGCGAAATGTGCATGACCCTAAGTCCGTGTGGCAACATTGTCGATTTCGGCCGTCACTCGGCTTTGTGCTGGATCCAGTCTGTCTCCTTCATCATCTGGCATCAAGGGATATCTGAAACAAACTGTATCTTCATTCAGGCCGGCAAGCGAGAAACAAGGAAAAACTCTGGGACATTTTTATATAACGAAACAAAGTAATTATTCATAAATCGTTTACACTTGTTTAGTCGAGTTCTTTGATTCAAGCTTCATGATGCAGGTTGTATACTTAAGTTCCACTAATCAATTTCCCAGCTAAGAACAAGAGCTTTTCAACTTAGCTCTTATGAGGGTTTCGCCCTCCCCCTGGCGGGGTGAGAGCGATGTGTACGTCTCGATGCCAGTCAGTAAAAAAGGACTCTGGACTCTGGCTCCAAAAAGTTAATCGTTTTTATCAAATCAGAAATTCCTCCCTCTGCCTTTTTGGAGTTATTCTTCTCTTTTCCATTATCTTATTCTTTTCTTTCTCTCGTGAATTCATTATTTTATTCTTTTCATTTTCTACTTTTCTCTCTTCTTCGTCTTTCATGGCCATATCTCTCCTTAGATTCAATTTATTTATTTATCTGTCCAACCAACCCATCACTGGCTGGTGATCTGGCAGTTAAACACAACACCTCCCAGACACCAAAACAGACCTTTTGAACCCAAGTCATTGTACCTTTCAACAAAACATTGTTTCTTTAATAATTTGAATTGTTGTTCTAACCTAACCCGAAAACGACCCTGTATTGCTTTTTCTGCCAACTCGAGAATCTCATTATCATATTTATTTATTTATTTATTTATTTCCCATCGAAATATTCACTATTTCTTCTCTCATTGAAATATTTATTCTTTTCTGTGGACAGGAATCTCATAAACATCTGTTTTTCCTCACCCATCTTCTCTTCCTCTATTTGAAAAGCAAGATCATCTGGTGTCGCCATGGATCTCGTCATAAAGCGTCTGGCTGGCTTTGGGTAGGATTGGAACCATTATCTTCAGACAATTCTCACCTGGAACCGTAGAGATTCAACGTCTCTATCCACTGCACCACGGGCCCCTAAGGGCAATCAAGGTTGGATTTTTATAAATCCACGTTTATTTATTATCTGATCTTCCATGGTCAGGTCCGTACCGAATAGTATATATATATTATTTAATTGGAATCCATTATTGAGATGAGGATTATTTTATCAATTCATTTATTGCGGACTATTATCCTCATCTTTCTTAGATGTTGTTTCGCTTAATAAAATAATACTCATCTCAATAATGAATTCCAATTAAATAATACAGATTCCAACCTGCAATGAAAAATACAAATGAAATTTGTAAAATGCCGATGTAAAAAAAAAAAAAAAAGAAGGCATTTACAGTTTTGTTTTTATTTTCATATTTTAAACGCGAAAAAATTGTTGATTAAAAAAGCTTTCATGGCTTTATTTTTATTTATTTATGCATGCACAGAATTTTTCAAACCGGAAGCTGTAAACCGGATGGATGGTTTCAATGCCCAAGCAAGACAATTTGAGTTTTATAATATAAATAGATATTTATTAGTTTTTAATATCAAAGCATTTTTTGCAAGTTTTTTATGTAAGAATGGTCTTTGAATTTTTTTTTATTTTAAAAAAATCTTTTTTCATAAGATGTATTTTGTGAGTTATTTTTTTCTGAAAATAAACAAATGAAAACCTTTTTTTTTTAAGAAAATATATTTTTTTAAGTAAATCTTTTTTTTTTCTTTTCATATTATTCGATTTTTTAAATGTTTTTTCAAATTTTTCTGCACATAAATTCTATTAGATGGCTGTGGAGTAGCTCCCAGCTGGTTCTGCATTATTTTTTGCTACTTTGTTTGGCCTCTCTTTCACACGATTTGTATTAGCCTTCATTGTAGGGTCTACAAAATTAAGGATTTGGTCCACCATTAGGTGTTGGAATCCTTCTCCTCCAACTTTACCGTAGGTTTTCCACCAGTCGGATATAACCATCTTCTCCATTTCTTTATTACATAGGAAGGATGGTTTCAACATTAAAGTTTGGTACAGTCACCAGTAAACCCAAGGGGTTATAACCTCCAAAGACCCAGAGTGGTTCGAGGAGTCTTTCAATCTTATGTTTCCTCCTGTTAAATAGAGACTCATCAATTTCCACAGTGTGCCCTGGGCCTCTAATCTATTAACTATCATCTGCTGAGAATTTAATTGGCTAAACACATAGCATGTTAGTTAATTGGCTAAACACATAGCGTATTAGTTAATTGGCTAAACACATAGCGTGTTAGTTATCAATTTTTCATTGGTTGATCATTTTTTTTTTTTAAATTAGCGTTTGGCATGTTCCGGTAGTTTAAGTCAACTGCTGGGCTATGCCGAGGCAACATTTATGGAAATGCAGGTCAGTAAATGTAGAAGTATAGTGATAAATGTAAACTGATCGTCCATAGTCAACGGCAATCTGATGATATGACAAAATATAATATTGAAAAGAAGACAAAATAAGTGATTTAGCATATTTACCAAAGTAAACAATGTTCGGTTTTGAAATTCCTTGGACATAAATAGTGTTACTTAATTTGAAGACCCCGCTGAAAATGTAGATCAAAATATAAGAACGTAGGTCAAAAGAATATCTGTAAACTGATTTGTACAGAAATAATAGTGAAAATAAAATATTTTTTTTAGATATAATAAGTAAGAATATTCTAAACTCATTTTTTTTTTAACTTATGTGTATTTACATATTTTTTTAAGAAAATATTTTTATTTACAGAAATGATTAATAGTGAAAGTAAGTTTTCTTTTATATATATAATAAATTAAATAAATGGAAAAGAAATTGAATGTGATCACAATCTTGTGTCCAATAAGACAAAGATATCTAGTCTAGTGCACTGCAGCATCTGCTGTGCCTATACGGTTCAAAGCTGGAATTAGCTCTTCAGATGCAGGCCTAGACGGTTGATAAGGAGGCCTAGGTTTGTCCAGTTACCAGGGACTTCCTCTCAGCATTGCATACAAAGTCCGACAGAAAGGTAAGCCAATATAGTCAGAGCCAGTGCAGCTGTAGGAGTTGCCTGAAACATGTTGCAGTGCTTCACCATCCACCATCCTAGACTCCAACCTGAATTTTTTGTCAGTGTTTACGTCCTTAGCATTCACAAGGCAGTGGAGGTATTTGCTCATAGCTGATGAAAATTAGAAAATATTTCTAATTTTGACAAAAATAATGGAAATCCTCATTGTAATTATGGTTGTATCAAAATGAAAGCGAAATTCTTACATGATTCTTCTTAAAAGAGTCAGGCAAAAGAAACACAGATTCCAAAACTGAATAAATGGAGCTGGTTTTCGAGTCAATTAAAAGGACGAAATATAAGTTAAGTAACACAATTTACTTTCAATGAGTTTCAAAACTGGAAATGGTTTGGATCAGCAAATACATAAAAAAAAAAATTTAAAAAAAAAAAATACATTAAAAAAAAAAAAAAAATTCCACCATTGGAGCAACAGAACTGAATGAAACAAACAAAACGAAAAATCATGTAAATATAAGGTTTATTTATATACTAGCAAAGATACTCGGCGTTGCCCTGAAGCAATAATTTCACACTTAAAAATTCTGGACAAACAATTTTTTTGCATTTTGTACAAAGACTGAAACTTTTTTCATGTGAGTGTCACCATTTAAGGTTTTTTTCTTTTTTTATTCATCTCTTCCCAAAAAAGGGGCAAGCTTAAGAAAATATTTATAAAAAAAAAAAGAAAAGAAAAGAAAAAATAGAACACATAAATTTTGGCTTAGTGAAACTATAAAAAGAAATAAAAAGGGATGTAATATTTACGGTTATAAAAATTTCTCATCCTACGTGGTCAGATATGTCAACTAGTTATTGTTTTGATGTGAAAATCATGATGCAATCTGCTTTAATATC
The DNA here is from genome assembly GCF_053919585.1 of Euprymna scolopes. Lineage (NCBI taxonomy): Eukaryota > Metazoa > Mollusca > Cephalopoda > Sepiida > Sepiolidae > Euprymna > Euprymna scolopes. Next base: position 13,568,698 of record NC_136500.1, read on the forward strand.
GAACAAGATAAGCAGTAAGCTGGACATTTTTTTTTTTTTTAGATCTATCCAATGTTCATCGATTCGTTACATTAAATTTTATTTGGATGAAATTAATCCTGCAGCTGGTCATGTCATGGCTATAAATCATTCTTGAATTTTTCCATATAAAAACCTAACTATTTTGCTGGATATTTAATATAAATGCAAAGCATACTTAGAGGTTATAAGAAAATCTTTCTACAGAAAATAATAGATATTGCTCAGTTTATATGACATCTCATGTTGTTTGCCCAATTGTATGGTGTAGGAGCATTGCCTGAATAGAGTTGTAACTCAAGAATTAGATTGGTTTGGTAGTTTTTGTTTTACGGTACATCACTTTTTGGGTTATCTCTTTTTATACAAGAGATAGAATTGCAAATGCATAAATAAGATTCTCCGAACTTAAATAGAAGACAGACAGGACAATGAAAACGCTTCCTGTCTGTCTTCTCTTCAATTTTCAATGATTTTTCTTATTCGTTTGTAATGCTTTCACTGATATAAAAACATTTTTTCTCCTGATTTTTGCACACGTGAAGAAGGCATTTACTGATAACTGAAAGATCATATGAACTGAATACAACCTATTTCACATTAAAAGATTTTCCGTCATTATCTAAATCATGTTCTCATATCTCCCACACCTCATTTTTTATATAATAAATCATGAAACGTCCTTAAAGTGGATGCTGGTATTTTAAAGAAACAGTGCTCAATGCTATAAAAACTAGAGCAGTTATATATTGCTAACATGATTTCCTCTTAATTTTTCCGAAGAAACCATTGTCAAAACTTTGGCAATGTTAATGTCAACAATATATGCATAACAATAAGCAAAAAATATCCACGATTCAGCAGCTATTAATCTAGTTCTAAGTTGTTGTTTCTTTAAATATAAAATATATCTTTAATATAAATGTATGATAATTTTAAAAACTAAAAGTTTTCATTAAAATTACCTCCTTTTAAAATTAGTGAATGTAATATTTTAATATTTTTTATACCTTTTTTATTAAATCATTTTAATTATCAGTAATATAGACAAAGCTACTGCATATATATATATCTGAAAATAGGACAATAAAATTAACATCAAACATTGATTTAGGTGCATCTATATTGAACGAATAAATTAAAATATTAAATTTCAAGTAAAATAAATTGTGCGTACATAACTGTCATGGCGTAAATAATAACGCACCCAAAAATTACAAAAAACGATAAAGTAGCAAAATAATTATGAATAAAAAGAAATTTTTGAAATGAAGCGAAATCACTATATTACACTTACTAAAAAGAGATAAGTTGACAGCGGAGATAATTAAGTTCTGTTGCTTACATCACGTGATGAACGTATTAAAAATGTTGCACAAATTTTATTCCCCCCCATATAAACTTTTCATTCATAATTATTTTTCTACCTCATCGTTTTTCATAATTTTTTTGGATATGTTACTATTTGCAACATGATAATTACATTTGTTTTACTTGAAATTAAATATTTCGATTTTCATTCACTCAATATAGAAGCATCTGAATTTATTACAGACTGCTTAAAAAAAAAAAAAAAATAGCCACATTAATAGCAGCGTCTGGATCTTTACACTTTACCATAAAAGACTATGTTGTATTATTGATTTAAATAACAGTGCACCGTTTTACTAGTAAGGGTAATAAATCAAAAATGCTTTCACATGTATTCATTTTGATAACTGCTGTTTTCCATAGCATTGACATTGTATTTATCAAATTTACTACAAACAATAAAACTTGGGAGTTTCCTTCATAATTACCTTATTAACAACAGTGTTAATATGATTTCATTCTAATTCTTCAGAAGAGACCATTATATCAAAACCTTATCGACGTAAATATCAGAAATATATATTACAAGTACAAAATTATCCACCATTCAGCAGCTGTTAACCTAGTTTTAAGTTGTTTAATATATATATATATATATATATTATATATATAAGAATGATGTTAATACTTTGCAACAACTTTTAATTTACTTTGTTAAAAAAAACTTGGATCTTTTCAACAATAAGTAAAAGTTCATTTATCATTAGGACTTTAGTTTAAAACAATATGGCAAATTCTACATGCAAATATATAGGAAAATAGGGCGAAAAAATTAAAAATAAATAACACTAAACATTAAATTTATTATAAACTGTTTTAAAAAATAGCTACACAAATTAAGCATGTAAATAGCCGTGCTTGGATCTTTGCTTTTTACTAATATATATATATATATATATATATATATATATATATATATACACACACACATATATGCCTTACTTGTAGTTTCATTAAATACTTTGCCAGCAAAATCCAATTCCACATTTTGCTAATTCCTACCCTATGATGAGAAGGAAAGTATTTTTTTTCGAAACTCTGCAGATTAAGGACAATTCACTTAATTTGTGTTTCCGCTTTGAAAATTAAATACGTTTTTAACTCTTCTTAAAGTGTTTTATTAATTATTTGTTCTTATATATATGTATATATATATATACATTACATACATACACCATTTCAAAAGACTATGTTGTATTATTAATTTAAATAACAGTGAGCCAGTTTGATAACAATATAAGAGTGATAAATGAAAAATACTTTTATATCTATTCATTTAGATAACTGCTCTATTTTCACATTCAAAACATTGTATTTATCAAATTTACTACAAACAACCAAATGTGGGAGTTTCCTTCAGATATGCAGTAGCAGCCATAATATACAGAACGGAAACAATGACAACATAAATGTGTATTACTTAAAAAGTATTGTACGATTAGCAATGAACTTTGTGCTGGATAAAAATTAAGGGATAATGCATAAATATTATACAAACTCAACAGATTTTACACAATAGTTTTTTTTTAAATAAAGATTAAATGGAACAACGGAAATAAGTCACCAGACAAAAGTTAGAGAAGATATTAATACTTTGCAACAACTTTTAATTTACATTGTTAAAAAAACTTGGATCTTTTTAACAATAAGTAAAAGTTAATTTCTCATTAGGACTTTAGTTTAAAGCAATATGGCAAATTCTACACGCAAAATGCTCCTTCTTGAAAAAAAAAAAAAAAAAAAAAAAGTACTCAATATCATTAGCTATCAAGAAAAAGTCAATTTCAGAAATGTCTGATATTGTTCATAAGTCTAAAAGTATCGTCCATATAATTAGGTGCAAAACCAAAAACTGGCAAACCTTCAAAAACATTGTAAAGAGAAAAACGAAGATCTGCTGGAATGACTACAAAGAACTGTTTTAGAACTGCTACATACCAATAAATGTAATGAAGAGACAGTTAATAAGATCTCAAGGAAAACGGTTGCTTGCAGGTTAAAAATGCAGGATTCATATTCCAGCTTCAAAACCTCTCATTTCAAAGCTAAGCCAAAGGGCACGCCTGTAGTATATGAGACGTGTTGCTTGAACTGACACCATGGGATACAGTTCAGTGACGAGTCCAAGTTTAATATATTTGGTTCTGACATTAAAACTTTCATACATTATAGAACAAGTCAAAAACTGTGTTCTCAATGTGTTAAGAAAGCCGTTAAGTTTGATGGCAGCAGTGTGATTATGTGGGGGAGATGATTTCAACTATACAAGTTGGCCCTATAATCCACATAAATGGCAACATCACTGCTGAGATTTACAGAAAGCTTGTTCAGCATTATGTAGTAGAAAGATTATACCATAATGGTTTTTTTATTCGTTTCATCACTTTGCCACAAGGCTCATTTGAAAAAGAAAAAAAAAAAGGATCATCCTCAGTGACCAGCCTAGAACTCTGACTTGAATCCAATAGAAAATGTTTGGAAGATAATTAGTGAAAGAGCTCAGAAAAGAAACCAGGGTTACTTATGGGAGTTATTGAAAGACGAATGGGAGGGAATTACTGTTGATTTTTGCAAGAAATTTATTAAATCATGTGGCGACGATGCAGACAAGTGATTGAAAATAAGGGAATGTTTACAAAATATTAAATTTTGTTGATATTTTGTTCACAATCAAGCGTTAAAAAGATCATACCTTAACTTTTGTCTAATAATTTATTTCCTTTGTTGCGTTTACTCTTTCTTTTTAAGAAAACAATTATGTAAAATTTTGTAACATTTATGCATTACACTATGTCTATTTGGTCAACATTTCATTGCTAATTAATACACATATTTATGCCTTTGTTGTTTCCATTCCTTATACTATGGCCACTACCGTGTGTGTGTGTGTATATATATATATATATATATATATATGCAAGCATGACATGACACAAACAAATTGTTCAGCTGTTATATATCTACAAGCCACCTTTTTCAAATAAAACTTTAATAAAATAAACATTCCTTATGAATAGTAGTCATCTTTTCAGCAAATTATTCTTCTCAAATGGCTATAATTTTTTAATCTTTAACAGTTTAGACAATTTTCAAATTCCTTAAAAATTGTCTATAATATAGTGATTACATAATATCTCTTCATCAACAAACAGTGAGAGTCACTTTGGTAGCAAAACTTTTGATAATAGAAAAAAAATAATTTTAAAAAAAAATCAAGTAAAGATGATGGAAAATTTAAATCATATCTAATTTTGTGACGTTTTAAAAAGAAATGGAAAATTTTAAATATTAATACAATATTGTCGGCCATTTATTTGTGAATATATGAATATGTTGCCCATCTATTCAGAATTCTATGGATTCGATTGATAATGAAACTGATTACATCAACAAATGTAAAAATATAAGACACTTTTAGATTCCTTACCTGAAGAATGCAGTGTCAAATCTCAAATTGCATTAATTTGTTAAAAGACAATTTTGTTTTTATAATTCTGTCAAATAACCTAAGAGGTGAAAAAAAAAATTGTTAACTTGTGTTTGCCACCATTTTGAGACCCCCTTTTGCTCCCAATATATACAATCTCACTGCTATGAAAAAAATGTATCATCTTTTTTTCTGGTCATCTTTAAAATTTTGCCTTTCCTTTGCCTTAGATTTTTAAAAATGCTAGTAAATTATCAAATTTGTTAAGAATTTTATTATGTTGAATTTAAGAGAACTCTTTAACGAAAAAGAATTTCAAAGTATAAAAAGTTACCTTACAATAAGATCTATGGTATAAATTTAATCTACTTTTTATTTTATTTTATTCTTTTTACTCAGTAAAAACAAAAATGCAATAAAATGTAAGAGAACATTTAAATTCAGTTTTGTATTTCATTCATAAAGAAAATCTCCACAGAAAAGAATATGAAATTAAATATACATGAAAAATATTACACTTAAAAAAATAAATAATGAAACTTCTAAATGACAACGCTAAGTTTTAGTGAATTTTGCAATAAGCATGAAACTATTGTAGCAAGTTGGAAAAAAATAAAGTAAATTTTATGCAATTTCTATTGAAAGGTCAACACCATAACTACCCTCTTTCTAGCATGTAAAACAGATCTTAAACTGATGATTACATTTCCATAAAAAAGGGAAAGTTATTTCAAGTATAAAATCAAATGTTACTTTGAATTTTTAAAGCTGACAACAGGCAACTCAAACCAAATGGAAAGGAAATTAAAATGTGGTTCTTGTAGGTTTTGAATAATGTCTTCAGTCATGGAAGCAATGAGGAAGCCTTCAACATAAAATGGTATAGCAGATATTTCAATAGTTAGAACACTCTTAGAATCCAGGTGATTTTGATAAAAAATAGCTTTTTGTGTTTTGTAAAGTTTTTATTTTTTTTACTTACTACAATATAAAATTAAGAATGCCAGACATCTTGTTTGGCTGCTTCATCATGAACATTTTGTATGCATTAAAACAGTTTGCTATGTGTGATAGCGTCATTTAACAGAGAACCCAGAAAAATGGCCAACACCCAGGATAGATTGGAAGGGAATTCGTTTAAGAGTAAAGCAAAAAAAAAAAAAATCCTCCAAACACTTCATTTGGTTCATTATCAAAATACAGAGATTCTAAGAGCTTATACTTATTAGAAAAGATCATCTAAAACTGGTGCATTTCAACAATGATTAGCCACTTTTTTTTCATAGTCATAGGATTATAAGGTTTTCTGTTGCAAACTTGAAATATATTTTTAAAAGTTGTAACCATAAGTTTTTGAAAAAAAAAAATTAAGTTTAATTTTTTCGGATTTTGAAGAGGCTGTTATTTAATTATTACAGGCAAAAATAAACTTAGAAACAATCATTTTTAGTTTTTATTGCATTGTTTAAAAACTTGACTTTAATAATATTATCTAATTTTTTTTCTTAGTTGATGGATTTTTGTAGGTCATGATTTCCTAAGATATAAAAACAATGACAGACCTGATGAAGGACACTGCAAACAAGTATTCATAATTAAAACAATTTTTTTCTGGCTAAAGTTGATAACAATTACCAACTTTATTACATCATATGCCTTTTCTGAGACGTGGATTAGAACATTTTTCAAAATTAATAAAAACAAAAAAAAAACAATAAGAACAATAAAAGAAAAAGAAAATACATTGCTGGCCAAAGTTTTACATAATTTTTTCCTTAAATAAATAAAAAAAAAAAAAAAATATTGTTGCACTTCAATTTTTTAAAAATTATTTGTTTTAATTTTTTATTCAAACTATTTTTAAATTTCAAGAAAATATCTACATTATTAAATCAATGTTTGAATTTTTTTTTTTTTTTTTTGTTTTTAACAAAAAGGAAAGATAGTATCAAATATGTACAGATCAATAAGAAAGAGTGCCAGTTCTTTTTTTGTTTTATTTTTTGTATATACAAATATATAATATTTTTAATGAAACTTTCTGAAAGTAGATATATTTTATCTAACAAAGTCCAGCTTATACACACGCCCACACTTATATTTACAATGTATTTAACCTGTGGCCTAAAAACTAACCATAATTTCAATAATTGACTGATGATGAAGCAGATTAAGTTAACGGCCAAACATAAAAACGAACTTTTAAACGCCTGAGAAATTCAGTTGTCAGGATTTTTATTTTCATAATTTTGTCAAATAGCCTGTGAGATGTGACGTTTACCTACAAAGTGAAACCGTTGATAAATGACAACAACAACGATGACGACAAAGATAATGTGTAAGAGTAATGGACTTCCTGTTGAATATGATGTTATCTATTTTCAGAACGTTTTATTACAAATAAAAATGTCGGATATTTGTTAAACTGTATTGTTTGGTTTGTCTGGTTTTCTTTTCTCAACCTTGACAAACAAATAGAAAGAAAGTATTGAAAAAGTTGCAACAAAAACGCTGATAGATTCACATGAGTAAACTTTTCTAGACGTTCAAGTATTGGCAATTTTAATTTGATTTCAATATTCAGTCAGTGAACTGCAGAAGAGATACATTTGAGAACTACACAGTCCCACATATACTTTTATCGATTAATAGTTTGTATATTTTACATAACTTTGTCATCAAAATATATTTATTATGGATAATACTGTATACATTTTGAAATCACTGACATTAATGATTAATCGAATTATCACTGTATAATAAATAAATTATGCTTTTACAAATGTAATTGTGTGCTATGTGTTTATTTCTCCTAAACTAATATATATATATATATGAGGGGATTAAAGAAATATTGAAAATTCTTTAAATGGAGACATGAAGATATAAAAAGCTCAACATATAGGGTGGAGCATACTAAATAAAGAAAATCATAGACAAAACAAAATAAAACGTATTGATGTATATTGATTTATTTGTCAGTTCAATATGTGAAATATCAATGGGAATAGGGGTTATGGATGCTTTTTATGCTTTGGCATTTCAAAGCCTAATGCTTCTCACCAGACGAGGAGGATGGAGCTAGATCATATATATGGAGAATGTGACAGCTAGCCTAGGATTAGATTAGGAAGGCAATGTTAAAATACAGGAGATATAAGGAAGATAATAAAAGAAAGTGAAGGGATCTATGGGATTCATATTATGAAGAGGGGATACATAAAAAAAAAAAATAAAAAAATTTATATATATATATATATATATATATATATATATATATAAATATTAAAATACAAAATATAAAAAATATTATAATACAAAGAACATATAGTCATAAAGAGCATTCATAACTCCTATTCTCATTGATGTTTCCCAATATTGAACTGACAAATAAATGAATATACACCAATATATATTTATTTTGTCTCTATATATAAATATGTGTGTGTGTGTGTGTGTGTGTGTGTGTGTGTGTGGAGAGAGAGTGATCTGACAAAGAAATGAAGACACTTGAGAAAGGGATATACTCCTGAACTAATTCTAGTGACATAAGAGAAATTTGGAAGCAAGTAAGATTGATTATATATATATATATATATATATATATATATATAAAATATTTGCCTCGTCATGTAGTAACCCAGTATCTACCATTGTTATTAGCCTTCTATAAATGATGTATTTATATTACACACAATGTTTAAAGCAAACTACATCACCTTCCCTCTATCTTTCAATATATGTGTGTGTGTGTGTGTGTGTGTGTGTGTGTGTGTGTGTGGAAAGAAAATAATCTAATCGTTACATTTTCTTTGTTGCTTCACACTGCTTCAGGACAATATATCAAAAGATGGGGTCCGAATTCATGAACGAAAAAAATATATATACAGGAATCTACATATATATAAATATATGAATGCTATTTCGTCTAATTTAATCATACACATGCAAAATGCTAAATATTTTAATGTAGTAATAAAAAAAAAAATGCTCTAAAACATTAGTCATCTGGTTTGTTCATTCAAACAAGAATAAAAACGTGATTATCTACATGGAATTTGTCAGAGATTATGTAAATATTCTAGAAATAAAAATAAAATATATATATATATCAGCAGTTTACATTTCAAAGCCAAATATAAATTTATAATTTTTTTTTTCTTTCATAATATTTTGTCTTACACATGTTTTGTTCAATGGCATTCAAACACCAAACAACTCATCAGAGACAGTGAATATGGTCCTTGAAGAAAAAAAACAAAAAAAAACACACAGTTCCAGAGATTTTTTTGTGGATAAAGAGGATAAAAGCTGGTGAAAATAAATAGAAATTGTTAGAAGTCATATGATTCATAAAAAAGATTACCTATTCAAGATATAATTGGCATGTTTCAGGAGAGAAAGATAAAGTATTTTTTAGTCCCACAAGGATGCAATTAATGTTTAAGATGCCATGCAACTGGAATTGTTTGTTTGTTTTTTCTGAGGAACGTATTAACTCTCTGATAAGGTATTTGATGTTTGTATGCCATTCAATGAAACACGTGTAAGACAAAATATTATGAAAGAAAAAATATAAATATATCTTTGGATTTGGAATGTAAACTACTGAGATATATATATATACTCTGAAAGTGTTAAAGTGTTTTTATTGCTCTTAAGCATGCTAATTGGAAAAAACATTTTTATATTATTGGTGTGTGTGTGTGTATATATATATATATATATATATATATATAAATGACAAAAAGTCTATATCCCAAATTTCAAGATGTTCATCTTTTTTTTTTTTTTTTTAAATTCAATTTTCACCCTAAACAAGGCACAGTGCCACTTTGAAGTAGGGGGCTATTATCGGGGACATAAGTTGCAGGGGTATTACGAAGGGAGATGAGTAGCAAGATGTTTGTTCACATTATACTTGAACTTCTGCATGTCAGTACAGTTGGGAAGCAGAAGTCTAGCGGTTTTGGGGAAGAAACTATTGGAGTAGAAAGCTTTCTTACACCTAGGGATCTCTACTGTGAAGGGGTGAGATTTAGCTGCTTATCGTGTTTGTTGGGGGTATTCACGTCGAGAGGGTACAAGTGCTTGTAGTTCGTCAGAGGATTCACTATTACAGTTATTACAGTAGTTATAGAACAGGCATAATATGCTGAGAGAAATAAGCAGTAAGATGGACAACATCTTGAAATTTGGAATATAGATTTTTTGTCATTTATTTGTATATGCTCTGTAGTTACATCGAGCCTCATAAATTAAAGGATTGGTATGAATAACAGTTGAAATATAATTGAATAAGTATATTTTCCCATAAACACACATATATACATGTGCATATATACACACACATATATATATATATAATCTTTGGTATTTATCCAGAAGTATACCAATATTCAAAAAGTAAAATTGCACAAAACTTAGTTATGTAATTACCCATTAAGTTTTAAAAAAATTTTTAAAACCTGAACACCAAAATGTATACAAATTCATCCAATAGTTTTATTTTTATAAAATAAAATCTAATGAGAAATGATTACTAGTCAGTATTATTATGATGACTGTAAATTAAAGTTCAAATTACATCCCCTGACTGTTGACCTTAATACAAGTAGAAAATGGACAAGATATTCTGTTAAAATGTGTTTTTTCTTTGTTTAAACAAATACTTGATGAATTTGCACAATTTTTAGTGTGCTGTGTGTTTTTTATTAATAAAAAAACCTAACACGTAAGTCCATAATAAAATTTTTGTACCATTTTGTTTATTTTCTTTTTACAGGCAGTTTTTAATATTGGGTTAAAACTGAATGAGCAACAAATCTTTACCTTTTATAGAACATGTAGATTTGTCCAATAAATCTTATGAAATGGATGAAACCTATCTCAAATAAAAAAAGATTTTTTGATTATTATTTATGATTCAATAGGATTTCAATAAAAATCTTTGTGTGTGTATATATATATATATATATATATATATATATATATATATATATATATATACATACATATATTTACATACATAGATATTTCTATAAAAATCTTTGTGTGTGTGTATGTATATATATATATATATATATATATATATATGCATACATATTTCATGTAGTTAACCCTTGCAAATCAAAAATAGTGGCGATGAGGCAATCCCCTATACATTTTTATGTAGTCTCCAGATTCTTGTACTATTTTGTTGGCCAATGAATGTTCTAACCTGTTGTCCTGCTAAGTTTTTAGACTAGCAGGGTGTTAGCTATACAAAACAATGAAAATCTTAATTCTATACTATTTAAATAAAAAACTTATTCTCTCTTGCATTACAATTGGTCACTCTGGTTTATTTCTTCTAGTGATATGAAATATATATGTAAATAAATCACACATACATTTATACATTGAGTCATATATAGTTTACAGGTAAAATACAATTATATTTGAATTCACACACACATCTATGCACTTAAAACAAATTATCATAAAAAAATACAGACCACCCATTTGAAGATGGAGATAGATATATTGCCAAACCCTGTGTACACATAATGGAATTTTCCTCATGTAAATTTTGGACCAAATTGAACCTCTGCTTTGCTACATAGGAAAAAAAAGATTTTGTCGATCCATTTTTCATTAGATTTTCTTTCTGACAATTTTTGGCATTTCCTTTTGAAATTCTGATAATTTTCTTTAAAAATTTTATAAAGATTTTAAAAAAATGTATTTTTTTTTGTACATATTTACTGTTCTTCTAATGAATATTTTTAGGGTCCCAGAATTTGAGAATCTGAGTTTTTGCTATTATTGTCCCTGCCCCACACATGGGGCTTTTTTTCAGAGGGGAAAAAAAAAGCCAGCGCAGGAATCATGGCCCAGTAACCAGCATACTTCCAACACCAGAATGTCCATCCAGTTATAGAAGATAATAAATAATGCTTGGGAGCTGGAGTAGTAGTAAAGCAAAGTCCACAAAACAGCAAGTCTTTGGGGTCAGGATAAAATGGCTTTACTGCAGTTCTGGAAAGAAGTCTGGCCATCCAAACTAGCTGATCGTTTCAAGTCTTTCTTCAGCCACATTTTCATTTTATCTTCACAGACGCTAGACATTGCCTATTGAGAAAAGAGAAAAATATATATATATATATATACATTAACAACAACAACAAAATAAAAGTTGTCAAGATATCAATTTTGAAACTGAGGCAAAACAATGTTGTTATAAAAGTCACTTTGCATGTGTGTGTGTGTGTGTGTGTGTGTGTGTTCCTTCCTCATAGGTTTTGTAACGGCTGAGACTATCTTCTGCAAATTTCACACAAAGCTAATTTATATGTGTTAAGTGTTGAACCATTCTGTAGAACAAAGATGGCGGTAGTAAATCAAGTCGGCAAAGAATCATTGCAGTCATATCAAGAAGGAGACTGATAGTGAACTGACTGGAATCCAAAATTCGATAGTTTTATAATGAGGTCAGAGGTTTCTCATTGGTTGATTGTCCTAACATGTAGTTATAAATAAGATCATCCAAATTCTGGGAGTTATACCCTATATATTTAGCAAAAACATTTTAGCCCCCCTCCTTTTAGATATAATGAAAAAAGTCCTTTTGGCTTAATAGTATAAAAAAATACATATTTATCCATACCCCCTCTTCTTAAATTTATTTTTGAGATTTATCTTTATTTTCATTGGTTAAAAAATATATATATTGGTATATGTGTGTAAAAAGAAGCCATTTTTAATCCAATTGTTTAAAAAAAATTTAATATACAGATATACATACATGCACAGTACTTTTTACAGACAGATACAAAATGTGTATGTTGTGAGAGGAAGCCATGACACTTCATTCAATTGTTTAAATACATGTACATACATATCTATATACATACAATGTGCTTTTTAAAAAGAAAGGGTTTTCTGAAAAAGGAGGAAGAGAAAAAAAATTTTTTTTTTTTTTTGTTAAACAAAAACTCAAAAGATTCTGTTATATATTTTTAGTTTGTTAATTTGGTGAGTAAAACAAGAAAAAAAATGGTCGTAGTTTATTGTCATACCCGGGACAATTTACGATTTTTTTCTTTTTGTGGTTTCAATTTCTCATTTTAAGTTTCTGAAAAGACGTTTATTTAAGATTAACTTCCCAAAAGTTTAGCAATAAAATTTTTTAAAATTACATTTTCACCCCAAACAAGCCACATTGCCACTTTGATGTATTGGGCTACTATTAGGGACACAGGCTACAGGGGTACTAGGTGGGGAGTTGGGCAGAAAGATGTCGGTTCACATTACACTTGAACTTCTGCATGTCAGTAGAGTTGTGGAAGCAGGAACCTGGAAGGAAATTCCAAAGTCTAGCAGTTCTGGGGAAGAAACTACTAGAGTAGACAGCTCTCTTACATCTAGAGATCTCTATTGTGAAGGGGTGGGATTTTACTGCTTGTCGGGTTTGTTGAGGGTATTTACGTAAAGGAGATACAAGTGCTTGCAGTTCGTCGGAACATTCACCATTAAAGTACTTGTAGAACAGGCAGAGAGATGCTACATTACATTGATGGGACAGAGGCTGAAGCTTGGATGATAGTTCAGGACCTATTAGGTTTGCGACTCTCTTTTGAACATTGTCTGGGAGTGAGAGACAAATAGCAGATGCACCGGCCCAAATATGACAATACTCTATACATGGGCGAATGGTGGCCTTATAGAGGTATAGGATACTTTCGGGCGTTAGTAGCTTTCTAGCATGGTAGAGAGAAACCTACCTTTTTCGCAGCGGTCCTGGCAATGCTCTCAATGTAATTGTTCCAACTCATGTTTCCTGTGAACGTTAGGCCTAGGAGTTTAAAAGAAGTACTTTTAGATAATGACTCTTTGGCCATTGCTACTGGTGGTAGAGAAGGTTTCTTGCAATTATTGAAGGAAACAAGTGTAGTCTTGGCAGCATTGAATGTGACAATCCATTTTTGTCCCCATTCTACTACAGATTGGAGGTCATCCTCTAGTGTTTCTGCCATTTCCTTAGATATGTGTTCATTTGTTTTCCTGTTGTGCCTGTTATAGAGCGTGGTGTCATCAGCATATATACCTATTTTAGACGCAATTTTGTCAAGGAGGTCATTTATGAATATTAGGAATAATAAAGGTCCAAGAATAGACCCCTGAAACACTCTCACATTTATATCATATTGTTTAGATGTATGATTGTCGAGGACAACCTGGATTTTTCTCTTATCTACGAAGGATTAATTTATGTTAAGTATTCATCCAGTGATACCGTATGATCTGATTTTCTTGAGAAGACCTTCATGCCATACCCTGTCAAAAGCCTTAGATATATCTAGAGCTACCACTCTACTCTCCCCTGCTTTGTCCAGTGAATGGTATATACGTTCAGTGATTACAGTTAGGATATCTGCTGTGGAACGGGCTTGCCTAAATCCGTATTGTTGGTCGGTCAGATAATGGACTACAGCTTGGTTAATTATGGACTCAAATATTTTGGCGAAAAGTGGGAGGAGGCTAATGGGGCGATAATTTAATGGGTCAGTTCTTTCGCTAGAATTCTTGAAAACCGGTTCACTACAGATACATTTTTTCTTTTTTCTTTTTATTTCTCTTTTTTATTTTGTTTTCTATATCTGGAGTCTAAAAATGTCACTTAACCCCCACCCCTCCTTTTTAAATTTAACGTTTTATTTTTATTAAAATAAATATATCTTCTCAATTCTCCCATTTGAGGATCAGATGATTTCAGTGGTACACAAGCTTATTACGTCGTCTGACAAGGACTTTTGGTCCTTACTGACCAATTGTCTGAAACATTATCATGTTCAGTGTAGCAACTATGTAATATTTGTGTATATAAATAAAAATATCATATTTTGTTCTTTTTATTGATCACTCTTAATAACTTCATTTTAATTTACGAGTTTTCCTTCTTGAATACCTGTAATTTGGTGTGTTTATATATGCGTGCGTAAGAGAGAGATAATGTTAGAGATTGTCTTCTCAATGTAAATATTTCAATTTTTCACTAGAAACTAAAGTTTAAACAGATTTATTTTTTATTGCAGTTTCACCTTAAACAAGGTACAGTGCCACTTTAATGTAGAGGGCTACTATCTGGGACATAATTTGTAGGAGTACTACATGAAGAGCTGAGCAGCAAGATGTCTGTTTACACTTGAACTTCTGCATATCGGTACAGTCAGGGAAACAGAAACCCAGAAGGGAATTCCAAAGTCTAGTGGTCCTAGGGAAGAAACTATTAAAGTAGAAGGCTTTCTTACATCTAGGGATTTCTACTGTGTAGGGGTGAGACTTTGCTGCTTGGCAGGTTTGTTAGGGCTATTTAAATTGAGGTGCAAGGGCTTGTAGTTAGTCTAAGCATCTACCATTAAAGTACTTGTAAAAAAGGCAAAGGGATGCAACATTTCGATGGGACGTCTAGTGATAATAGTGACTATTAAGTTGGCAAATCTCTTTTGAACCCTGTCTAAGAGTGAGAGACTAGTAGCAGATGCACCAGCCCAAACATGGCAATAATACTCCATACATAGGTGAATGGTGGCCTGGTAAAAGTATAGGATACTCTCAGGCGTAAGTAACTTTCTAGCACAGTAGAGAAAGCCCACCTTCTTTGCAGCAGCCTTGGCATTGCATTCAATATATCTGTTCTAACTCATCTTCTCCATGAATGTTAAGCAGAGAAGTTTGAACAAAGTACTTTCATTAGTCATGGCTATTATTGGTTGAGAAGGTTTCTTGTAGTTCTTAAAGAAAAGGAGCTTAGTCTTGGCAGCATTGAATGTGACATATAGTTTTAGTGTGAGGGATGCTAGGCAAAGTGGATGTGCATTGCCACCATTATGTAACACAAGTAAACCATCAGCCGACTCCTCGTCCACAAGAATATGCCGACTGGAGAAGAGTGCAGGGTCCCTTTTCATGCGCGACATGGTACTACAACCATCCCGATATGATACAACTGATGATAGAGCAGCGGCTCTAAGTGCTACCATAGAGTTAGAGATCCTGTACTGTCAGTCAGAATACAGCCACTAGACAAACTGTCAAACTGGTACACTCAGACCTGTCAAACAAGAGTGGCCCAGTCTAATCATGTTAGCATACATGGTAAACAAGCACCCCCAAAATGCCCAGCTTTAGGGAAAGGGAATGAGGCAGATGTGTGTGTGGGGGGGGGGGGACTGTATTCATTGCCCTAGTCAGGAAACGGTCAAACATGGAGTGTCTCTAATGAATCTTTGTGATCGTATCTCTGCTTCTGACTAATAGAAAAAGAAGGAGTATGGAAGCCGGGCGATAGGCAGAGCCTACCTACTCCTTAAGCAGTTCAGGTTTACAAACCAGTGATTTGATCGAGTCACCAGTTCTCAGACAGCTGCCGAACAGGACTGAAAAGGCCTCCCTCCCTCGTTTGGTGCCAAGGTGTACAAGGTCAGTGGCACAGGTTTAACATAGTTTTCCTTTTCCTAAGTAGATGGCCTGATGAGATCTATGGGTCCATCAGTACAGAGAGGATTAGTGCCACATCTGGTTTCAAGGCTAAGTATTTCTATGCCCCACATGAGTAGTTAGGATTAATCGGGTTAGTATCAAGTTACACTCCTCAAAATAAGATTGAGATTGAAAAATGTGGTTATTCACATGTTATGAGTGGAAAGGTTGGGGGTATGTATGAGTAAGAGATGTAGGTATAAGGTTAGTATCTACTGGAGTTTAACTATATAGTTAGCCAATTAATAGGGTTTTTTTAAAGCTAATTTATCAGCAAATTTTGTTGTTATATGATACTAATATTAATTGTATTGTAAATCACAAGTTAACTCCCTTGTTTGCTTGCCAGTGAAAACTTATCGAAGATATATGCGTCATCTACACCATATTATTAAAAACAGTTATGACATGCAAATTTAAACTAAATTGAATGTAACTGTTTAAACAACCTACACCTGATTTGATTCGCCTTTTATTCTTCTATAGTTTTGCCTGTTGACATCTGACTTAATTGAAGTATTCTAGTGTTCACGTCAATTTAAGAAATTAACTTCAAATCATATCGATAACACCTACAATTTTAGCTTTGAGATTATTTCTTCCAAAAGCTGTCAAATCTAATTCTGATATTTCTGACTTTAGTGAATCCTTACCACTGTTGAACAATTCAATGAATCAATGGAAACAAGATTTTCATCCTATCTAAATGATAAAAACTTATGTGTCTACTTTCCTAGAGCCAAGATTCACATTTAAATTTCAAAAGAATGACATGGAAAACACTAAGAATTGGATTCTACATCTACTACCTGGAGACTGCAACTACAACATAAATACAAAATCACAATTTAAACTCAAAAGGAGTAAATCCCTTATGGTTAAATGCACAAAAGAACTTGACCTTTACGTAGCTTTACAACTACTTGCAAGAGGTGATGATCCATTTCAGTGGTGGAAGAAGACACAGTAGACCTTACTGCTGGGTAAACTGGTTTCAAAATATTTAAGAGTACTACCTTTACCTTGGAGGGTGAGAGGCTCTTTAGTACAGGTGGTTGTTTGTTTTTGTTTTATGGCATATCAACCCTTTTCAGGTTATTTAATGCCGAATAATAGAATATCTGTTTTTACAAGTCGGTTTCTATTTAACTTATAGTTGGGACCCTAACAGGTACTACCACTCTGGGTCAGAGTGAACCTGGGAGCAATAGCAATTAAAGGGTGGCTCCACACTCCCAAAGCCCGCAAGCTGGGGCCTCAACATCGGATATAGTTTAAGGTCATATCCAGGACCTAGTACAGGTGGTATGAACCCATGACAAACAGGCTGTGTCCTGAGACTAGAAAAACTGTTTCTACATTACAACTTAAAAATATTCAACTTTAAATACTGAGGATTATGAGCAGAGGAGGTAGGCAGCAGAATAGAAGAGGAAGTAGAGCAGCAGCAGGTGCAGAACTTTAGCTTATAGTTATTCACTTAAAGAATTACAATTTGTACTTTGTAATTGGTTTGTAATTTCTTTTTTCTTATCTAACCGTTTAATTATATTCATTTATAAATTGTAATTTATATTTTGTAATTTTAGTTAATAAAGACAAAAAGCCAGAATAGTGTCCAGACACTTAAATGTTATGTTAAATTAGCAGTTACTATGTTAATGGGTCAAAGCTATCTGATTAGTTACTTGGCAATGATGAAATGATTTCAATAAGAAAGAGAAAAGTAATTAATCTGCTGATTAATCGGGAAATTGGCTGATTACCGATTAATTGGTACACCTTTATTTATTAGTATACATTAGGATATACAGGAATTAGAATAGGATTAAGGACTATAAGGATTTATGTTTGTCATGCAAAACAGACACAGGCAGTAGTCTTGGAGGCAGAGTAACCAACCTTTTTAAATCGATATTTAGAAAAGAAATGTTCAAGTTATTCAAGTATCATACATAAGGAACCACATACTTACAGCAAGTATTAGCCTTATATTTAAGCATTCATTTAGTCAAAGAATGATTTTAAATGAAGATGTCATATTGTCAAATTAAGTTGATCTTAGATAAGTGTTTATTTAAATACAATAAATGTCCAATTCAGATTTACACAATTTTAATGGTTATTTCACATGATTCTGATTTAAAGAGAATAATTTTTTTTTTTTTTAAATCACCATTGAAAGATGACATGGTTTTTCTATAGTAACCATGGAAGAAAAGGAAGAAAAAACTGTTTCTATGCCAAAAGCAGACATAACGTTGAAACTAAGCTAATTTTTATAACCAACTCGAGATTATATTTACTCAGCATATGTAAAGTTTGTAACTGTATTTTTAATATAAAGTTTTAGTTGAACACAGACAGAAAAAAATATTTTTCTTTATATCTACTATCATAGAAAAGTCATTTTGTCTGTGAATTTGTTCCCTATGAACTCTGAAACAGCTGGGCAGATTTTTTTTTAATGTTACACAAAAGTACTTGATGTGTTGAGAGTGTTATGTAGGTTTTATATCAGAATGCCTTTGATAAGTATTAAAAATCGATAATCAAAAAAAAATCTGACTAAAGAAAGAAGTCTGATTTTGACCCAAGCAAACACTTTTATACAGCCTAACATCACAAGTGCATTTGAGAAGTTTTATCACTGCACAAGCAGATAGGCCCAGTAGGTTCTTTGATAAGACAAAGAAGTGTTTGAAATGAATGCTTGTTTTGAGTACAATTGAACTATGATTCTTGACTCTTGTAGTAAACTTTAATATAAGCCATGATATAAAAATAATTTTATGAAATCAACAGTATGTTTTCTACGGTAAAATATAGATGCAGTCTATATTTCATTGTAGAGAACAATGTATTGTGGACCAGGTCACTACAAGGAGATATGTGAAGCTTTCTACCATTACATCACGGTGAGTTCCTCAACAAGAGCAGGCAATGAATTTATTTGACTGAAAAATGGGTTGTTTCACGATTTCAATGACAATATAAGTATGGTAACATGCAACATTTGTTGATCCTCATTCAATCTCGGGCAACATTGGGTCTCCCTGCTGGTACAGTAGAACTCCGGGATATGGCATTAATCCGTTCTGGGGTTGGGATCGCAAGGTGAGATTGCCGTATGGCAGGGTCTAAGCAAAATTTTATACAGTATATATTAACAATTAGTAACAAAATACAGTACCGTGTATAATACACATGTATATAATCAAATAATATTATAAATAACACCATAAGGTGAGGCAAATACCGAAACCAGGAACCGGAAAAACATCATATTCCACATTGTAATCTGAAAAAAAAAAAAAACATATCCTAGGGCTACCGTATCCCAGGGTTCTACTGTAATAGATAAACAATGATTAAAAAAAAAAGTTTGGGGAGAGTCTGGCAGCCAATCCAAATAAAGAGGAACCCTCATCAAACATTTCAAGTCAGGGAAGAAGTTGACATGTTACTGCAAAAAGGCAAGCTCACAGAATGCAAAACCCTGTATCTCTGTAAGGCTACCATTCGCCCATGTATGGAGTACTGTTGTTACATTTGGGCTGGTGCATCTGCTACTCGTTTCTCACTTCTTGACAGGGTTCAAAAGACAGTCGCCAACCTGATAGATCCTGAACTGTCATCTAAGTTTCAGCATCTGTCCCATTGACGAAATGTTGCATCCCTTTGCCTGTTCTACAAGTATTTTAATGGTGAATGCTCCGATGAACTGCAAGCACTCGAACACCCCCGACAAACAGCTAAATCCCACCCCTTCACAGTAGAAATCCCTAGGTGTAAGAAAGCCTTCTACTCCAATAGTTTCTTCCCCAGAACTGCTAAACTTTGGAATTCTGCTTTCCCAACTGTACTGACATGCAGAAGTGTAATGTGAACAGACATCTTGCCACTCATCTCCTTTCATAATACCCCTGCAACTTATGTCCTCGATAGTAGCCCCCTACTTCAAAGTGGCACTGTACCTTGTTTGGGGTGAAAATTGAATTAAAAAAAAAAAAAAACAACGGTTTTAACAGAAGAGGGACACTACACACATGCAACCTTTTTACAGCCACAAACGCCAATGCTTCAATGAAAAAGCCAATAGTATGCTATTTGTGATCAACCCTGACCAGGGGAGACCTGAAACGATAAGCATGTTTCAAATACTAACCTCCAATTTGAGCGCTCTGTCTTTACTGAGAGTCTCCAAGGGGAACGATAAATCATGTGCATCAGCAAGGGCTCGTAAATCAAAATAATATTTTGCATAAACACTGGAGGGCACGTTGATGTTGAACTGGAGCATCTCCAGAAACAACCGTTCCAATTCGTTCCTGAAAATAAAAATAATAATTAATGGTTAATTGCTTGAAACATTGTTTAGTGTGTATATTAGGAAATTTAAATTTCAAAAATGTAGAAGTGAAATAAATAGACAAAAACTGAAGCAAATTAAGATGCAATGTTGGAATAACCAATACAGATTCTCCTTCAGTATATATATATATATCTATAATACAAAGCTGAACGTCTGTGCATGTGTCTGGTCATGAATAGGCTCCTATATGGTTGACTATTATAGAAAACTGATCACATATAATGATAGATGTATCGAGACGCAGGAATGGGTATGTTTGATCTGGCATAATGATGATTCATTAAAATTGTGGGGTCTGTGTACGCGTTTGGTCTACAAAGTATGGAAATAAAAAATTTAAAAATTCAACAAAAAAAAAACGTTTACAAGTGTTTTTGATATAGATGTACATAATACTACTTTGATAAGCATGTTTTAACTTAAATAGGGATGGTATAATAAAATTGTGGGGTCTGCGTTCGTGCCTGGCCTCCATAGAATGGAAATAGGCACAAACTTAATAAAGACTTTTTATATCTATCTGCGTAAGTATACTTTGATAATTATGTTTCAGTTTGAAGAAATATGGTATAATAAAATTATGGGGTGTTCGTTCGCGCATGATCTCCATAGAATGGAAATATGTCACAAAGTTTAACAAGGTTTTTTAATATAGATCCACGGAATATTGTGATAAGTGTTTCAGTGTGAACAGGTATGGTACAGGGTGACCCCCCCCCCCAAAAAAAAAAAAAAAAACGGGCCATAACTCTAATTAAGCCCCATTTCTTAGTGTTTTGTCCAAATGAAATGAAAATTTGATCATAACTAGTTTATTATATTCAAAACATCACATCAAAACACTTTTTTTGTTTTCAATAATTTTATTTTAGAATGCTTTTGTCATTTATTATTTTACTAGCAGGGCTACCCGGCGTTGCTCGGGACCGTATAAACAATGAAAAAACAAAAGCAGATATTGAACATATGTTTTATTCTTAGGGGAGAGGAATCTTTCATCTCAAGTTTTAGCGTTACAAACAAACATTTGTCTTTTATATATATAGATAATGACAGGTTTTTTGGGGGCCCCCCTCGAAGATAACTGATCAGTTGACCAACTTCTAGTGGTCCGTTTGACGTGAAATTTCGATATTTGTCATCCGGGTGATGGGGCTTCGATATGATACCAAATTTGTCAAGTTTGGTTCCGTCTTTCAAAAGTTTTAGCGTTACAAACAAACATACATACATACACACAGACGTTTGGCTTTTATATATATAGATTTATTTGTTTTTTTTTGGGGGGGGGGGTCACCCTGTATAATAAATTATGGGGTTTACCTATTCTATTTTTACTTTCATCATATTTTGCTTTGATTTTGATACCCCCAAATTCGAAACTATCTCTTTACAACCCTTCCTTTTCATAACCTATCATACTTTCATAAATCAGAGTCCATTTTCTGTAGGCTGTTTTTGAACCCAGTCAACGACGGGTACTTTTGCTAATATATATATATTAGCAGGCCACCAGCATTGCCCAGTCGTAAAATACGCTTAAATATGATATTTTGATTAATACAGATTTCATATTTATTATTATATTGGACCCAATATATAATGCTTTAAAAAGTTTTTTTAAAAAATTTACTTTTTCCTTTGACGTTAATGGCCTGAGCTATGAAGACATGTTTGCTGCAAGGTTAAAAATTAAAACATGAACCAATAGCTATTATGTTATGTATGCATATTCGTAATGCTGTCGTTTGATCTTCACCTGGCAAACTTCATTTCTTTAATTTGCACTGATTTTTCCCAGCTAAAACCCAAATATAAAATCTTGCATGGATTCGAATACCCTATATATTAAGTTTCAAGAACTGTAGGAGTTTGGTAGGCAAAATTTTTTAAACAAATATATATATGCATAGAAAGAGGTTTGTGTTTACCTTTTTACGCAAATATTACGTAAGTATAAATCATGTAGAATATCTGTATGAATATAATTAACTAAAGATGATCATCCCATAATAAAATTAAAAAAAAACTAATAGGAAATTAATTAAAATAAATGTTTAAAAGAATATGCAAATTAGCTAGATCTTTTGTAGATGAATGCAATTCCACGACCCATATAACGAAGTTGTATTTTCTTTTTAAATAAATAGAAAAAAGGATTTTTAAAATGAATATCAATGCACAAAGAACACCAAATTGATAGGCGTATAGATATACACACACACACACACACATAACAATGATCTACAGTGATTAAGCAACTATTTTAATTATTATTTTTTTATTATTATTACATTTTCACCCCAAACAAGGCACAGTGCCACTTTGATGTAGGAGGCTACTATCAGGGATCTAAGCTTCTATTTCTACATTATCTACACTCTGATACCAATCTAGCATCAATTGAAATGAATGGCTCGTCTTGGGGAGGCTTCATGTTTTGACAAACTTCTGGGCTGGACCTTTACTCCAGACCTGAAATGGAACACGTATATCAAATCCATTCTACTGCTCCAGTAGATATCTCACTCCTGATGCAATTCTCTACCTACATAAAAGCCAGGTAAAACCAAGGATGAAGTACTGTTGTCACATCTGGGCAGGAGCTGCTAGAAGCAGCTTATCTTGCCTTGACAAGGTTGAAAATAAATTTTGTAGCTTAGTGAGAGATGTCCTTTTCTTTTCCCCGCAACCTCTTTCTCACAGCAGAGACGTTGTAAGCCTGTCTCTGCTTTATCGTTATTTTCATAGCAAGTGTTCATCTAAGCTTAAATCGATGATCCCCCCCTTGCCAAACTTTCACGAAAAACACTCGTCTGGCCAAAACCACTATTAATAATTTCCCACACTCCTTGTTGTGCCTAGACGTAAATGTAGATTCCATGAACAAGCTTCTTTCTTAGAACTGCATGCCTGTTCCGATTGCTTGCTTTCCAGCTGACTACAATCTGATTGTCTTCAAGTCCAACATAAACAAGTTCTTGATAAACCGTCCCCCTAAGTAATCCAATTTACAAAATTCCCACTACCTATGTTTACTACCCTATAATCACATTGACTAATGTATACCCATTAACCCTTATCCTTGAGTGGCCTCCAGGCCTTGATAAGTGGTGATTCCTGTGTAAAAAAAAAAAAAAAATAATAATAATAATAATGTGTTCACATTACACTTGAACTTCTGAATGTCAGTGCAGTTGGGAAAGCAGGAACCTGGAGGGGAGTCCTAAAGTCTAGCAGTTCTAGGAACGAAACTATTAGAGTAGAAGGTCTTCTTACATCTAGAGATCTGTGTAAGGGTGGGATTTTGCTACTTGTAGAGTTTGTCAGAGGCATTTACGTTGAGAGGGGACAATGCAACTAAGAATACAATACATATAAAATATTAATATATATATATATATATATATATATATATACATACACACACACACATCGTTTATTTACAAACAAACACATATAGCATTAATAAATGTGAATCTGCATAGCTTATTCCACCATTATATCTGAATTTGCTTCAGTTTGTGTCTATCTGTTACACCTCTGCATTGAATTGCCTTGAATAAATAAAAAAAATAAAAATAGTTACGATTCACAGATGAACAAAACAAAAAACAAAAATATTGTAAACATGCACTGCACATCATGTTTTGCTGGTGTATACAAATGGCAGACGTTGCAGGTGATAGATGGTTAGTCCAAAGACAAAATGGGTGGAAGCAAAGAGAACTGAAAATATTTTCTTTGAAGTAAAATAAATATTGAATTGGGGATCATACTGGGACAAACTTGTTTGAGAAAAGTTATGTCCTAGATTATCTACAGATAAGTACCTTGGAATAAAGATTGTTTGGCTGTTAAACTTCTAGCCATCTTCTGGGTGATCGAATGGTAACCACTAACAAAGAACAGAATCAGTAAGGAGTGAAAATATTTCAGGAGACGAAAAGGCGAGGCCTTCCAGAGGAGAAGGGGGTGGGACTTGAAAGTTTTGAGGTTGTCATTTGGCTTTCGGTAATCCTCAGAGACAGACGGTCTATTGCGTCAGACTGAATTGGTATGTTTTCAGTTGGGCAGGATAGAAAATTCATTTTGCAAGTCTGCTGTTCAAGTTAGGAAAACAAGTACTACTTGTAATCTTCAAAGAAATAAACATTTCTTATTTGTTTATAAACTGGACTTGTGATTTTTGTTTGAAGGGAGAATTCTTTTGTTGCAAACTGACTGGATCGAACACCAGATTTGCACCAGCACGACAAATGGGACAATTATGGCATGTATGGTGAACACACAATGGCATGTTCAAAATCGATTTTCATAATATTTTATAAAATGATTTTCATATGATGATCGTTATTGCCAAAACTGAAACCGATTTTAGTATTTGTAGATTCTGCTCCCCATTGAACATTTCTCTATTGTTTTTCTTCCTTCTGTTTTTTGTTTTACTAATTAGGCACAACCCAGATACTATTCGACGATAAGGGCTAATGAGATTATTAATTGAGTGATTAACAACATCACCTGATCTAATATATACGTGTGTGTGTGTGTGCGCGCCTATAGGCATAAAAATTGCTAATATTCATTTTAAAATATTATGGTAAAGCCCTTTAAAGAAATTGATATTGAACCCTATTTAGTAAATAGTAAAGAAAAAACAATTAACTAGCGAACATGTATGTATCATTCCAACTTCCTGTTGTAGAATACTCTTGTGGTTAATGATTATGACAACCTGCTGATATGACATCATAAAATATTATCTAGCATATATATACGTTGTAGATAAAAAAATAAATACCTGCTGTGTTAATAAGAATGGTCATATTCGTGGTCTGTGAAACTTTTGAAATTTTTTTTTATGCGCAGATGAAGCTTAGTTGTGCAAATTTATAATTGATGAACCGTTATATACTTATATATTATTTAATTGGAATTCAACATTGAGATGAGTATTATTTATTAATTTATTGCAGACTATTATCCTCATCTTTTCTAGTTGTTTCACGACGTTTTGACAAACTATTCCTGTTATATACTTGTATGCTAACACTGTGGGCTGAAACAATTGTACACAAGGTATTACCAATAAAAGAGCAATATTTTGAAAATAAGTAAATACTTGTGTCTATTCCTTTTAACATGGTATCTTTAAAAAAAATATTTATAGCTCTAGTATGGCACTATCGAGCTATCTAAAAGAGAACTTTGTTATTTATTCATATGTAGTTAAATTACGTCTAAACATAACTTTGTTTCATAATTTTAGGCATGCACATTTCTATTTGGACTTAAATTACGAGCCAGGAGAGACCAGAAGCGGGCGTTGCCCCCTGCACAGACTCTTCAACTTTGTTTATTGTTGGTTTTTCCTCATGTTACTCACAATACGTGAAGAGCAAAAACTATAAACTGAAACAAAACATGTCTCACAATGTCTATTTTGGTTCCTTCATAAGAAACTATGAAATATTACTCGCCCCTTTTCAGTTCTCTCAACGTGAATTGAGTTGGGTGCATGGCATGTGGGTTGATATGTCGCAGATTCATACTATAGTTAAGTTAAACAGAATGTGGAGTTTTGTGCATTTGTTCTATGTGCTGACCATGCATAGAATGATTTTTTGGAGAAACTTTTGGCACCTAGTGGCCTTTGTCTTTCCCACTAAAAATGTTTCATTTCCACATCTTTTAAAGTAACCAATTAGCAATCTTCATCCTCATCGCAGCAGTATTTGACTTTGCTTGTTACTATGTGACTTAGCATTTTTTCTTTCCTTTTATTTTTAGGAGAGGAACAGAGACAGATAGGTAGGGTTTTTTCATCTGGCTGTCTTCCACTCACATGAAAGGGTGAGTGATTGGGCATGTTGCTCGTGACTAAAAAGGGGAAAGGATAGGCTAATTCTCTGGCCCCACTATGATTTCCCATTGCAGCAGATAATTGCTATTAGAATAACCTCTATCTCTGTTGAAAGTAGATTCACAATAAACAAAAAAAAGTGCAAGGTCTATTTTACAACCTGTATATTAATAAAAGTATTATATATTACAAATAAATAATAAAACTCCTTTTTGTAATCCTTGTGAAGTCAATGACCACAGGAAATTAGTAATGATGAGTCAAATGGGCAGAATTTGATTATTTAGGACAGTTCAACAAGTAGTTGTTAACATTGGAGTTGAAAATGCCTGTGTTGTATTCACTAAAAGAAAAAAAGATTTTTTATTAAACTAAGAGGGAGACAAGTCTGCTAAAAACAGTTTTTAACCAGTTCTAAGAATGACTATGCTTAAACTTGGTTTTGAGAATTATCAATTTTTGTGAGACGTAACATATACTAGTAACCGATTGTCTTTTAATTTCATCATCATTAAATCTGATATCGTGCTTATTCAACATGATAATCAGACTCCGACTTATAAAAGTGGTCTTACTTCAACATAAGAAATCTTTTTTCACTAATAGATGTAATGAATATGATTACATCCAGGTCCTTTCAAAAATATGATTGGTTGGTTAAGCCATAAATACTGACTGGTAGAGCCACCTAAGGAGAGATGTCAAAAAGTATGCCGAAAAATACTAGCTCTGACCACGAACATCCATTCAGCATGGCAATCATTACTCAAAGGCTGTAACCAAGTCCACTCAGCTACTTCAAACAAATCTATTCCTTTTGTAGGACATATAACATAAGTAATAAACTTTTGTAGGACATATAACATAAGGAATAAACTGTTTATAGCATTTTAATATTAATATCACAAGGACATGTTATATAGCATTTTTATTCTAAAATAAATCAGCCTATTTTCAAATTTCACTTAATTCAACCTTTTTTATTTGGTTGGTTTTAATGAACAAAATCCCCCTCCCCTCCCCGCAATTTTTTTTTAAGTGATACAGGATGAAAAACTTATTTTCTTGATTTTCAGATACCTTGTTGGTTAGGCTGAATATACCAAAGCTGGATGAACACCTAACCATAAGTTGGCTACATTTATTTCGACATGTTAAGACAAGCAATTCTTGGATAAGAAAATGCAGAAACTGAGATGAAAGATTAACAGAAAGTGAGACGACCTACCATCACTCCTCAAGACTGACAGAAAAAGAAGGGAAATAAGTATACAATCAATAAGGAGGAGGAACAAGAGATGATAATGATATAATTTTTATCAACTTCTAAAGCTAAGAGTTGACAGCCCTGCATAGACCTACACATTGTCGTTATGTACGCATTATTTTTATTTTATTTTTTTATATATGAAATACTCACATTTCTTCCACTTGAATATCCTTCAAAATCTGACAGTAGTCAACATTCCACACAGCCTGATCATCCCAAACTTTTGATGCTAATAAAATGGCACCAAGAACAATCCGTTTCCAGTTTGAAGGAGAAATATCCATTTCAGCATAGGTCAAAAGCCGCTCAAGGTAAACCTTCAAAATAAAAGATACAAAGGGAGAATGTTTGCAATTCTTAAAAACCTTCAGTGAACGAATGAAAATAAAAAAGGCACTTGGGCATTACAATTATTTTGGACATTTTTTCATTTTTTTTTAAACTCCTTTCAGAACAGGGGTAAAACAAATCACAAAGGCCCTAAACTTTTTTTCAAAGGATTTCTCCAAAAATAGATATGAATACATTGAATAAGTGCAATTTTTTTTTTTTTTTCTTTGGACCAGAAAAAAAAACTTTTTACAATCTCAAACTTCCTTCAATGTATCTGCATGAAATGTATTACACAACAAGTAAAAGAAATGGATTCAAATTGAAATAATCAGAAAAAGAGGCCTGAAGATCTTTTTTTTTTTCCAGGGCTCATTTGGCCATAATTGCCGTTTTTATATTTATGGACATATGACATTGCTTCATATGAGTTCAGAGAGAATGGTGTTTCATATTCAATCACAAAATTTATGATTAAAACATGTTTATTAGAGAGTTGTGTATCAAATTCTTTTTCCAATATCCACAAATACTTGGTAGGGATAGTCGCACAGTGGAAATTTCATTTAAATTCAATAAATGTTCAAATAATTAAGATCTTATTCTGTGCTATTGTATTAATTTAGTGTATTTGTTCTGTTTTAACTAAAAGTTATGCAAAACTTTGACATTTTCGGATAGTGGCTTCTTGAATTATTCCCCACCTGTTTTGATAGAAGTTCCTAAAAAAATGAAAACAAAAAAATTTGTCCAAAATAACAGTAATGCACAAGAGCCCAAAAAATAGATGTATGCAATACTAGCAGAGCTATACAGCATTGCCAAAGTATTGTATGAAAAAAATATCAGTTATTAAATAAGTGTTGAATCATTAACATTAGAAAGTAGAGTGAAAAATTCCCATCCGTTAAGTAATGGGTTAATTTAGGATGAACTATTTGCAATTTAATGTCTTTATTATCAATTTAATTAAATATTTCACACAAATAGAATAAACAATATCAACAGTTCACATTATTCTGACTACTTTTTAATTTAATTACATTTTCACCCCAAACAAGGCATGTTGCCACTTTGATGTAGGGGGCTACTATCAGGGACATAAGCTACAGGGGTACTATGTAGGGAGTTGGGCAGCAAGATGTCTGTTCACATTACACTTGAACTTCTGAATGTCAGTACAGTTGGGGAAGCAGGGAACTGGAAGGGAATTCCAAAGTCTAGCAGTTCTGTGGAAAAAAAACTACTGGAGTAGAACTACTGTTCTCATCTTGAGTGTTATTTTCACATTTCGATTGCTATAACCTCCAACCTTCTTCAGGTGTATCTGCAAGGACCCATGGCATAGTAGATTGTTATATCGTAGATTATATGAATAACAAGTCATTACTGGGGTTGTACAGAAAGGGTTTATTTAGGTAAAAAGGTACACACATTTCTAAGCGTCCATTGACAGCTTAGTACTAAATTCTGTCTCCCACGTGAGGAGAGTTTGCTCGTCTTTTTATAGATGTAACAGTCCATTCATTTGAGGGGTGTTGGATCAGTCCATTATATCACCTTCCTCCCAAGCTAAATTCTTCCCTAGAATTTCGCTTCACCATTTTTTTCTTTTTTGACTTTGTCCAAAAAATTCAGTTCTTTTTCTTTTTCTTTCACTTCTCTTTAAAATTTGCGTTTGCGAATTTTTGGATTTTGGAGAGTGACTTGTATTTTCAATTACTGGTGCTTCCTTTTTTGGAGGCTCTATGTGAAAACTGTCATACAGTACTTCCATCGGTACTTCATTGTTTTTAACTATTTCAATATATCGGGGTCTGAGTTGGTTTATATGTTTTTTGTGGGAAAATGTCTGACCTTTTATAATGTAGACCATTCTTCCAATTCTTTTTGAGATTATGCCTTCTTCCCAAAAACTCTTCCCTGCCCGATAATTGTTGAAAAAAACGTTATCCCCGTCCTTGTATATCTTGTATCGTCCATTATCTTTTACACTTTTTTTTTACTTTTTTACTCGGAATTAACCGGTCGAACACAGAGCGCACTTTTCTGGCAAACATTATTTCCGCTGGGGATAAATTTGCATTTGTATTCAGATTAGGCGTTATCCTGTACACTGCTAAAAATTTCTGAAGACTTTTTTCTTCCGTGTCGATGTTATCGTTCTTTTTTAATGCTCGTTTAAACGTATCGACAAATCTTTCAGCTTGTCCGTTAGATCGAGGGCTATAAGTTGGTGTTGTGACATGCTCTATGGCCAGTGACTCACAATAGATCTTAAATTCTTGACCTTTGAACATGGTGCCATTATCACTAACAATTGTTTTTGGTACGCCAAAACGCCCAAATACCTCGTCCAATGCCTTTATTGTGTTTGCCACTGTAGGATGTTTGAATTTTAAAATTTCTGGCCATTTCGACATGCTATCTACTATTACCAGGTAATAATATCCTTTTAGAGGTCCTGCGTAATCTATATGGATCCGCGTCCATGGTATATCTGTTTTAGGCCAAGGTTGCGTCTTAATGGGCGGCGCTTTTGCTGCTAGTTGGCAACCCTTACATAATTTTATCATTTTTTCTATGTCCTGATCCATTCCAGGCCAGTACGTATATGCTCTCATTAGTGCTTTCATTCTGGAGATTCCAGGATGTCCCATGTGGAATTCTTTTAAAATTCTCTTCTGTAATACTTGAGGTATTACCACTCTATCTGCGTACATTAGAGTTTCATCGCACTTTGAAAATGGAAAAACGGTTAATCCTTTCCTCTTCTTTTCTTTTTGTCCCACTTGTTTTTTATCTTGTTAATGTATTCATCTGTTCTTGCTGCTTTTTTATTTCCTCAAGTGTTACCGGAAGTTCCCTAACAGTATTTATTAATATATCTGTTAGTTCATTTTCTTCTTTTAGTGCAGCTATAATAGTTTCTTCAAGTAATTCAGTTTTATTTGGGATCAACCTGGACAACCCATCTGCGTGTGCAATTTTGCTGGATGCTAGGTGTTTCATTTTAAAATTGTAGTTTAACAGAATCATGCTCCATCTTTGTAACCTATTAGCCGTATGAGTAGGAACTCCTTTTTTGGAACCAAAAATCGATAAAGGTTTGTGGTCCGTTTCCAAGATAAAAAATCTCCATGGATGAACCTATGAAATTTCCTCATGGCGTATACAATTGCCAGACCTTCTTTTT
The DNA here is from genome assembly GCF_053919585.1 of Euprymna scolopes. Classification (NCBI taxonomy): domain Eukaryota; kingdom Metazoa; phylum Mollusca; class Cephalopoda; order Sepiida; family Sepiolidae; genus Euprymna; species Euprymna scolopes. Next base: position 13,600,074 of record NC_136500.1, read on the forward strand.
CTATCTGACTATAATTTTTTTCTGCGGGTAGCAAAACCCTTGAGGCATGAATAATTGGTTTAGTCGATTCATCTTTGAGTCTGTGTAGTAGCACAGCACCTAAACCGTATTCGCTCGCATCTGCTGCTACAATTAATTCTTTTTTCGGATCGTAGTGAGCTAGTGCTAAATCCGATAACAGACATTTTTTAATCTTTAGGAATGCTTCATCACATTCTTTTGTCCAGAGCCATTTTTTATTCTTTTTCAATAATTCGTTTAAAGGTGCTCTTAGTTCATGCATATTTGGGATATAAGAATTATAATAATTTGCTAGTCCCAAAAATGACTGTAGCTGCCCTATATTTTCTGGTCAAGGCATGTTTTTGATTGCTTCAGTCCTATTAGGATTAGGTTTTCTACCATTTCGATCAATCACTTGTCCCAAATATTCAATTTTGTCCATCCCAAAATTACATTTTTCGAAAGCCACTTTCAATCCATAGTTTGATATTCTCTCGAATACTTTGCCAATGTGGATTTTATGCTCTTCCACATTTTTACTTCTTATAAGGATGTCATCTAGATAAGCCATAGCAAAATCCAAACCTGCTAGCATTGTATCCATAATTTGCTGGAACAAATTTGGGGCTACTTTTAAACCAAAAGGCAAACGTTTTAGTGAAAATAGTCCTTTATGGGTATTTAATGTCAGGTACTTAGCACAATCTTCCTGGACTTTTACTTGCCAATACGCTTCAGACAAATCAATTTTTGTAAAAATTTTTCCTCCGCTTAACTTCGAAAAAATTAATTTCGTCTGGGGTAGGAAGCGGGTAGTTATGCTCCTTGAGACAATCATTTAGACCTGTCGAAAAGTCCACGCATACCCTGATTTTATTATTTTTCTTCTTAACGTAAACCGTGGGTGAAGCCCATTCAGAGTAGTCCACTTTTTCTATTACTCCAATATCTTGAAGTCTCTTTAATTCTTTCTCTATAGTTTCTAATGCTGAATATGGAACCTTTCTTTTGGGTTTGAAAACTGGTTTAGCCTTGTCCTTTAGTTCAAATTTCACCTCCGTTTTCGTGCAGCAACCCAAACCTTCAGAGAATACCTCTTTAAAATCTTTTTTTAATTCATCAATAAACTTTCCTGGTAGTTTTGACTTTTCTAAACCTGCCAGACTTACTTTATTGCAAAATGAGCTTATGGGTTTTCCCCATAAATTAAAAAGAATCATTAAGTCTATACCGAACAAATTAGAATTTTTCCCCGGTACGACATATAACTTGGTTTTCACAGCATTCTCCTTTAGAGACACATTGGTAAAAAATTCACCCTTAAATTTTAGTTTATTTCCAGACACACTTCTGGCAACTTTTTTTGTATTTTGTAACTTTGGAAACCCAATTTTCTTCCAAGTTACTTCGTCAATTATACTTATGTCGCTTCCCGTATCTAGAAGACAGTTCACATTACAGCCATTAATTTTAATTTTAATATATTTTCTTTTATCACACCTAGACTCATTTTTAGAACCAATGGTCTTTATTTCTGCTTTTCGGTATTTTCCTTTCCTGCATACCGTTGATTTATGGCCTTTTTTATTACATTTGTTACATATTTTGTATTTAAAGTAACAATCTTTAGTGAAGTGGTTTTTTCCCCCACATGTCTTACAGGATTTTTCGTGTGCACATTTCATCACCCTTTCCATTTTTTTTTCCATATTTTTTTCTTCAAAATTTTTTCCTTCGATGCTTGTATTGTCCTGCTTTAAATTTAACAGTTTCTGACACTCTTCCGTAACTTTTTGTAACGTTATTTCTGTGTCTTGGTTCATAATAGATAATATCCTTGAACGAATATCCTTATCTTTGCACAAAGATTAGACTTTTAAACATATCCTCTTTGAGGTCTTTTAATTTAAAGGATTCACAATGAGCATTCACTTTCCCTGCATAAGTAATAAAATCTTCGTCCTTCTGCTTTGTGATATTTAAACATTTATAACGTGTATAGAATAGACTATCTCGTTCACTGAAAATGTTTGACAATATTTTTATTGTTTCACTAAAAGAAATCTTTTCAGGATAAAATTCGTATACTTTGTATTTTCCTGAGATCCAAGTTTTTGAAGAAGAAGGATAATCTTCTCTTCGTCTGTCCAAGACTGACATCTCTTAGCAAAAATATTTTCGTATCTCCGAAAATATGCCGGAAAAGTTAACCCATTTGTCGGCTCGTATACAAATTCGGATAAAGAATTTGCTATTCCTTCAGGAGTGAAACGACAGTCTTTCTGCTGCGTTAAAATACTCTGTAGTATTTCGCTTTGCTTCAACTGCTGTTGCTGAAGTAATTCCATTTGTTTTTGTTGTGCAAACAATGCCGATTGCATAGTTCTAGTGAATTCCGCTAATTGCTCCATGTTAAAAAAAAAAATTTTTTTTTTTTTTTTTTTTTTTTTTTTTTTACAAAAACACACAATTAAACAAAAGATTAACTCATATGTCCTATAAATTCAATGAATTACAAGCACAATGTCCTTCCGAAGAGAAGAGAAAAAAAAACACTTCCAGCCGAATAAAACTTGAAATGGACACTTTTTTTTTTTTAAATTTCTTTTCAAAAAAATGTTCGCTTCAAAATGTAAATTTCTTTTTTTTTTTTTTAGGACTGTAACCGACTGAAACACTTACTTTTTAAATGTTGGCTCTGTCGAAGTTTTTCCTTTTTTTTTTCTTCTTCCTTCTTTGGATTTCTTTTGTTTTCTGCTCGTTAATCCTCTTGTGTGCTTATTCCTTCGCTTTGTTTTTTAGTGAGTTTCGTTCGAATTCTTCGTCGCCAGTTGTTATATCGTAGATTATATGAATAACAAGTCGTTACTGGGGTTGTACAGAAAGGGTTTATTTAGGTAAAAAGGTACACACATTTCTAAGCGTCCATTGACAGCTTAGTACTAAATTCTGTCTCCCACGTGAGGAGAGTTTGCTTGTCTTTTTATAGACGTAACAGTTCATTCATTTGAGGGGTGTTGGATCAGTCCATTATATCATAGATAAAGTACTTGGTAAAATTAAGTTGTGATACTCTCCTAGAGACTGAAAGTTCAAGCTTCAGTACAGGTGATAACTCAGAATACAATTGCAAATTACTTATGATTTCTACCCAATCATGGCTGACAGAACGAGAATCTGCTATCTTCATTCTGTTTGAAATTCTGTGCAAATTCCTGAATTCAATAGAAAGATTCCCCAAGTTTGACACGATACACATGAAAAAGGTTGGAGGTTACATTGACTAAAACATTGTGAAAATAACACTCAAAATGAAAAAAGTAGTCAGAATAATAACAAATAACGCAAATTATCGATCCTCATCTAAAAAATTAAACAATATAAAAATTCAGAATTAAAACCCAAAAATATTTTATTTACGTCATTTGGATTATTCAGATTAACTAATCGTGGTTGTTATTCTCGCAATGTTTCAGTCAATATAATCTGACCTTCAGATGCATCTTTTCGAATTTAAGAATCTATACAGAATTTCAAACTGAAAATTTTATTTAATTTACGGCTATAATGTTTTTATTCTGTTAGCCATGACCGAATAGAAGTGTAAATTTTATTTTATTTTTAGTTATTATCGCCTGTAGTAAGGATTGAACCTTCAACCTCCAGATGACTAATTTTTTTAATCTTATTCATCCTAAACAAGGCATACTGCCATTTCGACATAAGGGGTTACTATTTAGGATCGTGTCTACAGGGGACTATGTGAGGAATTGCTATTTAGGATCATGTCTACAGGGGACTATGTGAGGAGTTGCTATTTAGGATCGTGTCTACAGGGGACTATGTGAGGAGTTGCTATTTAGGATCGTATCTACAGGGGACTATGTGAGGAGTTGCTATTTAGGATCGTGTCTACAAGGGACTGAGGAGTTGCTATTTAGGATCGTGTCTACAGGGGACTATGTGAGGAGTTGAGCAGCAAGATTCACATTACATTTAAACTTTTGCATATTAGTACAGTCAGGGAAGCAGGTAACAGGGAATTATGAAGTCTGAAGAAGGAAGCTATTAAAGAAGGTTTTCCAAAATATAGAGACCTGTGTAGTGAAGGTGTGGGATTTTGCTGCTTGATAGGTTAGTTGGGTGTATGCATGTTGAGGGGGCACAAGTACTATTAAAGTACTTGTAAAACAGGCGCAGGGATACAACATTGCTGCGATGGGGCAGTCGTTGGCTCTTTGTTGACAGTGCAGAACCTATTAGATTTGAGACTCTTCTTTTTGGATCCTTTCTAAAAGCAAGAGACATAGTAGACGCACCAGCACAGATGTGGCAACAATACTCCATGCATGGGCAAATGGTGACTTTGTAGAGATACAGGATACTCTCAGGTATAAATAAGTATTTTTTATATATTTGTATGTACAGGATTCACTCCTAAACTAATCATTATGAATTTGGGAACAACTCCTAGGTATAAGAATCCAAATGGGAGCTATACTTAGTTTAATTTAGTTGTAGACAAGGTGAGGGTTGAATCCCTCTATGAAAACTCAGATATGTTTGAGTTTTGTGAAATTTTAACAGGTCATCAATTAATATTGCTCAAATTTCAATTTCTTTAAAGCATTTATTTTAGGAGGCAGAATATGGGCATAACCTCATTTGAAAATTTAAATATTTTAGATTTGCATTGAATTTGATCCATAGTCATTATAAGGGCTATGACAAGAGAATATTCTTATTGTTTTGACTCAAGTATATATATATATATATATATATATATATATATACATATATATATATATACAGTTTATCAACCAGGAGCCACAAGTATATAATATATCAACGAATACACACTCCAGAGTCAAAACAATCAAAAGAATATTCTGTTGTCCCAGCCCTAGTCATTATAAACCAATTAAGAAAGATTCCCTAAATTACAATTTCTTCTTAAGACTCTTAAATTTTAGACATTTTCTAGAATCAAAATGTAATGGATTTTGTTCAAAATTAGAATAAGGACTCTAGACATAAGGTTTCAGGGCATTATATATATATATATATATATATATTTAATCTTTGTAAGGAGACATAAAGCGATGAATTTGAGGAATTAAAAGGCCATTCAGTGTCTGGCTATTACCATCATGAAAAACAAAAATACCAAAAATAAAGAAAAATCATAGTGTTCATACCCATGATGGAAAGAAAATAATAGCATACACCAAAAATAACTGGTCAAGTAGTTTATTTTATATAAAGAAAATCAACTTTCATGGCTAAACTATGAGACTACCTCTCAACGCCATTTGTCAGAACAAGGGGGATAATTCAAACTTTTGCAAAATATTAGAAAGTTGTTCTTTACATGGGGATTGGGGTGGAGGTTGGGGGGGGAGGGGCTGCCTTCAAATTACCAATGACAGACCTGTTTCCCTCTAGCACATTATGCAGGTGGGTGATGTTTCTATAAAGATTTTTTGCTTGATTCAGTTACAAGTTGACACAAGTTCAGGTAGGAGTGTGTGGCGACCAGTCAGAGACCAACATTCAACAATAATGTGTGCTATTTCCAACGTTCTTCAACCACACCATCCTTGAACATATTTTTCAGGATTATCCAATAGTGATAGTGACCTGGAAGGAAACTGAATGTATCAAACCTGTTATATCTTGATGACATTGTCTTGCAGAGGTCGATAAGGAACAGGTGCAGGTTGCACTGGACACACTGTAGGAGATAAGAGCCTTGCATATCAATACCTTTAAGACAAAGGTATTTTCCTGCTTAGACATTCTGGAGATTTTGAGAGCACTATTTCTAAATCGCCTTTTTTTTTGAGAATATGGACTCATGAGTGTACGTCAGGTCGATAGTTTCTCTATTTAGACAGAACAGCAGAGGTCAATTGTTGAGTTGGGACCCACTAGATTCATTTTTGTGCATCCCCAAATTTATTTTTCATTTTTGTGCATCTTTATGAGGGCATCAAGAGATTTCAATATCAACCAATCTGGACAATCCTCTTGCACGGTTGAGGAATGTGGCTAATGAAAGTGATTGAATGGGGTTGAAAAAACAAAATGAAAAGCATGAACTTACCAAAGTAACAATTGCACATTCCGCTGTTAGCTGGGCTGCTGTGAACAAAGTTCGGACAAACCGGTAAATGGATTTGTGTTCTGGATCCCTTTTATCATAATCGGCAGGGACAGCTTCTTTCTGCAATTGTGAATGAATGTATGAAGAATTTATTTTATAAAAAAATGTTCGTTTTTTTACAAAAGTAATATTCTAATTATTGTAAACATTAATACTCCATAATCAACACAGGTATCGCCAGGGACAAGTTTTTGTAAACAAATAGTTATCTATTATATGTCAAACTAAATGTCATTTATTCAATAACTAGCAGAGTTACCCCTGCATTACCTGAGAGCCTGGATAAAAAATTGAATTAAACAAAATATGTGCAACATCCTTCGTTTAAAACTTCCTCCGCTGCACACATACTCAGTGACATTACATTTTAAGTAGCATGTTTCAATAATGAGCACGAAATAAATTGCCAACTTTTCTATGACCTTTAACATTTTGACCTAGTTATTCCAAAATGAAATGGCCAATATTTTGAGCAAGTTTGGTCACAATTAGTCAAGTGATGTAAACACTAGGCTGTACACAAACAAACAGTGCCAAACCAAAAAACAAACTACCGAAAACAAAACCTCCTTGGCAAATGTAATAAAAATGAAAGAGAACACTTTAGAAAGATGTAAGGCATGTATTTCTAGAGTCTTCTGTCATTGGCCTGATGATGGTAGGCCTTGAATAAGATTATAGTTGAAATGTGTACATATATGTAGCCAAAATATTTATATAAAAATTTATGTATATATATTTATGTATACACACCTATAAAATTGAGGGGGAGGTTCTTGTTCTCACATTAATATTAAAAGCCTACTTTTTCTATTTAAAAATTATTAAAACAAACTTAATATACTCAGTCAAGGATATGTGAGCAACTTCATAAAGGTTAGCTCATTTGCATATTCCTTTAAAAGCCGAGCATTATTTTTCATGGTTTCTCATTAGATGATTGGTTTCATTTAACTATTATGCTTAATTCTATTTATACATAATTTCATAGAATTGAGAATGAAAATGTTCTAACACACATGTTTACATACACATATATGTGTGTGTGTGTGTATACAGAACAATCTATCAAATTCCTCTCTGAATATTTGATCTGAAGTCTTGAAACTTAATATATAGGGAATTTGGACATGTGGTTCAATTTCAATTTTGCTTTTAGCCTGTAAAAATTGTTGCTCTCGGGTCAAATTGAAGAAGAAAAAACGTTGACCTTAGCGGGAGTAAGTCGAATAAAGCTGTTAATCGTGCACATATGCAAAAAACTTTTATAGCTTCAAGTTGCTTAATTTTTAACATTTCTTATCCATCTGACAACAGCTCATCTGTCGATAGCTCAAACAGTAATGATGCTTTAGCACTAAATGACTAAAACTAGTGCTTTTGATTCTAGCTAGTGGAACCCAAGTTATATTTCATTTTTATAACTTGAAATCTATACTATATATTAGATATAATAATCTTGAAAATGAAAATTCGCTCTACAATAATAAGTACAAAATCTGCATGAATTAAAATATAATATTAATGCATATTTTATGAATGGGCCATGCTGGGTGGCCTGCTAGTATATGTATAAGTTACCATGTGTGTGTGTGTGTGTGTGTGTGCAGAACAGTCTCTACCAAATTACTCTTACTTTTTAGTTGAAAGACTTGAAACTTGATATATAGGGGTTTTGGACCTTAGAAAAAAAATAGATTTGATTTTTAACTGGTAAAAATAGCTGCTAAGAGGGTTAAAATTGAAAAATTGGAACTTGGCAAGTCGACTTAATGCACAAATAAAAATTTATGTTTCCTTAGGTCATATGGTAGAGAATACTGCTAGAGAGCTAAATGTTTTGGTTTCGATTCTAGCTGATGCCATCCAAATCATGTTTTTTAAGTTTTGAAATCACTATTATATATTGGGTACAATAAAATAATCAATAGAGTTGGCTCTTTAATAATAAATACAAAATCTGTATAAATTAAAATAACATATTTAAGCGTATTTTACGAGTGGGCAACACAGGGCAGTGGGTACAATACAATAATCAATAGAGAATTCACTCTTATAATACATATGAAATCTGCATAAATTATGAAAATAATGGAAATAGTATTCCGACAAAATAGAGAAATGAAAAGGAACAAACCGCGCTATGTGTTCATCAACGTTTCGTCTTTATTTCATTCATCCAGAGAAAGTCTCAAAATAAAGACAAAACATTGAACACATAACACGTTTTGTTCCTTTTTATTTCTCTCTCTCTCTCTCTCTCTCTCTCTAGATAGATAGATAGATAGATAGATAGATAGATAGATATGTGCATGTGTGTATAGGTATCTTATATATAAGACTGCTTATAATTTGGTGGCGATCAAAAGAGATGAAATGAACAGAACTAAATAAATGTAGATAATAAAAGTGTCATTTTTCTTTAATAAGCTTATTTATTTCAATTCAATTTTATATATCTTTCACTTTCTGTTGTATAGAGCCCAAAAGGGCAGGGAAAAAATGTGTATATATTTTCATATTTCAGGATAAACACCCCTCTTTTTAAAAAACAAAACGTTTATTCTGTATGTCACAGAAAACATTTAAAAGTTGTTACATTTGAATATACAGTCAGAAGAAGAATTTTAGTGCTATATCTACTCTCTGCTTCCTTTGTCCCAGCTTGTTTAACTTATTAGTCTAGTGGTCTCCATTAATTCATTGTTTATATACCTCATTATAATAGTTTTCTATTCTAGTAGCTTCTTTCCAAAATTTGTGAAACTCCCTGCTATCTCCTTCCTACCTATAGCTATTTTTTTTTTCAAGACTAAGGCCAATAGGCATCTTCTGTCTTCGCAATAATTATCTTTCATTCTTGTTCGCTCCTTATATTAAGTGACTTCATGCCTTGTCCGAAGCAGTTTTAAAAAATAATATATAGGTCAAAGCTGTGAACAGGAGGAGTATACAAAAGTCTTTGATTAATTGACCTGTGTGCCTCCAGCAGATTAAAAGACAATAAATGTTCTAAAATTTATTTCATTCATGTCACTTTACCAATTGATCCAATCAATGGCAACTATCTCTTTAGGCTTTACATCAAAAGTTGAATTTTATAAAATCTTAAAAGTAAAAATACAAAAGATACTATGATGGTATAAGCTGGATGCAAAAGGGCATATATTCTATCCAAGACAATACCAGGTCTTCTTGCTAGTATATTATACGACTGTCAATTTTTGCTTCGAATACAACTGAGAGAGTAGGCAATGTGTGTAACTGTCCCATTCTGGTTAGTTTACCCAAATGAATGGGTTTAACGTCTGGCAACTTGCACAGATCATGGCATGGGCATTTCAAAAATGTTGATTATAAAAACAGAATGCTGCAAATGAAGTTCACAAAACCAATGAATAACAAGCCTCAGATTTTCGTTTAGAATTTTCCTTCTAGATTAGTTGTTCTTCCCAAGTCTACCCTGCTATTTGACATATAGTTAGAAATTAAAAAATTTGATTCATATCTTTCCAAGGATACTAGTAAAATGAAAAATGTGAGTGATCAATAACAAAAAAAGCCAAAGATAAATTTCCAAAACTTGGGCGACCATGGTCTCTCCACTAATTCTCAATGAATGCCTTTACCTGTTGGTTGGTTGGTTGTTTTTGTTTTACGGCATATAAACCCTTTTCGGGTTATTTAATGCCGAATCCAAAGATTTTGAAGAAAAATTTTTTTAATAGAATATATTTGTTGTTTTCAAGTCGATTTCTATTTAACCCATAGTTGGGACCTTAACAGGTACTATCACTCCGGGTCAGAGTGGACCTGGGAGCAATGTTAATTAAAGGGTGGCTCCACACTCCCCAAAGCCCACAAGCTGGGGCTTCACCACTGGATATAGTTTAAGGTCATATCCAGGACCCCCATTGAGGGACTTTTACCCTCTGCAGGGGGGCAGTCGGCGTATTCTAATGCCCGACCGACAGGGCCGCCTTTACCTGTGTTTGAATGGTGGAGTCGCCATTACCACTAGAAATAGAAACCTTCTTTAACCAATCCTATTTAGATTTGTTATTTATAATTGCATCTATTTACTGCAATTTACCTTTATTTATAGTTCCTATTTACTTGTCTCCTCATGAGGACAGAATTAAGCACAAGGTTAGTTCTTAATATGAAGAAAATCCAGCTCCTCAAATAGGGGCACTCTGGATCAGAACATGAATAAAAATTGTCTCAGAAAGATCTTTTCATCAATTGAGGATAGAAAAGTTGAAGTGTAATATCAGGATAGATACTACATTAGAATTTTTTTTTCAGAGTTTCAGAGGAGCCATGTTATAGGTTAATATGAAGGTGGACTTAATCAGAATTAGATTACAGCAAATCTCGAGATTCCACTTCACACTCTCAACAGAGTGATTATTCAATTCATTAGCAAGGAAAAATAATCAATTTTATCTGGCATAGGTATATTAGAACCCTCTAATAGTAGTTTTTATAATTAATGTTTATAAGGGTGTCTATTTACTTTTTTCATGTCAGTGTAAAAATATATCCATTTATTTTCGAACATAACATTTTATGTCAAATCCAATCATTTGGATAACATTGCTCACGATGAAATTAGTTTACAATTTTTATTTTTTTACACTTGTTTAAACTTTGGGTAGATAACTCATTTTTCAATTTAAAATGAGTTGTTCCCCTTTGTTTATTATTGTTACGTATTTATTTTGAAATGTCTCATATTACCAATCATCTGTACGTAAGTAATTTTAAAAATAAATTGTAGCTATGTTATTATATTGCCAATAACACAGTACAACAATAGTTTCAATCGTCAGCTTAAATGATATTTGAAAATCCAACTTTGTATATTTTATGACAAATGCATATCTGCTAATTAATTTATAATATCTAGACCATCAAATATACATATACGTCAATAAACATATCATATATACAACTTCCTCCCTCTCGATAATACAGCACAATAAAGCCACAATGTACCAGAATACAAAATTGGCAAGTCACAAAAAAAATGCCTAAAAATTCTTTAGACATTAACAGAAGACTAATACAGAAATTTAAAACTTATAAAAATTAAGCATTATTTTTTTTCCTTTCATACTTACGGACAATGGGTGGAGTTTCTCATCAAAGATGTCAAAATAGCGAGCACTATTGTCTGTTTGGCCATTGCGATCACGGTTTTTAATGTGAAAATAAATAGCGAGTGCAACAGCCTTAATGGTGTTTTTCAAGTTCGGCTGGCTTACTGTAGAGTCATCAATAAAGATTGTCGAACAGGAGCTGAATTTCTTCAGTTGGCCATATTCGGAATTCTGAAAAGAAAGAACAAAAAGTATTTAATGAATGTCTTCAGTTTCGTTCATAGTTTATCTGTAACAAAAATCATTGTGATTAATTCATCATCAACTTATTTTGCATATAATTGAATGGAAGTAAATGTGCAGACATTTTTTAAATCAAATTAGATTTGGTTAAATTTAATATAACAATTTGATATAATTGCAATTATACAAATCAAAGCAAATCAAAAGCAAAAATATAGGAGTCAATAAACTAAAGAAAAACGATTTTATTAGAAAAATAAATCCTTTTTAAATTTTAGTAATTGGAAATTGTTGTGGCATCATCCCTATATACAATAGGCTCTTCCGATAGGTATACCATACTTTGTTATTCACTCAGGCATTCAAGTTATACTGATAAGATTGTATTGCTATAAGATAACCTTATCATTCTTTTCAACATCTGTGTTTGTCTTATTATGCCCCTTGGAATATACAACAGAAATGTTAATTCATGAAAATAATTAGTCAGTAAGAAGCCTCCGTCGGTCACAGTCCACGATGGGTGGTGTATTCTTTGGATACTAGCCTGGGTGGTGTGATATAGGGGACAAGCTGTTGCTCACATAGTACATCTCCCCTCTCGACATCATCGATAGAGCCAAAGGAACTGGCAGAATGAATTTATAGATAATGTCAAACTGATTTAGGGGCTTCACTTCAAGTTTTTCCTCAAGATTTATCCCAGAAACCTCTCCGATGGATGGGTATTCCACAAGGTAGAGGATGCTTGAAATCGGGGTTTACTTTCCCTTAGATAAACTGCCTTCCAAAGCTGACAAGCTCCACCTAACAGTCAGAGAATGTTGGTTATATCAAAATGTTAAACATTTTCTTGAAACTCTAGTGACTTCACTGAGAACCATGTAACCATCTTGGAATTGTAGCTGGAAGACAGTTTGGAACGGATAGATCAACATAATTACGACTAGTAGGTTGAGAGAGGATAACCAGTTGTCTTCAAAAAGTGTAAGACAATGGAGATAATTAGACCTCAGATATGAACAATTTATATCTGGATTGCAAAGCTACTAGGGTGGTTGAGAAGTTTTGTTACCATGGTGATAGGAGCAGGCGTTAGTATGATTGCAAGAGTTAGGCATGAATGGAGTAAGAACTTTTGCCCTTACTAAGCAGCAGAGCGTTACCACTATTGAAAAATCAGGTTTTGCCATCTAAACAGAATTTCTCATCTGAATTCTCATCCATCTCCATCGTCTTACACACAAATTAGTTATCCTCTTTCAATGCTTACTGGTACGACAAACAATTAAGTTACAAACTTTTTCTACAAATTGAACAAAGAAACTTTCCTCTTTCGAAGGTTTTGGAACACTACAACCACTGACCATTATTTTGGTCTTACTAGCATTCACTGTCAGACCCTTATTTTGCATAGCACTTTTTCAAGTTTTTAACTTAATGAATACTAAATAATCAGCAGCACACAGCATTTCTAAGACACAAAAGACAACAGACTCAGAACAGGACCAAACAATAAAGGTAGATATACCTTTTTAGTTAGTTTATGGGCAGTTTTAGAAGTAGCAATAGGTTTTGTGATAGTTCACAACAGTCTAAGGACATTTTGGGTTTGTGACAGTTGAGAACAACTGCCAGTCTGGCACAGTGGAATATAGACTGGCTCAGAGCAGATTGAGATGAGCAAGAACAGGGTCTTAACAGACAACTATGTAGCTGTGGGTCTTACCATGTAGAGGGTCGATGGTGTTAGACATGCACTTACACCCATAATGCAACTGATATTTGCAGAATGTGTCGAAGTTTGTGTGCCCTCTTGACAGCCATTCATATGAGAGACAATATGGCTAGAAGACGAAGGAGACGACTACGGAAATAATGTTGAGGTCAGCATGTGTTGTTGAACAGAGTAGCACGTGGTCTCAGACTAATTCTAACATAACTGAGCATTTCTGTACATTGTTTGAACAACCTTCACTCATTTGTTGTCAGTAATAACAAGTAATTAAACAATGATTAATAAGAAACATTCAACATTACAATTATTCATTTATGCCATTATCAAAAATGAAAAAAATAAAAATAAAAAACTCTCCACAATAAAAATAATTCAAGGACACAAAAATCCCATAATTCACCACAAATAAGGAATATTTTCACATTGTATTAGATGACCTGCAAGGTGAACATTGATACAAATATATATCCTGAAGTTCAGGATATATATTTGTGAATGCAGTACACATTAAGATAAAACCTGATTGCAATGAACAGAAGCAGAAATTGTTCACTATATAAAAATCTATTAAACCTATCTACTGGAATGCTATAACCTAATAAATTAAAATACTACAGTTCACATAAATATTTGTAAGCTATAGGAAATCAATGCATTATAGGAAGAAAATAATTAGTTTAAATTAATCAGAGTTGGCTGTGTATAAAAATTATATAACGCTAAAAATATATAGACTGCAGTAAAAGAAAATACAAGAAAGAAAACAGGATTCTTTATACAATAATAATTTTGCTGAATGATAATCTACTAATCTGGCATTCCATCAATTGAGAATGTAAAAATAAGTCTTTAGAATATCCAATCAAACTGTGCACAAAAAAAAGAAAGAAAAAAATGAAACTGTAGGTATGAGGAATGTTTCATATTTAGGAATAAAATGTAGTGGCTAGATTGAAAAGTTGAAATAACAATGCTACGAAGATATTCTAGCTAACATGAGTAAAATTGGTAATAGATCTCAATGGAAGTGAAAATTCTTCCGATTTCCTGTATGAAGGACTACCTTAGGAAAACTGTCAAGTTGAATAAAACAAAAATTATTGGGTATTTTTTTACGACCTAACCCTTAACATCCACGTGTTAAAAACGGCATATGAGGTTGGGGCTGTTTATTCCGATAGCCATTTTTAACATGGGAAGGTTGGAGGTGTTTATACTACACTGGCTCGGGTCCTAAAAAAATACCAATTATTGAAAGTGAACCATGCATTATCCATACATCAGGCTTTCATACATAAATCAATATTGAACAGATTCGCATTTGCAACTTTGGGATTGAAAGCTCATCAATAAAATAATGGGGAAAATCATGGTGCTTGTGTAGATTGGTTATCTTTTAAACTAATACATTTCAGGTGAAAACATTACATACTTGCATGTCATGTTGAAATTAGTATAAATTCTAAAACTTACAAAAAAAAATAAAATAATTACAAGTAAAAATAGAATTTATTGAGTTTTATTGTATGTTTTAACGTGGAATAGTTGTGCAACCAATTCAGTATGACAAACCGACATCTTTGACCTAAATTACGGGCCTATCATTTTTAAACAGAACATAATTGGGAATTATTTTTTGTTAAAAATACATCTAGCATATCTACTTTTTGATCATTTTTTTGTAATTTTTTTTTTTTTTTTTTCGAATTTATACTACTTTTGACATGATACATAAGTACAGGTTTTCATCTGAAATGTGTTGCTTTAAAAGATCACCAATCTATACAAACATCAAAATCTTTTTCTATATAAAACTACCCGTTATATAGATATACAGATATGTACCCACTTTAAAAGCATTTAAATAACATTGTGAGTGAATAAAGCTTAAAAAATTATTCTACCTGGTGATGAAGGTCATATTGGCTTCTACGCCGGATCTTATTATCTGTAAAGAAAGAAAATTTCATGAAAATAAAATTTAACAACTATTTCATATTGGTAAAATCTTCAAGGCTAAACAGTTATTGTTATTAGAATAGTTTTTCCTTTATTTAACCAACTGATAATATTATAATAGTATTTATGTTTGAAGATTAGAAGAGTATAAAATATAACTGATTATTCATTTATTCCTAATTCAAATGTCTATGTAGTTCACTAAAAAATGACTCCATTTTAAAAAAAAAAAAAATTGATTTCTGCAAAAGATATTGATTCTTATCAGCTGTAAAAATACCAGTCTCCAGTCAATTAAAAAATTTTTTTTTTAAAAAGGATTCAAGCATGAAGTAACACTTATTTGTGAAGTTTATCATCAACTTGCTTTGTTATGATTTGCTGGTGTTCAGAACTTAGGCGCTAGTTATTGATTTAGCAACAATATTCTATGTATGGGCAAATCTTAGCTTTGTGAAAATACTAGCAAGGGTAAAAGGTTTCTAGCCTGGAAGAGTGAGCCCACCCTTTTTGCAGCAGACTTCGCAATATCTTCTATGTATTTATTTCAATTCATGTTGCAATATGCGAAATTCATTGTTTACTCATTAAACATTTTTTTATTGAATAGAGATTTCAGACTTGTTTTGAGAAGGAGGCTTACCTCAAAATAAAAAAGAAACAAATCAAATACTAAACTATCTTTTATTCAATAAAATACATTGGTAACCAAGTAATCAATAATTATTGAACTGATTGATATCATTCAAATAGCATCTTCAACTTAATATCATATTGTCAGGGCTCTCAATAACCAAACTGCTTACATAATGCTTCAAGCAAACTATAAAACGCTTTTCATTTTTTATATTAGTTGAAGCTCTTAATAACATGTAAATTTTCAAGTTGATGAAGTCACCTTTTCTTTGTAGTTGGCAAAATCATTCACTATTGTTAAATAGGAGATTAAAGTCAAGAAATGCAGACACAAAATATGCCAATATTATAATTACCACCAAGTAAATTTCTTTACATCATAGATACAAATTAAAGATTGTAAAAGTCCATAGCGAAAGATGTATGAGTAACATTACTTGCGTATAGGCCTCAAGAGTTTGAACGGCGTTCTGGAATGGTTTGGCTGTTGCCAACCCGGGCAGTGTTTTCGTCACGATGGCATTGTTGCAAGATCCAGCAAAAAGAGAAAGTATGACAAAAACCAGAAGTGAAGGTAGGCTGTATCGCCCCCTTGTGGCAAAGAATGATATTACCAGAGTTAAAGGGCAGTAATTGCGATTGCCTTATAGTCATCAGTTTGCGTTCGCATGTTCGCTTGCATGGTGAACTTGGTTCCCATAAAGGCAGATTTAAATTGTGCATGACTTTATGTTGCTTGTGAATACAAAAGTTGCTTTTTTTCAATGCATAAAATTAAAAGATCAAGAAAAACGTATGAACGTATAAAGGGATTTATCAATGTGTACGGACCAAATTTATACAAGGTATTGTGTGTCCGTCATCTAATTATTTTCATTCACATTTTGTAATGATGAAACGTAATAGGTTAATTGTAGGTAAATATAATGTGTCCGTTATGGACAAAGAAAATTACTTACTTTTGATATTGGTTTTGGAACGCGCAAGGAACAGTGTCCGTGCTGTTGGATTATTTGAAGGATCTCCATCAATATCTGTGAAAAGAAAATAGAAGATGATGAATTTCCAATATTCAAATTTTATAAATTAAACAACATAATCTTGGAGGAACAGAGGATAGAAATAACTGCAAAATATCTGAAGATGTCTGGATTATGGTTTATACTTATACATATGTGTGCGTGTGTGTATATATATATATATATATATATATATATATATATATATATATACACACTAGACTACCTGTGAATCGTTGGGTCAGTATGTTATATTAGCTATGGAATTAATGTATGAGAGTGACACTTGTGATGTAAAGAAAATAGTTTTTTGTGACATAATAGAAACATTTCTATGAAAGTATATTAAAACAAAAAAAGAATATAGATAGATTTCTATGAGTCATTCTGTTTATAATTGTTTATTTTTGAAAAAAAAAAAAAACTTACAGCCATTGAATTATAAGAGGTTTGCCATACTTATAGGTAAATGTGCACTGAACAGATACCATAATACTTAAAGTTAAATTCAAATTTTGATATATCTTTTACTTTAAACACAAAAAAAAAAAAAATTGGGATGCTGAAAACGTACACAGACGTTTTATTGTCGAGTTGATTATTTATTTTGAACGCAATTTCAAAAAAGTATTTTCGGGGTTATTTATTTACATTGGTAGTGTAGAAGAAAATGTATGAACATTTTTAAGAAAGGTGTATTAAAAAATGGAGAATAAATTTAAAAAAAAAAAAAGGAAGGCAGTGGATAAATAGCCATTGTAAAATGCTCTTATGGTTGTCAATGGGTTAAAGTAGATTTATTTGTAAGAAAATTGCGTTAAAATAACTTAAACGTAATACAGAAATGAACGATGTAAAAAAAAAAAAAAAAAAAAAAAAAAAAAGCAGAAAGTATTAAATTGTTTATTTGGATAATTTAAATGCAAAAAAAATTGGGACGCTGAAAACATACACAGTAAAATATGTCTTATTGTCGCATTGATATTTTAGTATGATATATATATATGATATATATATTATATCGTATATACGAAACAGGTTGATGATTATACATATTATTTGTAATCACGTTTTGCGTTTGCTTCCAATATCTTGAAGTTTTTTATTCAATAAATTTAAGATATACACTTTTCTAAGGACTTCCATTTGTTCGAACGAAACCGGTCCAGCGATTTGTGTTTATTTGTTTATGCTGTTATGGATTTATGTTTATGTACGCATGCGCAACCGGAAGTTGTAAACCGGATGTTGGGTTAAGAGCACCCGTTACAAGATCATTTGAGTTTTATAAAAGTGAAAATATGTGTGTGTGTGAAGACACTTCTCAACCTATATACTCAACAAATTTTTGATCTACAGATTTGAAATTTGGTATATTGGGTATTCAGATATGTGGTAAACTTTAACTGGTCTTCATCCGGAAAAAAAAAAAAAAAGGACTGCTAAGAGTAATAAGTAGGTTTGAAAATACTTACTAAAGATTGTGTCAAGCTGATCTAATGGTTATCATACTTGACTCACTGTCTTTAGGTTTTGGTTTTGATCTCGGCTCAAATTTTTCTTTTTTTACTTAAAAGAAGCAAACTGTTTAGGAAAAAAAAACATAATACTCGTATGCCCAGGTCTTAGTTTTTGTAAATTAAAATATAATCGTATTTTATGATTTGGAGGAATTGTTGATTGACCATTCTTAACTATACTGTTATAAATTTTCCAGGAATCTCGAGTTCTGTAACTCAATGCATTTTCTGATGACTTTGGAATGCCTTCTTTTGGCCGCAGCTATTTCTCTCTTTCAATTATTTCTAGTTCTACAAACTTTTGCCTATTTGTATTGGATTTATGTTTGATAAGCCTGCGGACTGCCTGTAAGCAATGGCAACATCACAGCCAGAGATGGACCATTGTGGAAAGTGAAGTTTACGAAAGAATTTTCTTGTGGGAATGCGCTTCAATTGCTGCTTTGATTCATTCAGTAGCCTCATTTTCACACTGTTCTACAGGAAGAGAAAAGATAGTACATCATAGAGCATCTCCAATGTAACCTCTTATGGCTTCCCAATCAGCCTTCTTACAGTACCTTGTCCTTTTGAGTGATAGCTCTTCAGCTTAGGGTCGAGAGTTTAGGATGATTTCTACCATTATCACAACATGATACGCATTCCCGAGTGGGCTATGGGTATTTGTTACACAATCCTCAGGAACTATGGCCAGAAAGAGATCTAAAAGTGAGGCTTGCTAATCCTGTCGATCTGGGAGACAGGTCATGAAATGTGACTGTGATAGGAAATAGGATATGGAAAAGTTATGTATGACACTACCTGTTGCATTTATGTAACTAGAGAAACCAAGCCAATTACTGTGGTGGACATTAAAGTCACCAAATACATGTACTTGGGCACTACTGTTTAAGAGACTTGGGGTTTTTTTTTTGGGGGGGGGGGTCTTTTTCAATTTTTACCCCAAACAAGGCACAGTGCAACTTTGAAGTTGGGGCTACTATCGGGAACATAAGTTGCAGGGATATTATGAAGGGAGATGAGGAGCAAGATGTCTGTTCACATTATACTTGAACTTCTGCATGTCAGTACAGTTGGGAAAGCAGAATCCCGGAAGGGAGTTCCAAAGTCTAGCAGTTTTGGGGAAGAAACTATTAAAATAGAAGACTTTCTTACACCTAGGGATCTCTGTGTACGGGTGGGATTTAGCTGCTTGTCTCGTTTGTTGGGGGTATTTACGCTGAGGGGGTACAAGTGCTTGTAGTTTGTCAGAGCATTCACCATTAAAATACTTGTAGAACAGGCAAAAGAATGGAACATTTCGTCGAAGGGACAGAGGCTGAAGCCTAGATGACAGTTCAGGACCTACCAGGTTGGCGACTCTCTTTTGAACCTTGTTCAGGAGTGAGAGACAAGTAGCAGATGCACCAGCCCAAATGTGACAACATTACTCCATACATGGGCGAATGGTAGCCTTATAGAGGTACAAGATACTTTCAGGCGTAAGTAGCTTTCTAGCACGGTAGAGAGAGCCCACCTTCTTTGCAGCAGCTTTGGCAATGCTCTCAATGTATCTGTTCCAATTCATGTTCCCTGTAAACGTTAGGCCAATGGCATTCATTGTCCAAGTCAGGAAATAAGGCCAAGTACGAGGTGTCTCTGCCGCGTTCCTGTGATAGAACCTCTGCACCTGGCTAATAGGCAAAGAGGGAGTGTGAAAGCCAGGCGATAGGCAGAGCCTACCTACTCCTTAAGCAGTTTAGGTTTGCAAACTGGAAATTTGTTCAAGTCACCAGCTCTAGGAAGGTTGTCAATTAGGACTAAAGAGGCCTCCTTCCCCTGTTTATTTGGTGCCAAGACATATGAGGTCAGTAGCACAGGTTTAATATCAGTTTTCCTTCTCCTAGGTGAAGGACTCAAGATCTATGGGACCATCAGCTCTAAGAGGGGTAACAGCACCTGAGTTCTAAACCAGGTATTTCTGCAGCCCCGCATGGGTAGTTAAGATTGATTTAGTACAAATTATATACATCTTTACTGAAAAGTTACACTCCTCAAAAGAACTGAAACAGAATTTTCATTATAATTGGAAGACACAGGATGTTAAGCATGTGGTGGAAGCATTTAAGTTTATAATTATTATTTAAAAGAGGGATTAAGACATGGTTAAAAATTCTGATTAGATTAATGTATTATATAAAAGCGAAAATGTGTGTGTGTGTGTGTGTGTGTGTGTGTGTGTGTGTGTGTGTGTGTGTGTGTGCATGTTCGCTTTTTGTATATGTCCGCAAAAGGCTTTTTTCGACAAGTTTCTCGGTAGGCTCGCTCCTTAAAACTTTTTATATGCTGCCTAGATAATAATATGTACGCCTTAACGGGGGTCGCGCCTATTTAATTTGCCTGACTTTTAAACGCCATTTATTCCAGATTTTTAGATCACTGTGTGCCCTTCATGACAAGATGGCTTCTACGCATGCGTCAACACGCGCAAAAAAACGTACCTTGAATTTGTTTAGATATTATAAAAACCGACCTACATTCGCCCACGCGTCCATAGCACAATGATTAAGTGACAGCATCGTTATCTTAAGATTGCAGGTTCAATCCCAGTTATCAGATATTTTTTTTTTTCGATTTTTAAACTTTTAATATTGAAACAAGGTTATTCATACCATTTTTTTTTCGCTTTTGTTTTTCCAAACATGTTCATTTTTTTTTTCATTTTTTTTGTTTTGTTTTTGTTTATCCGATTTTTTTTTTTGAAGGAGTTTTTCGTTCGTTTGCCATTTTTTTGTTTTTTGTTTTGGTTTTTCCGATTTTTTAAGACATTTAAACAGGGTTATTACTTCGCTTATTCTTTACCCCACCCCTACACACACCTCCAAACATCCGGGCAACGCCAGGTACCCCCCGCTAGTAGTACAGAAATAGGAAAAAATGTTAAAGATTCAAAATGATATTAGGATTTTATATTTAGTTCTAACACAGAGACTCTTCATCCTTGAGCTCACAAAAGGGAAATATAAAGAGTATCTACTAATATAGTTTTAGGTAATAGTATAAACTGATTTAAGTACCTTTCTATATTGGTGTAACATCAAATAAAGATATAAAATATGGATATATCTAATAAGAAGATATTAACGATATAAACATATATAACACCGATGCAAACAGATATAGAATACAAATATTGAGTATCTTACTAAAATAAAGTTCTAGGTTCTTAAGTTTAAAAGAGGGTAAGTCCCCTTTACAATAAAATACAAAAATGTAATTATCTATCAAAATGGGGAGCAGAATCACTATTTTGTATTAATTTGAATTAGAAAAAGTGGTTTGAACTATGGTTTAAAAATACAGTATTAATGTATTCTGAGCTTTGCGGTAAGCTGTAGATCGCATGTGGATAGATAGCTTATTGGTTAGCAGGATCACGTGATCTAGGAAAGATTTGAAGTTGACTTTTAGTTTCTCACTAAAGAAACACATCATGTAAGACTGAGATTTAGATGTGCTTAAAAGCATCGTGCCTCCCCCTTTCTAAAGAAACTAATTTTAACAAAACTGTGTCCCTAAAAACTATCATTTTTTTTTTTTTTTAAACGTTTCTTTTTTTCTAAAAGAAAAATTAAAAATCAGATTTCATTGGCTTGCAGTTTTTCTTCTGGAATGATCTAAATTAATTTAATAAAATCAATATTGTTCATCTCCCCTTGCATCCCCAAAATATGCAATTCTCCCCGTTTTTAGGCAATTACATAGAAAAACCTTAAGCTTGGCAGAAAGCAAAAAAAGCAAACAAATTTAATAAAAAAAAATTTATGTAAAAATAATCACCAGTTTCTGTAGTGTTTGGGGGCAGTTAACCAATGCTTTTATTTTTTATTTTTTTTTAGATTGGAGAAAATGTTAATATAAAATCAAAATGATCCTCCCCAACTTTTCCAATCAATATTACAGATTATGTATTTAAAAAAATACTTTCGCAAAACGATTTTCAGCAGAGGTAGGGGTCACTTAATCTAAATTGATTCCTATTCATTTTTTGACAAATTCTAAGTGCAGGGGGAGGGTATTTTGTGTTTAACTTACATAGGAAACTAAACCCTTCATAAAAATTGAACAATAAAAGTTAAAAACATTTTCAATCCTCTCACAAAATTCTTAATCATTTAACTGACGATTTATTTGCTTCATTAACACTTATTTTTGAGTGACTTTTAGCCTTGATAAGTCATTAGTAAATAAAACATTAAAAACTCAATTGAACTTTACACTGCAGTGCACCAATCTCCAAATACATTTCTTTGCTACTATACAATTATCAAAAATATAATGCTAGCGTCAGATGTGGCATACTCATTTTTTTTTGATGTGGTGAAGAGACGTGTGTAAAATTCAATCTCACTGAAATCATTTGAATGATTCCAGACGAAGAGAGATTTCAAAGCATTTAAATGTTACACAGGGTAGAGCAGATGTTAGTGCTATCACAAGAGTTAGAACTGGATGTTATAATCGTATTATTTGGATTCTTCGGACTAATGTTCTCATCTTGAGTGTTAGGAAGTGATGGTAATCTAGTGATTAACGACATGAACTAACAACTTGGGTGTTCCAAGTTTGAACCCAGTTCATTCTACAAAAATCACTTTTACTTTGAATGTTGGCAAACTTTACATGGTCTCATAATCCCCAATGTCTTTCTAGAAAGAATTCTGACTATAAAAATATTGGGAAAACAATTGCCAATCTTCGGATTCACATGATTTTCACAATGTAACTTCCGATCTTCTTCAGGTGTATCTTGTTAAATTCTGAAATCTTTCGAAATTCTGTGCAGAACCCCCACGCGCGAGTTTGACAAAATACACCCGAAGAAGGGTGAAGGTTACATCGACTGAAATGTTGTGCAAATAAGACTCAAGACTAGAACAGTAATCTGAGGAAACCAAATAATATGAATAATGAATTCTCTTAAAAATTCTGAGAAGTGGATGGAATAAGTTCAAAGTTCTATTGTCACTATTAACAAGCAGAGTATTACTCAGTATTGACCAAACGAAGAGTTTAACAGGAATTTGTGCATAATATGATGATGTATGGAAGTGAAGTTATTTATCTCCTTCTCACAGCAAGATGATGTGACACAAGGATCAGAAAGTGGGATTTGAAAAGCCAGCACTCAAGACAAAAAATACTCTGGACTGCAAGAAAAAAAAATGCCTGTGCAGTTCCCATCTGCATTTAGCTATTCTCTTTCCAAAGGGAGAAGACAAAGCCTAGGAGGGTGGACCTTCTAGAAGTGGACCAAAGCCATACCTCAGTCAACAGAGAAAAAGCCATCTCAAATCATGGCCTAAACTCTGGTAGCTTGAGGTCAAGCTGGTGAGGGTTGAGGACATGTGTTGCATGGAGAAAAATGATATGGAATGATTAAATAGCTGTGTAATGTGTGTCTTAAAACAGACTTAGATCTGATGACCTCTGAGGATGATTAAATCTGGAGATTATAAGGAAGCTGTGCTCAGAACTGGAAACTTAAAATGGTATGGCCACATTGAAAGAATACATGAAAGTTCTTGGAATAGCAGATTTAGAATGGTTGAGGTAGTAAAGTCACAGGGCAGAGCCAAGAAAAATATGAGAAAGTGAGAAAAATAAAGACCTGGGCAGAGATAAGTTAATTTAGAAGTTAATTTCTAATAGCCATCCAATGCACGCCAGTGTAATACTTTCAACATCCTCCCCCGCCAGGTATTAGGAATTTAAAAAAAAAAAAAGAGGAAATAAGTTTATCAACAAACAAAGTCTAAAGGAGTTGTTCATAAAGGAACACAAAAGAAAGCAAAAATAGTATTATTAATCAAGGTGTGGATAAAAGGACCAAACAATAGGTCAATATGTGTAGAGTTAGTTTACGAAAAGTTTAAGAAGTGTCAAGGAGTTTTGCAGCAATTTGCAAGTTAGAAACAGTTTATGGACAGTTTGAGATTTGTGACAGGAAAGTTGCCAGTTGGACACAGTTGAATATAAGTCTTGGTTTGGAAATCTAGATGAGCTGACATCAACTAACAAACATACCCTCGACAGAATGTAGATGTGGACCTTAACACATAAAGGGTCAATGGTGTCTCTTTCTCACACACACACACACACACATATATATATATACCTAGAATGCAATTGATATTTGCAGAATGTGTTAAAGTTTGTTTTCTTTTGTTTCTCTTTATTTTATTTTTTATACTCGTGAACCTGTGTGTGCAACCTTTAGCAGCCACCAATGCAAGAGACAACAACATAGCCAGAAGAGAAGATGAAAGCAAAGAAATACATGGCATACAATGTTAGAATCAATGTTTGTTGAGTGGAGACTACATGTTCTTATCACAGCAATATGTAAAACATTAAAATGATGATAAATCCATTTCAAGCATGACAGACCACAGCAAATGTATGGCAGACTGACCAATGGACAGAGCTTCTTATGAAGACGCATAAAAAATAGAATGTATTCATTCAATGTGCGCATTTAGCGATAAAAATACAATTTCAAACTGGAATGTGATAGATTGGCCAACAGACCCTTTTAGAGATGCTTCAATGTTATCTAATAAGAAAAAACAAATAAAAACACTCCTTGTTAAAATTCCTTTCAATCTACTACTCCCCTTCCACCAACTACTAAACAAAAATATTTAAAATTTCAAAGAACTACGTCACATTCAAGGGAAAGAGAGAGGGAATGCTTTATGAATATATTTTTTTAAATTCTTTCAATAAAAAGAGTTTGTTTTCAATACTTGACCTTTATTTATACACTAAAGTTTGCTCAAATTGAATTCACTGATTTATGTTTGATGTATAAAATTAAGACATTTTTATAACAGTCTCTCTTTGTAGCTTTGGACAGATTTGTAGATTTGTGTAAATGCATTTTTGACAAAATTATATAACACTCCCTACCCCACCCTCTAAATTTGCTGATTTCTAAGTATCAAACTTTCAGATAATACTTTCCTTTTGTGTTATTTGGGTTTTGGGAACTAATGTTATCATCTTGTGTGTTATTTTCACAATGTTTCAGCTGATGTAACATTCGACCTTCTTCAGGTGTATTTTGTCGGTGTAGTGGATAAAGTACTTAGTAAAATTCAGTTGTAAAATAATATTCTTCTGGAGTTTGAAAGTCAAATCTTCAGTGCAAGTAACACTCAAAATACAATTGCGAATTATTTAGGATTTCTAAGCAGTCATGGCTGACAAAACAATAGCTTGTTACTGTGAATTAAATGACTGGTTCCATTCAAAATTCCATGCAAATTCTCAAATTCGACAAAGATTGCCAGAGTTCAGCAAAATACATTCGGAGGTCGGAGGTTACATCAATTGAAACGTTGTGAAAATAACACTCAAGATGAGAACATTATTTCAAATAATACAAATAGTCAATTTTCATCTAAAAAATTCAGAAATGCAATATTTTCCCCCGCTTTTTTTTTAATTAACTTAATTTTTAATATAATAATAAAGATTCAATTTTCAGATTATAAAAATGTCTTATTTTGATTTTAACTTTTATTTTAGCTTGCTATGTAAGTTAAAGACAAAATCGTCCTCCCATGCCAGAAATTTGGAAAATGGGATTTTTTTGTCCAAATCGATTTTAAAAATTAAGTAGGGTCCCCATTTATATTAAGTGACCTCTATCTCTGCTAAAAATGGTTTTGTAAAAGATTTTTTTATATAAATCTAAAAAGTTGGGAGGAAAGAGGAGGAGGAGCTTATTTTGATGATCATATGTGACTTGAAAATTTTTCCATTCGAATAAAAAAGAAAAATTGACCAACTGCCCTAAAACACTAGAATGGCTCTGAAATCAAGGATTATTTTAAATTAAATTTTTTAAAATTTAATTTATATTTTTGTTTTTCCTTCCTGCCAAGTTTTTAATGGGTTCATACGTAAATTACCTAAAAAAGGGAGAATTGCATATTTTGGGGAAGC
Source organism: Euprymna scolopes (assembly GCF_053919585.1). Classification (NCBI taxonomy): domain Eukaryota; kingdom Metazoa; phylum Mollusca; class Cephalopoda; order Sepiida; family Sepiolidae; genus Euprymna; species Euprymna scolopes. The sequence continues at coordinate 13,626,455 of NC_136500.1, forward strand.
AGAGGGACGATTTAGCAGGTGGTGTTAATCTACAATAATACCAAAGAAATCTTGCAATATAATTATTTTTAAACAGTCCTAGTATTAGATTTCAGTTTCTTGTACATAAAATGCATTACAATTCAACTTTAAAGGTTCTTACTTCTTTTTCTTTTAATGAATACATGGAATTTTTATGGTATTGCAACATATTTATGTGCATTTACTGCAAATTACTTGGAAACCATTAATTTATGGAGAGTTTCAGTGCCATATTGTTGATCCGTTTTTTGTTTTTTTTAACTCTCTTCCACCCCAAATAAGGCATATCGTCACTTGTAAGAGGTTACTATTTAAGATCATGTGTAACAGGGGACTGAAGAGTTGAACAGGGAGATGTTTGTTCACATTACATTTAAACTTCTGCAGCTTAGTCACGGAAGCAAGAAATGGTGGGAATTCCTAAATCTAGCAATCCGAGGAAAAAAACTATTACAGTAGGTTTTCTGGCATCTAGGAATGGGATTTTGCTGCTTGCCAGGTTAGTCAGGAGTATGTATGTCGAAGGAGTACAAGTGCTATGAATTCATTAAAAACATTCTATTAACGTACTTATAAAAACAGGCACAGGGATGCAACATTGCAGCAATGGAAGAGAAGTTGTCGATAGTGCAGAACCTATTAAATTTGAAACTCTTTTTTGGACAGTGTCTTGGAGTGAGAGACTAGTGGTACATGCACCAGCCCAGATGTGACAATACTCCATGTATCGATGAATTGTGGCTTTGTAAAGATAGAAGAGGCTCTCTCTGGGGTTAGTAATTTCTAGCTTGGTAGAGGGAGCCCACTTTCTTTGCAGCAACCTTGGCAATGTCCTCAATGTATTTGTTCCTTTTTATGTAACCTGTTAATGTTAGACTGAGAAGTTTGAAGATCGACTCTCAGGTAAGGTGTTAAGTACACAGGTTAAATTTAATTGCTTAATTTTGTGTTTTAACAAAGATATTTTCACTGAAAAAGCATTGTTAAAGATGTGATGAAACACACACGATCTTAAAGAGTATACCATTATTGAGACTGAAGAGTATACCATTATTGGGGACTGAAAAGTTGAACAGGGAGATGTTTGTTCACATTACATTTAAACTTCTCCAGCTTAGTACAGTCAGGGAAGCAAGAAATGGTGGAAATTCCTAAATCTAGCTTCTGTGGTACCAATATTCAAGAATTCTGGAGAAAGAACTGACCCATCAAATTATCGCCCCATTAGCCTCCTCCCACTTTTCGACAAAATATTTGAGACCATAATTAACCATGCTCTAGTCCGGCACCTTACAGATGCTAAACTTCTGACTGACAAACAATATGGATTTAGACAAGCCCGTTCCAAAGTTGACATCCTCACTAATCTCTGAACGTATATACCATTCACTGGACAAAGCAGGGGAGGGCAGAGCGGTAGCTCTAGATATATCGAAGGCTTTTGACAGGGTATGGCACAAGGGTCTCCTCACGAAAATTAAATCATACGGTATCACTGGTAGAATACTTAACATAATTAAATCGTTCTTAGATAAGAGAAAAATCCAGGTTGTCCTCGACGGTTGTACATCTAGACAGTGTGATATAAATGCGGGAGTGCCTCAGGGGTCTATTCTTGGACCTCTATTGTTCCTAATATTTATTAATGACCTCCCCGACAAAACTGCCTTTAGAGATGGGTATATATGCTTATGACACTACACTCTATAACAGGCATGACAGGAAAACAAATGAACACATATCTAAAGAAATGGCAAAAACACTAGAGGATGACCTCCAATCTGTAGTGGAATGGGGACATAAATGGATGGTCACATTCAATGCTGCCAAGACTAAACTGGTTTCCTTCAATAATTACAAGAAACCTTCTCTGCCACCTATAGCAATGGCCAGTGACTCCCTGCCTGAGAGTACATCTTCAAACTGCTTGGTCTAACGTTCACAGGAAACATGAGTTGGAACAATTATATTGAAAACATTGCCAGGGCCGCTGCGAAAAAGGTAGGCTCTCTCTACCGTGCTAGAAAACTACTGACACCTGAAAGTGTCCTGTACCTCTATAAGGCCACCATTCGCCCATGTATGGAGTATTGTTGTCACATTTGGGCTGGTGCATCTGCTACTAGTCTCTCGCTCCTAGACAAGGTTCAAAAAAGAGTCACCAATCTGATAGACCCTAAATTGGCATCTAAGCTTCAGCCTCTGTCCCATCGACGAAACGTTGCATTCCTCTGCCTGTTCTACAAGTATTTTAATGGTGAATGCTCTGACGAACTGCAGACACTTGTGCCCCCACGATATAGACACCCTCGACAAACCCGACAGGCAGCTTAATCCCACCCCCACACAGTAGAGATCCCGAGATGTAAAAGATCTTTCTACTCCAGTAGTTTCTTCCCCAGAACCGCTAGACTCTGGAATTCCATTCCAGGATCCTGCTTCCCTAACTGTACTGACATGCAGAAGTTCAAGTGCAACGTGAACAGACATCTTGCTGCCCAAATCCCAACATAGTGCCCCAGTAGTTGCTGCCCTTGATAGTAGCCCCCTACACCAAAGTAGCAATGCGCCTTGTTTGGGGTGAAAATATAATTAAAAAAAAAAGATATTTTAAGCCATTTTGAATTTTTTTTGCATAAATAACATGTGTGCTCTGTTCGACAACATCATTGACCCAAACACCATTTCCATGGTTTCCTCCTCCATCTTTTTTTCTTCTGGCCATGTCATTATTTGTCACACATTGGTGATTGTCGGAGGGAGGGGGCACTGGCTCACAAGTATAAAAATAAAACAAAATACAAACTCTAACATTCTAGAGAGAACTCAAGCGTCAAAGATCTATCTGTACAGGGATTTGTCGGTACAACCTGTAGGTTAATTAATAACCTTTGTTAGTTAATTATGGAGTAAATAAAGAAAACATACCTTTCTTCCTTAAATGATTTCATATGGGAAGTTATATCGACGACAAGTTGACAAAAGAAAACAAATAAATTAACACTTAACATTTTCTTAGCCACAGACGTAGAAAGACACGTCTTGTTTATTCACATGTTTAGAAAGAGGGAAGAACACATCACATACACACGTTTTTATATATACAATCAAAGAGCAGATAACTCCAAGTTACCCAATGCAAAAAACACATGCCATAACAAAATGGACAAGGTGATAAACTTCATGTTGCTTACATCACTGAAAAATAAACAAATTTGGAACCGTCAAAGGGAAAAAACTTCTCACATAGTGCAAGGGACAAAACTCTTAATCTTGGCATTATTAAAACCCAACAACAGTGACAAATTTCCAATACAGACTGGCATGAGGATACTTTTCCCTATAGGTAAACCTTGACTAAATATTTAAAATCACATAGTATTCGTGGCCAAAATAAGATCTCTTCAGTATGGCTAACCCACACTAGCTTTTACAAAAAAGAGTGCACCTTCTCCAAGTGATGTTATCTCAAGTATCAACACGAAGTTGGATACTCCACCAGACTAGATAAATTCTTGTCCTGGAATCCAGTAACACTAAAAAGGAAGATATACTATAACATTAGAATAGTCAGTTGAGAAGAGGAAAGTTATGTTCTCAACTTCTTTACTAACTGAAACATTTGAATATCTATGCATTTCGTATAGAGTTCAGGTGTTAGCCCCAAGTAGGCAGCCTCTTGATTTGAGAACTTTGAAGAAAAATGAAACAAATATCAGTTGCACTCTGTGTGTGTGTGTGTGTGTGTGTGTGTGTGTGTGTGTGTGACACACACTATTGACTCTTGAATGCTAAAAGTCCACATCTACCTTCTGCTGATGCCGGCTTATCCCAATCTCTTAAAACTCTTTCAATCTGATCCAAGCCAGGACCTGCCTTCAACTGTGTCAAACTTAACGGTCAAAACAAAAGCTAGTCCATAAACCGTCCATAACTGCCATAAACTGTTACAAAACTTATTGCTACTCCTAAAACTGCCTAAACATTAATTTTTATGTATGGATTTTTGTCTGCCTCACCTTGATTAACAATTCTATTTCAACTTTCTTTTGTGTGCGTTCGTGAAGACTTTGGCATGAGTATTTTTTATTAATTTTATTTATTGCGGACTATTATCCTCATCTTTTTCTTAGTTGTTTCACGTTGTGAAATAATAGTCCACAATAAATAAAATTAATAAATAATACTCATCTCAATAATGAATTCCAATTAAATAATATATAACATTCGGTACGGACCCGACTATGGATTAATTGGTTGGTTTTGTTTTACGTCATATCAACCCTTTTCGGGTTATTTAATGCTGAATCCAAAGATTTTGAAGAAAATTTTTTCAGAGAATATATTTGTTGTTTTCAAGTCGGTTTCTATTTAACCCATAGTTGGAACCCTAACAGGTACTACCACTCCAGGTCAGAGTGGACCTGGGAGCAATAGTAATTAAAGGGTGGCTCCACACTCCCCAAAGCCCGCAAGCTGGGGCCTCACCACTGGATATAGTTTAAGGTCATATCCAGGATCCCGACTATGGAAGATCAGATAATAAATAATAAAAAACATGAATTTATAAGATCAAAAAATTCAACCTTGATCGCCCTTTGGGGCCCGTGGCGCAGTTAATAGACGTTGAATCACTACGGTTCCAGGTGAGAATTGTCTGAAGATAGCGGTTTTAATCCTACCCAAAGTCAGTCAGAGGTTTACTTGGCCAAAAATGTGGTGAAACAACAACAACTACGGAAGGCAGTCAGGAGATTCGGACTTCCTATCCCATCACGGTTACCACCTGACGAAGGCCAGAGGAATAGTTGGCCGAAACGTTGTGAAATAACTAAGAAAAAGATGAGGGTAATAATCCGCAATAAATAAAAATTAATAAATAATGCTCATCTCAATAATGAATTCCAATTAAATAATAAGTAAATAAACATACATTTTTACAGGACCGTATCATTTTTACACCAAACTAGTTATAATAGTACAAATACTACTACTAATAATAATAATAATGATAATTCGTCTAAGAATGTGATGAATTCCTTCAGTTAAAATATCTGTTGGAAGATGTTTTGTCGAGGACACCAAATCAGTTACCACTGTCTAGAAAACAGGGAAAGTAATGCAACAATGAAATGCCATTAGGAATATGCCAGAATGCCAACAATTTCCTACACTTTTGTCCTGATGATAAACTTATTTCCTATTTTTTTTTTTTACAATTCTTAACAGTTTTTTAGGGGGGTCAATAGTATTACATGCGTATTGCTATTTTATGTAAGAATTAGGCATAGTTCTTTAAGTTCTATCCCATTAGTCAATACCTTTCCTTTTATTTTGGATAAAATATCTGGGAAAAATTGAAGGACCCAGAAAACTGATGCTCCTATTTACTCCATATAAATATTTTTATTAAAATGTACATATAATTATAAAGTATTACAGTTATAAATAACATTTACATGGTAGTATTATTTATTTCATAATGATGAAAGAGCATCATTACAGCAATGTACTTAGGTAGAAGTGAGTTTTTTTAAAGGGGAGGGGGTAAGTATTTCTATTCATACATAAACATTGGAATAAAGGTAATATTTAATGAGAATGAAAAAATTATATGCCCTACAGTAACCTTGTCACAAACCCTAAATCCAAGAGGAAATAGAATAAAAAACACAAGCAGTGTCAAGGGTAAATTCATATTCGAAGAGACCATTAAAACCCGTCCATTCTAAGAGACCATTAAAACCCGTCCATTCTAAGAGACCATTAAAACACGTCCATTCTAAGAGACCATTAAAACACGTCCATTCTAAGAGACCATTAAAACACGTCCATTCTAAGAGACCATTAAAACACGTCCATTCTAAGAGACCATTAAAACACGTCCATTCTAAGAGACCATTAAAACACGTCCATTCTAAGAGACCATTAAAACACGTCCATTCTAAGAGACCATTAAAACACGTCCATTCTAAGAGACCATTAAACCCCATCCATTCTAAGAGACCATTAAACCCCATCCATTCTAAGAGACCATTAAAACCTATCCCATCCAAAAAATATCCTGGTAGGTCCTGTTGCCACTTCCTCATGGATGAAAAATATAAGTTATCAGGCAATAAACCTATCCCCCTTGTTAAAGGAAGTGGTAATGACCTCCCATTACTCTAGCGGCTGTGATGAATTAAAAACACTACAGAAGCAAACCCTAAATTCGGGTAACAGAACTGTTAAAAGTCTATGAATAGTCTAAGAGACTGATACATATCAATTTTGCTAAAAAATGTCCCAATAATCCTGTCAGCACTCCCTCACAAACAACCAGATATTTAAACTTCTGCATGTTAGGAAAGCAGGAAATAGGAAGGAAATTTTAAAGGCTAGCAGTTCAAGGGAGGAAGCTATGAGAGTAGAATGTCTTCCGGCATCTACAAACATTTATGCCTAGAATCCTTTCTCTAATTTGGATCATAGAAAATATTTAAGTTAAGCTTAAGAGGTTTTAAATTGAAATGCAAATTTAATTTAATTGGTGTTTGATAACTATGCAAATCTGAATCATTTGAATTTTCAAATGGGATGTTGTTTTAATATTATACCTCCTAAAAACAGTAAAGAAATTTGGGAAATATTTATTAATTTATGTCAAATAACCAAGTTTCTACCATCTTTTAGATAAAACTAGATACAGCCAAATGTATTACACTTCACACCTAGCAGTTGTGTTCCAAAATTAATAATGATCAATTAGTTTAGGAGTGAATCCTGTACCCACAAATATATAACTATATACACATACATAATAATTTATATACATATTTTCCATATTATATTGTTATGGATTTTTTTCTGACAAGTTCACAGAAGGAAATATCCAATACTGGCATACAAATATTGACGGTTTCACATGAATGAAACAAGTCTTTAAAATGTACCAAAGTTATTTTAATTTTGGATAAAATGATTGGCAAAATAAATAGAACTTTGAACTTTTGAATATAGAAAAATTTTTGTGCTCTGCTTTTATATCTTAACAAATATAGATATTCTATGACGTTTCTGAATTTTTGAGATCAGGATTGGTTATTTGTATTATTTGGATTCATCGGACTACTGTTCTCATCTTAAGTGTTATTTTCACAACGTTTTGATGTAAAACGTTCTTCAAGCATACTTTATCGAACTCAGGAATGTTTCTGTTAAACTCGTGAATTTGGACGGAATTTCAAGCGGAACCCTTTATCAACTTCACAGAGGTAGCGTGCTCTTGTTCCGTCAGCCATGACAGGATAGAGGTCTTAAGTAATTCACAATTGTGTTTTTCAGTCGTCCATATTGAGGATTCCTTCAGGAGAATATCACTTTTTACAATTTATTTTTCCAAGTACTCTAACCACTGCGCCACAGGTCCTTGCACACAATTCTAGTACGAATTTTAAGAACCTTAAACCTATTTTTATTTCTAGCTGTAAATATCACTATTTATTACTATATATTAACGTGTTTATGTATGTATGTATATATATATAACTTAGAAAAGCATTTCATCCAAGGCATAAAAATTGTTAAACAAAATGTTTTTACTATAGGCTTTAAAAATAAAGGTACAAGATTAAATTTGAAATTTATTTATCTTCAAAGTGCACTTTTGTAAATTTTACAAAGGTATAAAAATGTAATTTAAATTAAATCAAAAAATTACCTTGGATTTATTTTATGTAATGTACATTCTGTTGCACTTTTAAAAAAAAAATCATTGAAAATTTTATATCTATATCATTAATTGCTAGATGAAAGATAATGTTTTTAAATTGCAACAAAATGTACATTACATAAAATAAAATCCATATATATATATATTGTTTTTACTTTATTACTTGTATTATATTTAACAATTCTCATATCATATTAAATTCTATACTAGGTCTACTTAGTAAATGGTTATCTCTCAGTATATGTGCTGCTTCTTTCAGTCATCTTACTCTCCACCGTTCTTCTCTTTCTATAATTTTTACTTCATCCCATAATGGTGTATGGTTTCCCTTTACTTTTCAGTTATGATCAGCTATACCCGATTTTTCAATCTCTCCACGTATGGCGGCTTTTTGATGTTCTTCTAACCATACTTTCAGTAGACAACATGTTTCACTTTTGTACAGTTTTTCACATTTACATTGGATTTCATATACACAGTTCTTAGTCATGATTTTTTCACTAGGGGGCTTGACTCTCACAATCTGTTTCCAGAGAGTTGAATTACTCCTGAATACGGTCCTTATGTCATATGGATTACGAATATTTGTTGAAGTTTTTCAGAAAGCCCTTCATATATGGTATACAAACTGTGCTGAGTTTATAAGTGGTGCCTTTTTGTGTCTGGTCCAGATTTCATTGAGCTGATGTTATGCTCTCTGAATATTTATTTCGATGCAGGGTTTCTCTTAAACTGTCCATCTCCTCTTGATATGCATTGCTATTACTACATATTGCTTTTGCTCGGTGTTGTAGGCAACAAATGATTCCTTTCTTTACATTATATAGATGGTGGGAGTTGAAGTTAAGGTATCGTCCAGTGAAAGTTGGCTTTTGGTATACAGATGACATAAACCCTTGACCAGTGGGGATTATCAGCACATCTAGGAACGATAATTTATTGCTATGTTCTTTTTCCACTGTATGGTTGGACAAATCGAGTTCACATGGTCTAGTAACGTTTGAACATCTTCCTGATGGGGTCAGAGTATGAATGTGTCATCTACATATCGCAACCATATTGTTGGCATTAGTGGTGTTAATCCTGATGCCATTTCCTCAAAGAATTCCATGTGTATTGGTCAGTACTGGGGACAATGAGGATCCCATCGCCAGACCTTCTTCCTGCTGATATATATCAGATCCTATCACGAAGTATGTACTTTCTACACAGGTCAACATCTCCATTATATTGTCAATTGGTTGAAGGTTCAATCCTCAGTGTGGGCGATTGAAAAATACAATTGCAAATTACTTAGGACTGACAGAACAAGAGCACGCTACCTCATGAAGTAAATAAAGGGTTCCGCTCAAAATTCCATCCAAATTCCCTAGTTTGACAGAAACATTCCCAAGTTCAACAAGATACACTTGAAGAAGGTCTGAGGTTACATCAACCAAACCATTGTGAAAATCACACTCAAGATGAGAACAGTAGTCCGATGAATCCAAATGATACAAATAGATATTCTAGTTTTAAAATGAATACACAAACCATAGAAAATTTTCACAAAAGCACAGTTTCACAAAACCTATACAGAGTGTAAATGATAAATTGGCAGTAATTTCAATCCACAATTTAGGCTTTTTACAGCGGCATTATTAATCTGAAATGTTAGTTGCTGTACTCTTTAGAGTACGATGTTTCAGATACCTAAAAAAAAAAAAAAAAAAGAAAAGAAAAAAATTAAAAGAATGCCAGTGTAGAATTTAACCATAGAAATATTGCTACGTTCCTAGGACTGTTTATCGTATTGTAGCAAACTTAAGGGAAAGTAAAGACATCCAAAGGAAAGCTAACAGAAGATTTCTTGGTAGCTTAAAACGGTCCATAGCAGCAAATCCATCACAGTCAATGGCTGAACTAGCAAAAAAGAGGAATGTGACCAAAATGACCATTTCTAATGCAGTACAGAAAGATCTTGGGATGAAGTTATGCTGCAGTCGACACCATAAAATTCTTACAGTGAAATCTAAGACCATTCGTAAAGAGAGAAGTCTCTTGCTACTTAATCAACTGAAACACCATGGTGGTACCGTACGCATTTTTGTGGACAAGAAAAACTTTGTGGTAGATAAAGTTTCCAACTGCAGAAACTGAACAGTTATCACTAATGACTCTTCTGGTGTTCCTCCAATCATGTAGAGTAAACATCCTGCCTTTTTCATGGTGTTTGGAGTTACGTCTCCTCACTTCATTGAAGTGGACCTGAAATCAATATGGCGGAATATCTGAAGATTCTGGAGGAAGTTCTTCCACCCTGGATTAAGAAGAACTATTATCCCAAGAAAGTGATGTTCATCCAGGAGTTGGCATCTACTCATGGGTCCAAAACAGTGCAGACCTTCTTGAAGAGAGAGAGTTGCCGTTTTTTGTGCCTTTAAATATCTGGCCCTCTAGCTCATCAGATTTGAGCTCCTGTGACTATTGATTATGGGGTGATGTTGAGAAAGTCTCTAATGCTCACCTCCATAACAATGCGACCTCCCTGAAGATCTCCATAAGGCAAGCATTCCACACTATAAAGAAAGAGTCAGCTGTCAAGGCCTGCCATGCTTTTAGGGATCGCATTCAGCAGGTTGTGGATGCATAGAATAAAATGTTTGTATTTGATAAAACAGTTAAATAAACATACACAAATTTTTGAAAGGTTTAAAATTGTCAGTTTGAGATCTCACACTTCCAATTTATAGTTTACACCCTGTATATATATATGTGTGATACAGCTACAATAAATAAAAGCATTACAAGTTAGTAATCTGTTTTGTTGGTTAGATTAAATTCACTAAGAAATATTTGTTGTTTGCACGCATAGCAGATTTATTTTATTGGTGATTTACTTAACTATTAAGTTAATCCTTTGCTTCTTTAAAGCTTAGTATTTTGTTTTCGTCATGAAATTTGTTACAACTCTCCCATAACCAACCATAATCCAACTAATATACTCACTTCCTTTTTGATTTTTTTTTTTCTTTTGACAAATGTATATTCATATTTAAAACCTGTAATGTATATTTATCTTTCTGACTCAATGGTTGGAAGCCATCGTTTTTCAGTCAGTCGATTGAAGCGGAAAGTCAGCATCTGGAGTAGAATGTTAGTTGGTTGGTTGGTTGTTTTACGGCATATCAACCCTTTTCAGGTTATTTAATGCCGAATCCAGTGATTTTGAAGAACAATTTTTTAATAGAATATATATTTTTTTTTTCAAGTCGGTTTCTATTTAACCCATAGTTGGGACCCTAACAGGTACTACCACTCCGGGTCAGAGTGGACCTGGGAGCAATGGCAATTAAAGGGTGGCTCCACACCCCCCAAAGCCCGCTGGCTGGGGCCTCACCACTGGATATAGTTTCAGGTCATATCCAGGACCATAGAATGTTAGAGTCAGTTTTTTTTGTTTTGTTTTTTTTTGGGGGGGGGGGTATTTTTTAAACTTGGCGGAGGTCAGATTTTTTTTACCAACATGCTTACCATATTTGCTTATAATTTTTACTATTTCTCAGGCTTCTATACATTGAGGACATTGCTAAAGCTGCTGCAAAGAAGGTGGATTCCCTGTACCATGCTAGAAAATTACTCACACTCAAGAGTATTCTGTATCTCATCAAAGCCGCCATTCACTGATCCATGGAGTATTTTTGTCACATCTAGACTAGTGCATCCACCACTAGCCTCCCCCTCTTAGATAGGTAAAAAAAAAAAGTCTCCAATCTAATAGATCTTGCACTATCAATCCCCATGGACATACATATCCCCAACAAACCTGTTTAGCAACAAAATCCCACCTCTTTATCGTAGAGGTCCCTAGATGCTGAAAAGTCTTTTATTCTAATACTTTCTTCCTTCGGACTGCTAGATTTTGGAATTTCCTCCCGAATCATGATTCTGACTATACTGACATGCAGAAGTTTAAATATAATCCCAAATCTCACTCATCTTCTTATATAGTAATCCGTAAACATTGTCCCAAGCAGTAGTCCCTTACATCGAAGTAGTAATATGCTTTATTTGAGGTGAATTTTAAGAGTTAAAAAAAAAAATGCCCATAAGTGCGTCTTAGTAAGAATTAATACTTTTAAAGGAACAAAAAAGATAATTTCCAGATGCCATTGTTTATCCTCCATGACCGACATATACGACTGCAATAAATGAAAACAACTGAAAACTTCAGTCTCAGATTTTCCCAGAGATATCTATTATTTTGATTATTTTTGATTTTTTTTTTTTAGAAAAGCAACAATCTCGTGAAAATATTTATATTACAAAATAGACTGGTAACACAATGTCTCGCGTTCTTTCTCGTTTGCTACATTATTCAGACACTGACTCAGATGACACCAGGAGGTGCAGTGGAGAGCGAGGTAGAAAGCTTTTTTTCCCCAGAACTTCTCATCTGTGGAACACAATACCACAGAGCTGCTTCCCAACTGACTATAGCATGTTCATAAACAAGTTCTTAATGAGCGATCATCTTAAATTAATTTCTATACCATTTCCACCATCACTGATCACCAGTGTCATCTCACCTGACACTCATTAACCCTTATCCTTAAGTGGCCCGCAGGTCTTGATAAGCAGTGACTGTATAGTATAACATAAAATAAACATGGATTTGAGTGTGCAGCTCCATAGAAACAGAAAATACAAAGTCAAAAAAAGCATAAATGAAATGCAGTAGGGTTTTATGACTTAGCAAAGTATCACTGGTATCTGTATTTATCCTGACACAAATTCAGAAGTATTATGCTAAGAACTTGTATTGAACTTTTGTGAATTTTGAGAAAGATTTTGACAGACTATCAAATGTTGGTGAATGCGGTTTGTATAAATTAGGGGAAAACTAATAGTTGGTGAACACTGTTCAGACAACGTACAGAAAAGCTCAAAGTCATGTTATAATTAACAGCACATTTAGTGACATCTTTAATGGTAATATCCGGCACAATCACATTGACATACTGATTCTCACCAGATCACCAAAGTTAAGCAATGATGAGCCTGCCTAGTACCAGAGGAGTGATCATTTGGGAAGGCTAGGTACTGTATGTACTGTGGCGAGTTGTAGCAATTTCCAGGTTGGTATCTGAGGACGTGTTTAACTCACTGGGTGAAATGCACCGTGAATCAAGACTGAAAGCAACGAGAAACTACCTTCTTTACTTGTCTTCCTGAGATTGCCGTGGCTGTACTGTTTGGAGAACCATGGTCGTCAACATTATTAAAACAGCAGGGCCACTGATGATGATTAGAAAGGTTTTCCAGGGAGTTTCATATTGAGTTATCCAAAAGTGATGCTGTATGCTGATGATTTAGTACTTACCTGTGAAACAATCGTAATACTATCAATGTTCCTACCCCCCACCCCAAGTGTTAGAAAGTAAAAAAAAAAAGGGGGGGGGAAATAGGTTTATCAGGAGAACAATAGAGAGGAAGTTGTCCACTAAGGTACACAAAGGAAGCTGAAATAGGATTGTTGATCAAGGTGTGACGGACAGAAGATCGGATATAAATGAAGAGATATTTAGAGTTAGCTAATGGGCAGATTTAGATGTGACAGTTAAGTTTACGCCAGAGCAAGTTTACAGACAATCTTGAGTTTATGACAGTTGAGAACACTTTTTAAGTTGAAAACAGTTTCGAGTTTCACACAGTGAAATGCAGTTTGTAGCTCGGAGGAGATGGAGACAAGCTGATATCAACTGATGAACACAGACTTAACAATCTACGTAAATGTGGCTGTTAAGAGTTTAAAGGTTTGTTTCTTGCAATGGTGCTAAGCATGCATCCAAAGCCCAACTGACACTCAAAGAATGTATTTTACATTTTCTTTTGAGTACCCTCGACAGCCACTAATAGGAGAGATGACAACACGGCCAGAAGAGAAGATCAAAGAGAAGAAGAAACAGCATTTGGGGGTCGACGTTTGTTGTCAAGTAGGGGAGCACACATAATTTCATACAATGTAAGATCTACTTAAATACTTGAAAGAATGCTGTGAAAAGTTTGGATCGGAGAGTGAAATTTACCAAAACTTAGATGATGCTCAGCTCTGAAGAATAAGAATCTGGTACAACAATATTTTTTTAAGTCTAAACAAGTACCATGGAATTATTTTTTTTTTACATAGGAAGCCACTACTTACCAAGACCGGAGGTCACTCTAAGATAATGGTTAAGTGTAAGGTAGATGAAGAGACAAGAAGATCAGCCACAGTGGAACTTAGGTAAGGATAGTTTATCTAAGGAGATGCCTCAATAGGAATTTATTAACATTTTATTTGAAGATACCATGCTATAATTAGCTGGGAAGCAAACCTGCAGTGTTGCATTCCACAGATGGACAGCTCTAACAAAGAAATGCTGTTTATGGAATTTTCATTTAGTTTTAGACACAGAGAGTGCAAAAAGTTGTTAGTAGTAGTCAGTAGTTGTTAGTAGTAGTCAGGTGTGTATTTGTTGCAAATGTTTTACGGGGAGGGACCATAGATTGGAGCTTAGTCGAGTACTACCACAAAAGTAACAATAGAGCAGAGACAGACCCGAAACATTTCTTCTGTGAAAAGGAGGAAGTCAGGAAGCAAAAAAAGTCATCTCTCATTAAATTTCAAAGATGGTTTTGCACCCTGTCAAAGCAGGGAAGGATGTACTTAGAAGCTCCACTCAAGATGTGGCAACAGTACTCCTTTTAAGTCGTATTTGACTCTTGTTAAGATAGAGGAATTTATTCACGTTAGACTTGAAGAAAACCATGTTATAGTAAGCCAGAAAGTAGATAAACGGTATAGCATTTCGCAGATGGACAATTCTAGGAAAGAAACTCTGCTCATATAATTTTTGTTTAGTTTTGGGCACAGATAGGGAGTGAGGAAAGTTATTGGTGGTTGTTTTGGCTAGGTGAGTATTTCCTGTGAACGATTTACAGAGAGGGGGTATAGATTGGAGCTCAAATACTTACCGTGCAAGTATTGATAGAGCAGAGACAGACTCATGACATCTCTTCTTTGAGAAAGAAAAGAGTAAGGAGGCAAAAAGGTCATCACCCACTAAATTTTAAAGACGATTTTGTACCATCAAAACAGGAAAGGGTGCTTTCAGAAGCTCGACCGAAGATGTAGCAACAATCCTCCATCTTATATCATATTTGACTCTTGTACAAGTAGAGTATTGCATCGGGATTGAGATACTTTCTGGAGTGGTAGAATGATGCAACCATTTTTTCAGTGATTTTGACAACGGATCTGATGTAGGTTTTCCATTTTAGATCAAGGATAAAGATCAGGGCTAGGAGTTCAGGAGAATACTTCTTCAAGATGAGAGCTGTTCATTTTAACTGGTGCAAAGTGAGGATATGAACATTGTTAGGTTTTGTAAGCCTTGGGTACACAAGTGGAATTACTGTTAGGTCATTAGATGATATTCATTTGTGTGCAAGACGGATGGGAAAATATATTTGAATGATAAGGTTATTGAGGTTGCTCAGAAGCATTTTTTTCCTTTGGTGATATTACTGGAGCACAGGAAGGAGTAGGTGTTAATGTGATTTCAAGAGTTAGGAGTGGTTTCTGCTTTTACTAAACCAGCAAGCATTGCCACTGCTGACCAAGAGTCTATCAGAAACATGCACAAAGTATAGTGATGCACAGAAGTGAAACCTGGCTAATGAGGGTTGCAGACTGCATTGCATAGAAATGGTATGAGAATGATACAATGGATATGCATTAACGTCAAAAATAAGCATCACAAACCAGCCTAGAGGTTAATGTACAAAAATGTGAATATAGTGAAATTTCTTTCAAATTCAACTTGTGATAACTCATTTATTTTGTGGGGTTATTTCAATAAAATTTGGATGTTAATACAATTTAATTTTTTCATAAATTTGTATTATTTGGATTCTTCATACTACTGTTCTCATCTTGAATGTCATTTTCACAACATTTCGGTCGATGTAACCTCCGATCTTCTTCTGGAATGTTTCTGTCGAACTCAAGAATTTGGACAGAATTTCAAACAGAACCTTATATTTACTTTTCAATAGAATTAGTTTATTGGCAGTTGTAGAAGTAGCAAGGAGTTTCATGACAGTCTTGACAGACTAAATGTAAATGTGGGCCTTAGAATGATTCAGATGGTCGATAGTGTCACACATACACCTAAAGCCCAACCAATATCCACAGAATGTGCTTTCTTTTGAATTGCTTTATTTTTTTTTATATACTTATGAACCCGAGCACACCCCCTCATCAGCTGTCAATATGAGAGACAAAGACATGTCTAGAAGAAAAGATGAAAGAAAAAAAGATCATGAAAACAGTGTTGGGGGGGAGGGTCAGTGGTTGTTGAGCAAGAGTGGATGAACACATGGTTTTATCACAACAGAACACTTGCCAATATATATAAGAGCTGTAAGTTGGCTTTCACAAAAACAACCCAAGCTGAAAACTATAGGGAATCAAATGTTTTCCCTATTAGGAAATTGTTTCCACCAGTTTTTACATGGTCCAATTCAAGTTTTCGAATTGATTTACTATTAAAAAAAAAAATCTAACCTGATCTCTACTTTTTTCATTTGCTTTTTTTACTGCAAAACTATATTGCCACTTGGAATGTAAAGGGCTACTAATTAGGATTGTCTCTAACAGAGGACTGATAGGAATTGAGCAACAAAATGTCTATTCACATTACATTTAAATTTCAGCAAGTCAACACAGTCAGGGAAGCAAGAAACAGGAAGAGAATTCCAAAGTCTAGCAATCCAAGGGAAGAAACTACTAGAGTAGAAGACTTTGCGGCATCTAGAAGCATCAACAATGAAGGGTGGGATTTTGCTGTTTGTCAAGTTAGTCAGTAGTAGATATGTCAAGGGAGTACAAGTGCTAGGAGTTCATCACAGCACATTCAATTAAAATACAGTAAAAGGAATGCACTAAGATTTTTTTTAATATTGCAATGCATTGCATCTATATTTATGCCCTATGATACAATTTTTTTCACATTGAATGATTTCAAAAATCGTGCAATGTGAAAAAAGAAAAGAAAAAAAAGAAAAAGAAAAGAAAAAGAAAAAAAAGTGTGTGTGTGTGTGTCGTAGGCTAGGCTACATACGCAGTCTCAGCCTTTTTTCTCTGCCTTCTCGTTTTCCTAGCTTACTTTCCTTAGCCCCTCATTCCCATCTTGATAGTAAGTTAGTTACAATCTTTTTATTTTTTTCCTTATTCATCTTTTCTGTTGCTGCATCAAAGACCTACTACTTTTTAGTTGACTGATTTGAAAATCCAGGGACATGTGTGATCAGATTATCTCCTTCAATGGTTTGCAGTTTTTCTACACTCTTCTACTCAATCCTATTGTATGAATACAAATATTCTATTGTTAACATTGGTTCCCTCAATAATTTTTTTGTTAGAATTCTTTCTAGAAAGACATTAGGTACTTACAAGAGCGACCACGAGAAGGTTGTCAACATTTTAAGTGAAAGTGATTTTTGCGGAACGAACTGGATTTACACTTGGAACACCCAGGTCATCACCATGTACTGTTCACACCTTCTAATAGACATAGCTAATCCTCATTATCATTTTTTTTTTTAATTCCATTTTCACTCCCAAAAACACTGCCACTTTGATGTAGGGGGCTACTATCGAGGACATAAGTTGCAGAGATACTATGTAGGGAGTTGAGCAGCGAGATATCTGTTCACATTACACTTGAACTTCTGAATGTTAGTACAGTGGGGAAAGCAGGAACTCGGATGGGAGTTCTAAAGTCTAGCAGTTCTGGGGAAGAAACTATTAGAGTAGAAGGTTTTCTTACATCTAGGGATCTTTGTAGGGGTGGGATTTTGCTGCTTGTCGGGTTTGTTAGGGGTATTTACGTTGAGGGGGTACAAGCATTCACCATTAAAATACTTGTAGAACAGAGGGTTGCAACATTATGTTGATGGGACAGAGGTTGAAGCTTAGATGACAGTTCAGGACCTATCAGGTTGGCGACTCTCTTCTGAACCCTGTCCAGGAGCGAGAGACTAATAGCAGATGCACCAGCCCAAATGTGACAACAGTATCCCATACATGGGCGAATGGTGGCCTTATAGAGATACAGGATACTTTCAGGCATAAGTAGCTTTCTAGCACGGTAGAGGGGGGCCCACCTTCTTCACAGCAGCCTTGGCAATGCTCCCAATGTATCTGTTCCAGCTCATGTTCCCTGTCAACGTTAGGTCATATTGTATGAATCCGAAGATTCTATTGTTGGCATTGGTTTCCCCAATGTTTTTCTAGTCTACAATTCTATCTAGAAAGACATCGGATACTTACAGAAGAGACTACGTGAAAGTTGCCAACATCCTAAGTGAAAGTGATTATGTGAAACGAAATTACTTTTTATTGTTTAAAGATTGTCTTGGAATTTTTAATTTTGTGTGTTACTTTCTTAAAATGATGGCAGAGGAGATTAATTTGAAGCTTATAGAGTTTAGTGGTTAAAATCCAAGCCAATCATTAAACGGAAATAGAAGGTTGAGCTTGTGTGTTGGCTGTCTTCTGTAAAGAAGATGGAATGTGTAATATTTATACGTTTGACAGGCGACACCTTTTCAGTCTACCAACAACTGAGAAAAGAAAACACCAAGGAGGGGGGAATTAGGGCACGTAAAGGAAGCTTTATTTCCTATGTTCATGTTTGACTCATATACCATGTATGCACATTATGGCACAACAAAGGAACTCTGATTAAACCATTTCTTTCTGGCAGATCTGCAAAAGCTTTCTGTACTATTCAATGGTTTCAAAGCAGCCTTTGTCCATGGGTTGCTCAACCATGTTCGACACCTCCAATGAACTGCTTCTTGGATAGAGGGAATAAGCATTTCTCAGCGTCTGGCTCAAATGAGAGCTAAACATTTTAATTTGCAATAATTTCGGCAACCATGGGATCGATGCAAGCCAAGGAAAACTAAATGAAGGACACTAGAATAAGGTGTTTCAAATGCAATAGAATTAACCATTTAGCTACAGATTGTCTCGCTTGGAGCAACAGACAGAAAGCTTGAGACCTTTAACAGCAAGAAAGTGATGCATGTTGTTAGCTATGTTCCGAACGATGCATCATTTCTCTGGATTGTCCAGGAAAAGATTTAGAGACAACAGCTATGCGCCGGCTTCTGCCCCAAACAAAATATGAATTTGACATCATTGCTAACTGTAAGAATAGCTGTGAGCAAGAAAGAGTGTACTGTACTAGTTAAGTCTGGGTGCTTCTGTACCATAGCGAGTAAAAAATGTATCATATGGTGAAAACAGACCATCGAGATCATTACTATCATTATTATCATTGGGCAAACGCAGACATGTGGAGTTGGATGAGTTAACATATGACTGGAAAGTGAATGTGCAGCTGTAATAGAAGTCTTGGTAATGGTGGAGGACTCACTAGGGTTCGACCTGTTAATGGGGATGCATGCAATAAAAAAAACTCTAGGCAGAGTACCCATCTTGAAGTCAGAGGAGGTCCAATTTCTAGATGAGCCTGTTTGTTTACGTGACTGCGCTGGCCCTTATTAAAGGGCCTGAATGGATTGGAAATGGGTGGAAGGCAAGGTGCCCAACAAGCTAAAAAACATATCACATAGTATCTGATGCCAGCATCAGTTATGAGACTATCCGAGGAAGAAGTACAGCAATGGATCAAGAAAGGCTGGTTTGCTCTTTATGATGAACAAAATCTTTGACGGCTGCTTTCATTGATAGCTATCACTCAGCAGAACAAAGCAAAAGTGCATTCTGGAACGGACTATGGTAAACTCAACCTGCATGTGAATGCATATATTGTCGACATTGATGTCTGCACCAACAAACTAAGGAAATGAAGATGGTGAGGATCAAATGTAACATTGCTGCATCTCCACTCATTTTTAAGTGTGTATCAGTATGACCGAGTGCTAACTATGGGCAAAGTAAACAGAAACTTCAAACATGGAACAAGTATTTGTATGGAGTGTCTATTTACTTCTTTCATATCTATATTTTTTTTTTTTTTTTTTTACACAGTGATCACCACTTATCAAGGCCCGGAAGCCACTCAGGGATAAGGGTTATTGCAAGTACATTACGTTAGTGAGGAGATTTTATGAAGTGTTTAATTAGGGGGGGCGGTTCATTAGGAATTTGTTAACATTAGATTTGAAGACATCCAAGTTGTAGTCCGGAGGGAAGCAGGCAGACGGAACAGAGTTCCACAGGCGTGCAGTTCTAAGAAAGAAGCTTTGCTCATGAAATCCGCGTTTTGATTTAGGCACAGATATAGAGTGGGGAAAATTTTTCACAGTGGATTCAGCTAGACGGGTGTTTTTCGTGAAAGATTGGCGAGGGGGGACCAGGGATTGGAGTTCAGACGAGCACCTGCCATGAAAATAACGATAAAACAAGGATAGGCTCGCAACGTCTCTTCTGTGGGAGAGGGGTTGCAGGGTAGAGAAAAGGGCATCCCCCACTAAACCACAAAGTCTATTTTGTACTCTGTCAAGGCATGATAGGCTGTTTTTGGCAGCTCCTGCCCAGATATGGCAACAGTATTCCATCCTTGGCCATACTTGGCTTTTATATAGATAGAGAATTGCATCAGTAGTGAGATATCTTCTGGAGCGGTAGAAGGATCCCACCATCTTTCAGCGACCTTGGCAACAGACTTGATGTACGTGTTCCATTTCAGATCAGGAGTAAAGGTCAAACCCAGAAGCTTGTCAAAACACGGGGCCTCACCCAGACGAGAGCCATCCATCACAATTGATGCCAGCTGGGGATCAGAGCGTTGATGATGTAAGGATAGGAGTTTGGTTTTGGATGCATTAAAGGTAACTAGCCACATCTTCCCCCACTGAACCACGCGCTCGAGATCAGAGGAGAGAGAATCCGAGAGAACTTCGTCATTTACAGCCTTTGATGTGTTGCCGTAGATGGTCGTGTCATCAGCATAGATGTCAACGAATGATTTAAGTATGTGTTTAGGGAGGTCATTGATGTAGATCAGGAAGAGAGTTGGGCCCAGTATTGACCCGAGGGACTCCAGCATTTATATTGCAGGCCTCCGATTTTTGTCCATCTACCACTACTCTTATGAGCCTATCGGAGAGAAATGATTCAATGATTGAGAGAACATTTCCAGTTATACCGTAGCTGGAAATCTTGTGAAGTAGACCCTTATGCCATACTTTGTCAAAGGCCTTTGATATGTCAAGAGCAATTGCCCTAGAAAGGAAGCCTTTGTCAAGAGATTCACTAATCCTGTGGGATATAACCGTCAGCACATCTGCGGTAGATCTTGCAGAGCGGAAACCATATTGTGAGTCACTAAGAAGGTTATTCCTGCTGAGGTGGTTGACTATTTCTCTATTTAATATTGATTCCAGCAACTTACTCATAACACAGAGAAGACTTATTGGTCTGTACTGAGAGGGAGATGACTTATCACCTGAATTCTTAAATACAGGGCAAACTGATGAGGTCTTCCAGGGGGTCGGAAAGCACTTCTCCTTAAGGCAACGCTTAAATAGTTTCGTAAGTATGGGAGCAAGTTCTGGTTGAAGCTTTTTTAACACTATAATTGGGATGCCATCAGGGCCAGTTGCTTTACTGGAATCTAGGTTTTTTATTAGCTTGGCGACCTCATGCACGGATATTTGTATGTTACCTAGCTTGTTCTGTGTTATAGGAGGAAATATGGGGAGTTGATGGCCTTCGTCGCATAGGGTAGAATTAGCTGCAAAGTTCTTTGCAAATAGTTTGGCCTTGTCTGACGCTGACGAGATAACCTCTGGTCCATTGATAATGGTTGGGATAGAACGCACACTTCTGTTCAGGATCCTATTTGTTATTTGCCAAAACTGGTGGGAACCAAGCCGCTGATCAGCTACCTTGGATTTAACAGACTGGGCATATAGCTCTCTTGCATTTTTTATTACTCTTTTACAGTGGTTGCTGGCAGTCCTGAAAGCAGCTTTAGTCTCAGTGCATCTATTACGTTGGTAGCTATGGAAAAAGTGATTTCTGTGCGCGATAGCAGCAGCACATTCTGGGGAGAACCATGGCTGGCTGTTAGGTTTTTGTTGAAATTTTTTAGATGGTATGAATTGGTCTATGCCTACAATTAACCATTCGGTCAGATCTGATACTATAGAGGACACTTCCTTTTTAAACATGGAGTGCAGAGGTAAATCAGATATAAATGTACGGAAGCTATCCCAGTCAGCCATAGAGTATCGGTATACAGTACGGTGGAGGGATACGTCTGATGGCTTCTTACATTTCGTTTTTATCTTAACTGATACGACGGAGTGGTCGGAGGATCCTAGAGGAGAATGAACGGTACATGAACATAGCTCAGGGGAAGTTGAGAGAAAAAGGTCTAAGAGGCTTGCATATTGATTGGGTGTATCGGGCACACGGGTGGGTTCGCGAACAATCTGAGTGAGGTCATAAGCAATGGCAAAATCATGACAAAACCTCCCCTCATCATCTATCTTATTTGAATGGGTCAGCCATTCCACGTTATGGACGTTGAAGTCACCACAGATGTGGATGTTAGCCGAGGGATGTGAAGACAGTATGTGGTCTATTTTCTCAGATATGCTCTTAAAGATAGTAACTCCGCTGTTGTGGGGCCTATAGAGGGCAAATATAAATGCAGTGGTGTTAGCAAGTGCAACCCTGAAGCACATATAGGGTAAATTAGGATCTTCTCTAGAGATATCCCTGCCACATGGGAAGCCATCCTTAATGTAGGCACATATTCCATGCCCATGGCGATCTTGGGAGTTAGATTTAGCTGTTAAATTGGAGTATCCATTAATTATGAACTCATCTAGAGAAGTGGTCGGCCCTATTCCAGTTTCACATAGAAATAATATGTCCGGTTTCATCTATATAGATTATAAAAATGGATCAAGAGAATCAGTAATCCAAATTCTTGAATCTGACTTCAATTTATGAAATTTTAAAAGCTCCCACTCATAAAGCAATAAATTTATGCAAATCCCACAAATGCACAATTCAATACCAATAAGTAGTGATGGGACGATTCAAATAGAATTACTGATTCTATTCTAAATTCCCGATTTTCATTCTATAAATATCAAGTTAGGAGGTTAATAAGCCAAAAGATATGAAAATGTTTTGAGAAAGATCTGTTTCAATTTTGGTTGGATACTTACACATTAACAAAAGGATTTCAGCAACCCATCACACACACACACACACATACACACGTTTGTATGCATGTATGTATATAACAGCTGCATACGTTTTACTAAGTATAGTCCGAGATTACATTGTTCATTTTGTGATCACATTTTTTATGAATTCCCCACCCATTTATAAATTGCTGCAGTCTGATTATTCGAACCAATCGTGTTCCCCATCGTTACATACGATTCTAAGCTGCTTAAGCATTTTTGGTACTGTGCTATTTCTAAATAGATTTTTTCAGATTAAATTCAAATTTCACAATCTTTTTTTTATTGAATTGTTAGGTGGAAGTACAAAATAGTTTCAAAACACTCTCCCTATGTTAAGAATGGCTTTCGAAATAACGTTATCTCAGCGCGGTACCAAAAATACATAAGTACCGATTCTAATTTTATGTTATTAATCTAATGGATAATACAGTTCTGAATTTTTGAGAGATTATTATTTTTGCATTATTCGGACTAATGTTTTTGTTTTGAGTGTTATTTGCATAACATTTCGGTCAGTCAAACCTCAGATCTTTTTCCAGGTGTACGAGTCAAACATGGCGACTTATACACCAAAAGAATATCGGGGGCCACATTAACCGAAACATTGTACAAATAACACTCAAGATGAAAACATTAGTCCGATTAATCCAAATAAAACAAAGGATAATAATCTGGAATTGAATTGACTTATATTCCTGAAGTTTTGAGATGAAGATTGATAGTTTGGATTATTTAAATTATTCAGACGACTGTTCTCATCTTGAGTTCTATTTTCACAACGTTTTGGTAAATTTAACCAATGACCTTCAGGTGTATCTTGTCGAATTCCAGAATCTGCATAGAATTTCGAATGGAATTGCTTATTTAATGCACAGGAATAGCATGCTCCCATTCCATCAACAATGACTGGGTAGAAGTATTCTTCATATCACCCGCACTGAGAATTGAACCTACAACCTTTAGTAGAGTGTCCATTTTATCTAGTAATTTATTCGTTATGCCACAGGTCTTTGCATGGGTCAGAATTCCACAGAAAGATTCCCCGAATACAACAAGATACATTTGAAGAAGGTTGGCGGTTACATTAACTGTAACTCGTATTATTTGAATTCTTCGGACCACTAATCTCATCTGGAGTGTGATTTCACAACTTGTTGAACTCTGGATTTTCTTGTTGAACTCAGGAATCTGCACTGAATAACATTCAAGCGGAGAACAGTGATCTGAAGAATCAAAATATGAATAATCAATCCTCATCTAAAACAAAAAAAATCAATCATCTTAAAAATTAAGAAATCAACTGAAACATGAAAATAATGCTCAGGATGAAAACAGTAGTCCAAATAATTCAAAGTAAATTGAGTTACGTGTGATTCCAACAAAAAAGTCAATTAACTGCAAGCTATATACATGCATGAGATATGCTAGTGCAAACGACACATTTCATTTGTAGAGGAAATAAATCGAATGATGGATTATGAATCCTGATGACAACAATATTCAGGATCACATCGCTAAGTGACAGTGTCCAGTAGAAATTCGAAATTTAGTGGCCAAAGGTCAAATGCGCACAGCAAGATACCATTTCTCATTAAATTTCTGAATTTTTGAGATGAGGATTGATTAGTCATTATTTGAATTCTTCAGACTACTGTTCTCATCTTGAATGTTATTTTCACAACATTTCAGTTAATGTAATCTCCAAACTTCTTCAGGTATCTTGCCAAACTTAAGGATCAGCATGAAATTTTGAACGGAACCCATTATTTAATCCACCGAGGGTAGTATGCTTTTGTTCAGTCAGTCAAGACTGGGTAGAAGTCCAAAGTTCTTCCCAAGGACTCATGTAGTGGATAAAGTACTTGCTAAAATTCAGTTGTAAATTTTATACTTATCTATAGGTTGAAGGTTTAATCTTCAGTGCAGGTGACACTCAAAATACAATTGTTTAGGATTTCTACCCAATCATGGTCGATGGAACATGCTACCCTGTAAATTAAATAAAAAGGTTGTTTGAAATTTTGAGCAGATTTCTGAGTTTAACACAAACAATGAATGAAAAACTGAATACTGAAACCTGCAATACAGCTGCTGAAAGTCCATGGTACTATAACGACACCGTGGAATGTCACAATCTACTATTGGTTGAAGCAATGGAGAAAACACTGGAAGATCAGAAATGTGAACCAGAAATAGCTTTGGCTTGGGTTGTTAGTGCCAAAAATGATCTTCAGAATCATTCTGGACATAGCCCAAATAATCTTGTTTTTGGATCCAACATAAATATGTTGCCAGTTTTGATAGACCAGTTACCTGCATTAGACACTTCAACAACCAGTGATATGGTTAGAATAAATGTAAATGCCTTACATTCTGCAAGAAAAAGGTTCACGGAGGCTGAATAAAGTGAAAAAATTCGGAGAGCACTGCTATTTAAGACATTATGCAGATGAACGATTTGTGACAGGGGACAAAATTATAAAGTTTTGAGTAAAGAGGGTCAATGTGTATTGATCTGACATGGAAGAGCATTCTACAGGATGCATCCATGTCACTTGATGAAGGTGAACAAAGACCTTGGAAGGCCAAGGAATAAAGAAAATGCGATTCCCTTAAATGAGATGAATAAAGTCTTGGAAGGAGAAGATGAAGAGCAACATGAAAATTCCAATAGAAACAAGGAGGAACTAAAAGACAATATTACAAGGCCAAGTAAAGGGAAAATAGTGGAATCTAAAATTATTGGATGTAATGAGTGACAAAAAGGAAAGATTATGAGTA
This sequence comes from Euprymna scolopes, assembly GCF_053919585.1. Classification (NCBI taxonomy): domain Eukaryota; kingdom Metazoa; phylum Mollusca; class Cephalopoda; order Sepiida; family Sepiolidae; genus Euprymna; species Euprymna scolopes. The sequence continues at coordinate 13,652,241 of NC_136500.1, forward strand.
CATAACCAAAATCAACTGAAAATTATGGCGATTGGCAGAATATAGAACCAGCTGTAGAAAATGAATGTCCAGTGTGTATCGATTGGAATAAGGTTGATCAGTGGCGAGAACTTCCCCAAGTAACAGGAGATGATGAAGAACGTTTTCCTCACAACTGAACAAGAACAAGAAAAAGATGTGATTGATGCAAAGGAGAAAGAAATAAAAAACATGAAAACTCATGAAGTGTATGAATATGTCCCTAACATAAGTCAAAAATGCATATCAACAAGATAGGTTGTCACCACACGAGGGAGAGAGAGAGAGCACCATAAAAAAAAATATATATATATATATATATATATATTTGTGATCACAAGTGACGGCACGGTCCTTAACAAATTCGTCCATGCAAGTCTGAACACCATTGTTAAATCGACATGCCACGCCACAAAAAATCCTGTTGAATCGACACACACAGTCCCAAGCAGCACCGCACAATCTTGTTGAAGACACGCTACGATACGAAAATGCAATAATCGAGACACGTTCTCAAAGCAGTTATTTCAAAACCACTGAATCACTTATTAGCTTGTTTTTCATAGCCGTCAGGCGAAACTAAATCATCACTTTGGGGTAAGATGGGTGTAGTTTATTAGTATATTTGATTTGTAATCGAAAGGTCCCGGGTTCGCTTTTCACCACAGGTAGGCCCGACTCATACGCTTGTGTGCTTCCGTGCAGGCTCAGCATATAGGTGATAACAGAGAAAGTTAAGGATAACAGAAAGATAAGAAAGGCTCATCTTGTAGCACAGACTCTCCAACATGCAGCTATGAAACTATTCGTCTTGTAATGTTAACAGTCTCCGTTAAGAATTGACAGGTGGAGACCCTTGATTTCATCTCAGCATTTTTACAAGGTGATATGATAGAGAAGTATTTCTCAGACTACTATCTGAGGCATGTCCAGAGTCACAAGTGTGGAAGCTGAAAAGACATGTTTATGGATTGAATGATGAACCTTGTTCATGGTACAAGAGAGTTACTCAGGAATTCACTAAACTAAAAGGAATGGTAAGTGCATATGACAATGCAATGTTTGTTTGGCATGATTTATCAGAGAACTTGGGTGGTATTCTGGCAATGCATGTAGAGAACTTTATATTTTGTGGAAATGATTATTTTAAAAAAATGTGATTTCAGAATTAAAGAAAATATTCAAGGTTGGAATGCATGAAAATGGAACTTTCAAATTTCTGGGATTGTGTGTTAGACAAATGGAAGATGGGATCATTATAAACCAAAACAATTATGTGACAGCAGTCATAGAAACAAGCATCAAAAGGTGACGTGTGCATATTGTAAAAAGTCACCAACACTCAAACTCGAAACCCAACCGATAGGAAACAAAAAGGTGACATATGCAAATTAAGACGTGGTTGAATTCGAGCATATAAAGAAAACAGTATTTCTTTCATTGAGAGAAGATTGTTTATTGACTCAGAGTTGTTTAAACATACAGCTAATTCATGTATTAGTGGGAAGAAAGACAGATTTTCTACGAACGTTGAAACGGGAAGAGAAAAAGGATTATCGTTTTTTTTTTTGCATGTGCCAAGAACATTGCAAGCTAAAGAAAAACATTTTTTTTGCATGAACATTTAATGATATTCAGCAGTTAAAGCAAAAACTTGAATTTCAACACTTCACTATTTCTCTAATAGGTATATAGAAAGGAAGATCCTCAAGGAAAAATGATGAGCTGAGTGAAGAGAAGACAAATTTAAAAAGACTAAATGAAGTCAAATGATGTGGGTGTCTACCCAGACTCAATCTGTTGTATCATTTGATGTGCGTAGGATGAGTAATATCAGAAAATCTCCTAAGTTACTTTTTGAAGCTAAGTCACTATTAAAGCTTAAATCAAAGACAGGTTCCATATCCTTTCCACAGCTGGGAAATCCATCAGATTTGAGTGTGGTTTGCTATTCTGATGCTACCTATGGCAGCTTGGAGAATGCTTCCTCACAGGGTGGATGTATCATTTTTGTTTATGGTAAGATGAACAGACTGGCTACTATATGCTGGTCATGAAAAAAACTTGACTGAGTAACAAAGGGCCCATTGGCATCAGAGACTCTTGCACTCAGTGAAGCTGCTGATGCAGGAGTATTGCTAGCTGCCATGCTGCAAGAAATTTTCAGACTACCCAAGTTGCCTGAAGTACTTTGAAAAACAGACAACACGTCTTTGGTATAGACCTTAAAATCATCAAATCTTACAAGTGACAGATGTTTGAGAATTAATGTGATCAGAGTAAAGGAAATGTTGGTAAAGGCAGAAATCCAAATTCAATGGATCAGGGGGCAGGAACAGGTTGCAAACTGACAAAGACAGGAGCCTCTACTGAAATTCTAAGAGACTTGTGTTAATAAGTTTGTTTGTGCTTTTTTATTATTTTTTTTTTTTTAAACTTTGACTTACACCTAACACCAGAAGACACCAGCAATGTTAAAGTTGTAGTCATTGAACTTGGTGGCCGCCTTCTATATATTTAATTAATGTCCCTTGTCTCAAGTGGATATTCAATATGGCATCCGGCCAACAGTAATACATGTTTATCCTACATCATGGGAAGTACTAAGTGAACTAACAAGAGTTCAACAAGATACACCTGAAGAAAGTTGGAGATTACATCAACCGAAACATTGTAAAAATAGCGCTCAAGATGATGACACTGAAGATGGCAGTACTAACTTAGTTATGAAGCCGTTATCATCCCTGGTTAGTAGCTGATGATGACACAACTGTATGCATTATCACACAGACTTATGTTGACAATTATCATTTCATATTTGAATGAAACCAATGTTTTTTAATTTTTAAAGATTTCCACATTTTCATAATTTTCAAATGATTATAATACAAACATTTTCGCCGTTGTATGATTTGTATATGAAGTAAAACTGAATTTAAGCTTAAACTTCGGAAGGAACCGAAAGAAAAGCTGAATTTATATCAACTCTGATCCTAAACTTAGGTTTCTGTCAGATGCATTGTTATTTTGTTTTTGAAAATTATTAACATTTGAAAATCTTTAAAAAAAATTTTTAAGAACCTTGTTTTCACTCATACTCCGGATAATTCTTAGCAACAAATCTGCAGAAGATAAAACAATCTTTTTTTTTTTTTAAAACTTTTTCTCCACCCCAACAACTTCTTGTCACATTAAACATAAAGGACTACTATTTGGGATCATGTCTAAAAGGGGACTTTTGGGAGTTGAGTAGCAAGGTCTACTCACATTACATTTAAACTTTAGCAGGTTAGTACAGTCAAGGAAGCAGAAAATGAAGGGAATTCCAAAGTCTAAAAGAAAATTGACCACATTCTATCTGCTCATACTTCGGCTAACATTCACATCTGTGGAGAGTTCAATGTTCACAATGTGGAATGGTTAGCCCAATCAAACAAGACAGATGATGAGGGGAGGTTCTGTCACAATTTCTCCATTGTTTATAACCTAACTCAGATTGTTCATGAATCCTCACGTGTGCCCGACACTGATGGTCAGTATGCAAGTCTCCTAGACTTTTTTCTCACAACTTGCCCTAAGCTATGTGCATCTTCCGTTCTGTCCCTACTGGGATCTTTCGACCACTCGTTAAGATAAAAACAAAATGTAATGTCCTCTAATATACCTCTCCATCATATAGTAGATCGATACTCTATGGCTGATTGGAATAACTTTCGTACATTTATTTCAGATCTACCTCTGCATTTCATGTTTAAAAAGAACATGTCCTCCATAACATCAGACCTGATGGAATGATTAACTGTAGGTATAGACCGCTTCATACCCTACAAAAAATTCCAGCAAAAACCTAACAGCCAGCCGTGGTTCTCTCCAGAATGTGCTTCTGCCATTGCGCATAGAAATCACTATTTCCATTGCTTCCAACATAGTAGATGTACTGAGACTAAAGCCACCTTCAAGACTGTCAGCAACCAGTGTAAAAGAGTAATAAAGAATGCGAGAGAGTAGTATGCTGTCCAAGTACAAAGTAGCTGAGCAGCAGTTTAGTTCCCACCAATTTTGACAAATAACAAACAGGGTCCTGAATAGAAGTGTGCGTTCTATCCCAACCATCATTTGAGGACCTGAGGTAATCTCGTCAGCATTGGACAAAGCCAAAAACTTTGCAGCTAATTCTACCCTATGCAATCGGGGCCACTAACCCCCCCATATTTTCTCCTGTGTCTGAAAACATGCAATGCAACATACAAATATCTGTGCATGATGTTGCCAAGCTAATACAAAACCCTGGATTCCAGTAAAACAACTGACCCTGACGGCATTTCTAATATAGTGCTCAAAAAGCTTCAACCAGAACTAGCTCTCATACTTACAAAGCTGTTTAAGCATTATCTTAAGAATTGCTTCCCAACATCATCAGTATGCTCCATATTTAAAAATACAGATCAATCAGTCTCCTGTGCATCATGAGTAAGTTGCTGGAATCTATGTTAAATAGAGAAGTAGTCAACCATCTCAGCAAAAATAATCTCTACAGTAATATGCAATACGGTTTCTGTTCTGTTAGATCTACAGCAGATGTGCTAACAGTTATATCTCATAGGATTAGCAAATCTCTCAACGGAGGTTTCCTTTCTATAGTAATTGCACTTGACATATCAAAGACCTTTGGTAGGGTATGGCATAAAGGTCTACTCCACAAAATTTCCAGTTACAGTATAGTTGGAAATATCTTCTCAATTATTAAATTATTTCTCTCTGATAGGTTCATAAGAGTAGTAGTTGATGGGTAGAAATCAGAAGCACACAGTATTAATGCTGGAATCCCTCAGAGGTCCATCCTGGGCTCAACTCTTTTTCTGACCTACATTAATGATCTCCCAAAACACATCCTATCATTTGTAGACATTTATGCTGACGACACTACCATCTATGGCAACACTTCAGAAGCCGTAAACAACTAAGTTCTCACTGATTCTCTCTCCTCTGATCTTGATCACATCGTGCAATGGGAAAAGAGATAGCTGGTTAATACATCTAAAACCAAGCTTTTATCTTTCCATTATCAATGCTCTGATCCCCGTCTGGCATCAATTGAAATGAATGACTCGTGTTGACAAGCTTCCGAGTCTGACCTTTATTCCTGATCTGAGATGGAACATGTGCATCAAATCTGTTGCCAATGCTGTTGGAAAAATAGTGGGATCATTCTACCGATCCAGTAGGTATCTCACTACTGATGCAATTCTCTACCTGTATAAGAGCCAAGTACATCGGAGGATAGAATACTGTTGCCACATCTGGGCACCAGCTGCTACAAGCAGCTTATCCTACTTTGATAGAGATCAAAATAGACTTCGTAGTGAGGGGATGCTATTTTCTCTTCCCAACAACCTCTTTCCTACAGAAGAGACGTGGTGAGTGTCTATTATCTTCATGGCAAGTGCTCGTCTGAGCTCCAATCTATGGTCCCCGTTTTACTTTCATAAAAAACACCAGTCTTCTAACAAAGCTTCTTTCTTAGAACTGCGTGCCTGTGGAACTTTGTTTCGTTTTCCAGCTTTCCAACTAACTACAATATGGTCGTCTTCAAGTCCAACATGAACAAGTTCTTGATGAGCCGTCCCCTTAAGTAATCTTATTTACCAAATTTCCACTGCGAACAATTAATATAACATTTTCCTATTGACTACTGTACATTCATTAACCCTTATCTTCGGGTGGCCTCTAGGCTTTGATAAGTGTGGACTCCTTTGTAAAAAAAAAAAAAAAAAGTCCACAGGAAAACTATTAAAGTCAAAGGATTTCCGGCATTTAGGGATCTCCAACAGTGAAGGGGTGGGATTTTGTTGGGGGTATGTACATCAAGGGGACACAAGTGCTACGAGTTCATAAGAGCACATGGCATTAAAGTACTTGTAAAATAAAACAAGCATGGGGACACAACATTGTGGTGATGGGACAGAGTTTGGAGCTTTTTAGACAGTAAAGCATACATTTGATTTGACTCTTTTTTTGGACCCTAAGAGTGAGAGACTAGTGGTAGATGCACCAGCCCAGATGTGGCAACAATACTCCATACATGGCCGAATTATGGCTTTGTAGATATAGGATGCTCTATGGTGTGAGTAACCTTCTAGTACGGAGAGCACCTACCCTCACTGCAGCAACCTTGGCTATTTCCTCAATGTATTTGTTCGAATTCATGTTGCCTTTGAACGTACCTTTTACATTCTTAGCAATAATTGTGCTGTCAAGAAGCACCAATTTTGTTTTACTATTAATAACCAACGTAATGCACATATATTCAGTTTAATATTCATTTTACATGCCATGTATTGTAGAAATTAACTTTCAAACTAACCTATCTCTGACTAGGTCTGTCTTTATCCTTCTTTTCCCAAATCCATCATTATCACTTCCTGTTTTCCTTGACCTTCACCTATGAACTAACCTTTCTATCTCAATTGTTCTACTTACAGTAATCGAATAACTCTCCTCCATTCTTTCAACGAGACCATACCAACACGGTTTCCATTTTGCACCCGTTTGCCTCTACTGCCCAAATTTAATTTTATTCTAAGGTTATCAGATCAAAATATGTCTTTAAGAATCATGTTACCCATTCCATCATATATCTCTCCATGCAACACATTTCCTCAACCCTCACTGGTCACTTTTATTTACATCACACTGCATATATGATAGAAACTTGAATGTCAACAAGACACTATCCTTGAATGTCTAAGGTCTCTCTGTAGAGAGGTTTATCAGGACTATTTGCCATGAGGATATTTTTCCCTGATCAAATATTCAAAATAACATTGTATTCATGGCCTAAATAAGATCTCCAAGCTTTTATGAAGAATAGTGCACCTTCTCCAAGTGATGAGTGATGTTATCTCAAGTAATAGAACAAAACTGGATTCTCCGCCAGACACAATGAATTCTCGTTCTGGGATTCATTAAGTGACTACAAGAAAGATATAACATATTTAAATGTTTAACTGAGGAGGGGAAAATTATGTCCTCAGCTTCTTTATTAACCCAGTGTTTCAGAGATAAACGAGAACTTTAATGGAATATTCAAATATCTATGCATCTCAAAGAGATCAAGTATAAGCCCCAAGAAGGGGGTCCCTTGTTTTCTAAGAACTTTGAACTAAAATGAGAGGAATCACATTCTTGAGAAATATGTGGCTCTTTTACACATAATAACCTATTTCCTTGGTCGACAGTGACAATGCTAAAGTAACACACATTTACACAAGCTACGAGCTTATAATTCTTCAAATTTATACTTTCTTCACTAAACTCTAATTCTAACTATTTCCTTATTTTTATTATCTCCATAAATATAAGCTTAACATTTTAATTAAATTTAAAAAGAAACATTTCTAAAAATGATATATAGACAGTAAGTCAACAATTGATCGATATTTGAACTGCAAAATGCTGGGTAACTGCTACTCTGAACCTTTTCTCTGCTAGAAACAAGCTTGAGTGAGGGTCATTGGTATTGAGTTTCAGTCTGCAATACACAGACAGGGGAAACTTAGAAGGCAGACATCTTTAGCATTATAAATATAATTCTTATTATGTATTTCTGACAGAATCTTTCATTTAATCTACGGAAGTAGCATGATCTTATTCTGTGGCATAGTAGATAAAGTACTTGGCAAAATTCAATTGTAAGTTACACACTTTTGAAGGTTCAATCCTCAGTGCAGGCAACACTCAAAATACAATTGCAAATTACTTAGAACTTCTACCCAGTTCTGGCTAATGGAACGAGAACCTGCAACCCCTGTGGATTAAATATAAAATTCAGTTCGAAATTCTGTCAGTTTTTTTTTTAAATCTGACAAAAAGGTTCTCCAGTTCGACAAGATACACCTGAAGAAGGTCAGAGGTTACATCAACCAAAACGTGAAATGACACTAAAGACAAGATGTGTAGTTCAAAGAATCAAAATAATACGGATAATCAATCCTTATCTCAAAAATTCAGAAATCTAAACATAATGTTGGAAATGCTTTCTTTTGAACTAAAAATCCTCTTGTAATAAAGTACCATTTTTTTGTTATTGTTTAAACTACTGCTTAAGGCCACCATTCACCCATGTATGGAGTATTGTTGTCACATTTGGGCTGGTGCATCTGCTACTAGTCTCTTGCTCCTAGACAAGGTTCAAAAGAGAGTCACCAATCTGATAGGCCCTGAACTGGCATCTAAGCTTCAGCCTGCCCCATCGACAAAACATTGCATCCTCTGCCTGTTCTACAAGTATTTTAATGGTGAATGCTCTGACGAACTGCAGACACTTGTGCCCCCATGACATAGACACCCTCGACAAACCCGACAGGCAGCTAAATCCCACCCCCACACAGTAGAGATCCCTAGATGTAAAAGATCTTTCTACGCCAGTAGTTTCTTCCCCAGAGCCGCTAGACCCTGGAATTCCATTCCAGGTCCCTGCTTCCCTAACTGTACTGACATGCAGAAGTTCAAGTGTAACGTGAACGGACATCTTGTTGCCCAAATCCCAACATAGTGCCCCAGTAGTTGCTGCCCCTGATAGTAGCCCCCTACACCAAAGTGGCAATGTACCTTGTTTGGGGTGAAAATGTAATTAAAAAAATAAATAAAAAATAAAGATCACAGGTCTTTTCTAGAACAGTGGTTCATCCAAGAAATAGGGTTTCTTTGGTTTGAGAGCACAAATAAAACAATAATCGCCTTTGGTTTATTAACAATCGTTAAAATCACCTTTCCAACATTGAAGGAACTGACGTAAACATGGTTTCTAGGCGTCCCTGACCACATTTATTATAGATTAAAAACAATGTCTGTCACAGAAATTTCTTTTTGTGACATGAGAAATTCACAAATAATTTCCCATGGCACAAAGAAATCAACAGCATTAGCATTTCATATATATAAATAAATAATAAAAACAAACATGTCCAACAATAATGCTTACTGTAGGCGTTGAGGATTCTAAAGCGATTTTTAATTCTTTATAATTTTAATTTGAAAGTAATTTCCCATTAAAATTTAAGTTTTGATATTTTGTCTCTTGACTCTTCGTTGGTTGAGGAACACGCACAAATTCTAATAAGAATTTGGTTGTTTGTGTTCCTCAACCAACAGAGTCAAGAAACAAAATATCATAGTCTTGTACAAAGGGCAGTTGTCTGTATTTATATGTCCAGCTAAAAAACTACAAAACAAACACCCACAAGGTTGGCATATTCTTGATAATATCTGAAACTTTGAAAAATTATTCATACTTTAAGATTCAACTGGGCTATGTATTGTCGGGGGTAGAGGGGGGAGCCATGGTTTACATAATTATTATTTTCAACACATTAAAACAAGAGAGAGGAATGGGCTGTGTGGAAGTTTTTTTACTTCTATTTTATCTTTACATTCCTGAGCAATGACAGGTAACCCTGCTATTCTCATATAAAGGAAAGCCGTCTTTTTGAGTTCTGCGTGTTTGGCTAAAACTCAGAAACTATCAGAGATATACTTACAAAAATTAAAGATGTTTTGTCAGTAAAAAAAAAAAAAAAGAAAAAGCAATATTCATTGTTTGGGGTTACCAGGGATCAAATTAATGGGTTTCTATCACTGAACATAGATGTACAAAAAAGTTGTCAAAAAACAAATATATAACAAATGTTATCAAAAGCAAGATAAGTTACTTTTCTACCTAATTTGATAAGTTTTTAGTGTTTTTATTCAATGTAAAACGTTTATTCGGTTTGAAAAACAAGTAATGTTGAACACTGCTGCAGAACAAGAAAAGATGGCCATGTCCATGATGTCTTTGAAGAGTCGGCAATCACTTCAAAATAAGAAATAAGACAAAATGGTGATAGAAACTCATCCAATAAATGTCACGGTAAAATTTATTAGGTGGGTTTCTATCACCATTTTGTTTAATTTCTTATTTTGAAGTGATTATCGACTCTTCCAAGACATTATGGCCATCTTTTCTTGTTCTGCAGCAGTGTTCAACATTACTCGTTTTTTAAACCGAATAAACGTTTTACATTGAATAAAAACACTAAAAACTTATCAAGTTAGGTAGAAAAGTAACTTATCTTGCCTTTGATAACATTTGTTATATATTTGTTTTTTGACAACTTTTTCGTACCTCTGTGTATTGTAATAAAAAACCCAAATTAATTCATTTTTAGTGAACTTCTAATTTTAAAAAAATTACTTGCTTTCATTGTTACTAGTATTTGTTCGAAAAACAACACTGAAAATAGGTCAAATAGTCGGTTGTTGAGGAAGTTTATCTTTTACTTTCGTTTTTTTTTTTGCCCCCCCCCCCAAAAAAAAATTTACACATGAATGAGAGAGAGAAGAGTATTAAACCATAATGTAAATAAGGTTGTCGATAGAGGGATGGGGCTAGGAGAAAGCTGTTACACGTTTTTAACTTTTATTTTCTGGATTATTTTAAACTGATGACCTCGTGTTGATTGCGCATCTTTTCCAACCCGAGAATTTCCTAGGTGAACTTGGAGAACCTACATGGAATTTTGAATTAAACCCTTTATTTAATCAACAATAATACATTGTTCTCATTCCGTCAGTCATTACCGGCTAAAAGTGTTAACATATCCTATCCTTGTAGTAACGATTGAACCTTCAACCCCAAGAAACTCACTTAGAATTGATTATTAACAAACGCATTCAAGCGACGCTTGAATCAAGCGTGTGGCCGTAAGTTCATGTTCAGTTTGAAATTTCGTCCAGGGTTCAGAGTTCGATAAGTTCCCAAGTTCTTATAGTCACACATCTAAAGAAGGTCAGAGAGTACACGGACTGAAATGTTGTGAATATAGCGACTAGGATGATAACAGTAGTCAGAATCCTCATCTCAAAGATTCTAAAACATATCTTATTTTCTTATGCATGGTTTCGGGCAAACGTCGGATTACCCTGCTGGTTAGTATATATAATAAAGCACACTCACCTTCGGGTTCGCGGTCACTGATATGTTGTAGGTTGCTGTGACTCTGTCTCTGTGCACCTCCACCACTGGTCAGATTTCCGACCACACCTGCTCCACCGGGTCCGGATGCTCCACTGTCTTCAGTGCAGGCTGGACGATAAATATCTTCTTTCCTTTTATGCCGTGCATTTTGGATTTGTTTGGGGCTAGAATAAGCGCAGCATGACTGGCTATTGCCCATGTCTTCACAAGGGCCCTTCTTTTAAGAGTTTCAAAATAATAGTGACTTGTTGGGTATATAAATAAGGGGGAGGGGGCAATATAAATATGTGAGAATAGTTTTTTGTTGGTTTGCTTGCGGTTTGTGGTACTTACTAATTGTACCGTGCTGAAATAACGTTATTATTTAGAAAGCCATTATTAACATGGGGAGGGTGTTTTGTAAGTATTCTGTACTTCCACCTAACCATTTAATAATAATAAAAAAAAAAAAAGATATCGTGAAAATACTATTTAAAAAAATAACGCGGTACAATAAGTGCATAAGCACCGGGATGGGGGGGGGGAGCTTTATAATGATCGGATAAATTACAGTAAATTATTTTGTAGCCTTAAAACGGGCTTTTTAATAGATAGAGAAGGAGGGAGGGACATTTAGATATACAAGCAACAACACTTGTATATTTTAAAGATAAGAACATAAGTAATACGTTTCGCCTCTACCTTGAAAAATGGAAACTCAATATCTCCGGGTAAAGAAACTACACTAAAAAGTAATTAAATTTTTAAACTTTTACATCAATCCCAAATATGATTTACATAAATAAACAGACAAAAAAAAAACTGTCTTTCAAAATAAGTAGTGAAATTCATTCCATGCCAAATAACTTAATGTAAACGACTTACGGAAAGCGAACTACTATTTTCTTGATAACGATTACATATTACTTGGCGGTACTATACTTTTGGAGTGTGGTTTGTTAACAGCAAAAGGTTATTGAATATGATTGACAGGGGATACACCAAGTTTTGCTGTGGCCAGTAAAAAAAAAAAAAAAAAAAAAAAAATCACTGTCTATTTTCCTTTTAAGGTAAGTTAAAAACACATTACAAATAATATACACCAACTATTTCTACGTGGTTACGACTATACAAAATAATTAAAGTTTGAATTCCCATAACATGGGATTGGACTTTTAAGTTATTAAAATCACAACTTTCTTTAATACTTAAGCGACATGTCCGTAAGGCTATAGACATCTCTTATATGAACATTTATTTACAAATATAGGATCTTCTGAGGAGTAAAATTGTGTGCAAATATGTTAGTAAATATTTCGCCACCTTTGTTTTTTGTTGTTTTCTTCTACATGGCCATATTCAGCTGTTTTAAAGGGGCAAACAATAGTGTCTAATTTTTTTTAACTCTTTGTAACAGCAAAGTGGAAAAACAGATATATAAAAACCAAGAGAATTTAATTCAAAAAAGAAAATACCTCTAAATAATATCGATGCGGGGTTTAGAAATTAGTTATTTCGTTGTTGTTTGAAGAGAAAATCAGAGGAAATGTGGGGTTTTAAAAATATCTCTGGAGATGGAGAATTCGTTTTCCTTTTTGTAATGTTTGTTTTTGTTTTTCGTGTTTGGGTTTTTTCTGCTTTTTTTTTTTTTTTTTTGTAAAATCAAAAATAAGGGTTTCATGAAAAATATCTACATTTTTTTTGTAAGTTACACAAAATATATTCGAGAGATAATAAAAACAATCAATAAAAAATATTTTTTTACATCGGCATTTTGTAAATTCCTAAAGGTTTGTGTGTGTGTGTGTGTGTGTGTGTGTGTGTGCGGTTTTTTAAAAGTTAAATAAACAGTGGAATGTCCAGGGAAAGGGATGAACTATGAATGAAATGTTAGTCCGACGTTTTAAGTATCGCAATAACAACGATAATGAATGATGATTATAGTAATGATCTTTTTTCTCTAGATTGATATATGGACGTCAATTTCTTTTCTTTTTTTCCTTCTTTTTTTAACTTCTCTCTTTTTAAAACCCAGTTAAACGCGACATGACCGCATGGGTTATGTTCGTCCATGTACGGGCCCGAAACCACTAGAATCCCTGACCAGTGTCCCTCTCTATCTAAGTCCTAGGGTCGGCTTTTTTCCTCTCCTTGATCTTCTTTTTCTTAACACAGGGTCCAGCGGCCGGCATGACGACACTTACAGCAATCTCCTCTCTATCTCTTCTTTTTGGTAGCTGCTGCTGATGGTGCCTCGCTTTCAGAATGAGCGACTAGTCATAACTGGAAGCACCTTACAAGCGATTAGTCACGTCTGGCGAGAAAATCTCCTCCCCAGCTAAAGAACTTCTGACTCTCTCTAATATTTCGCGTTCCCTCTTTCTCTCTCTCTCTCTCTCTCTCTCTCTCTCTCTCTCTCAATCTCTCAATCTCTATTCTAACATTCCAACTATTATTTTTTTTTTCTTCATCCCACTTTACTTCTCTTCTATTTTTTGGTTCTTTTTTAATTGATTTTTTTTCTCTTTTTGCATATTTCTAAACTTCTCATAAGGACGGACTCCCCATCACCTTTCTAAAATTTTGATTACTCATATTTTTTTAATTCTTCGGAATAAAATTAGTCGAAAATTTTCAAATTTAAAATAATCATAATTTTTTTTTTTAATTTTACCTGTTTAATATTTTGATGGAGAAATCCATTTCGAAATTTTTTCTTAAAAGTCATATTGCCATTTGGAATGTAAGGGGCTACTATTTGAGATTGTGCCTAACAGGGGACTGTGGGGAGTTGAGCAGTGAGGTCTTTGTTTACATTACATTTACATTTCTGCGGGTTAGTACAATCAGGGAAGAAGGAAGGAATTCCAAAGTTTAGCAGTCCGAGGGCAGAATCTATTAGAGCAGAAGGCTTTCCAGCATCTAAGGTGAAGGGGTGGGATTTTGCTGCTTGTCAGATTAGATGGGAGTATGAATGTCAAGGAAGCATAAGCGTTATGATTTCATCAGAGCACATTCCATGAAAGTACTTGTAAAACAAGCCCATGGATGCGACATTGCAGCGATGGAACAGAGGTTAGAGTTTGGCCGATAATGCAGGACCTATTAGGTTTGAGACTCATTTTTTGGACCGTGTCTAAAAGTGATGCACTAACACAAATTTGGAAACAATACTCAATGCATGGGCAAATGATGGCTTTGTAAAGATAGGATGCTCTTTGGTGTGATGTAAATATGGTAAACATATTTGTCGATTTTCATTTTCATTTCATGATTTTTAAATTGAGAAAGGAGGTGAAGGGTCATTAAAAAAAAAAGAACTCCATGGAATGGCAAGAGTTACAAATGATCCTCTTCCTTCCATTCACAAACCACAAAATACTCTGATGTACTCCTACTTTAACATTAAAGTTGAAACTAAATGTTATTTTTTATTTTTATTGTCATTTCGTCTCACACAAGGCACAGGGCCACTTAGTCGTGAGGGACTACTATTTGGTACTAGATTTTCAGGGATACTATTTATGGAGTTCGGCAGCATTACACTTGAATTTCTGCATGCCAGTACAGTCAGGGAAGCAGGGGCCCCAGGAGGGAATTTCAAAGTGCAGCAGTTCGAGGGTGAAAGCTATTCAAGTAGAAGGCTTTATGGCATCTAGAGATCTCTACAGTGTAGAAGTGGGATTTTGCTGTTTGTTGGGTTTATTGTGAATGTTGTTGTCGAGTGGGTACTAGTGCTCAGAGTTCGTCAGCGCACTTGCCATTGAAATATTCATAAAACAAGCACAAGGATGCTACATTTCGGTGATGGGACAGAGTTTGGAGTTTAGGTGATAGGTCAGGACCTATTAGGTTAGTGACTTTTTTTTAACCTTGTCTAAGAGCAAGAGATTAGTAGCAGATGCATCCGCCCAAATGTGGCAACAATATTCCATGCATGTGCGAATCATCGCCTTGTAGAGATACAGGATACTTTCAGGTGTGAGCAGCCTTTTAGCATGATAGAGAGAGCCCACCTTCCTCACAGCTGCCTTGGCAATTGCTAATCAATTCTAATATGACTTTGAGCATTTCTGAACATTGCATGATAAATTTTCACTAACTGCTCATCTACAACTAGTTTACACAGAGTCCACCAGACAAATTCTCTTTACACTCTGTCAAAAGCTTTCTTCAGATTCATAAAGGCAAAATATAGGTTCTTCTTCTTACTAAGGTACTTTTCTTGCATTAGATCCAGGATAAATATAGCACCAGTTGTACTATCCCCAGGCATAAAAGCAAACTGCATTTCATCTATGTGTCATGTTGCCCTATGTTTTCATGCCTCGGCACACCAAACAAAACCAGAGGTTTCATAATCGAACTTTTATCCCTTGTTATGTTGACTTTATTTATGACTCCACACTACTAATAAAACTGAATGTTTAATCCTTGAATGCCTTAACTCATGTGATGGAAACGAACACAATTTTCCTTTCTTTGCGCATTTCGTGAATCAATCCAACCAATCAGATTTCATGAAAGCATTGTACTATCAGCAGTCATCAATGCACTATAAAAGGAATTTGTCTCTTTATTCTGAGCTCATTCAGGGCCTTTTCTTCCAGACTTTGATGCCATCTCTTTAGAAATGGGACGTTTTGGCATTGCCGATTTGGTGTTGCACAAAAAATAACCATTTTTATTTAAAACACAAAAACAGACAACACTCGGTCGTCAATATTAGGATTATATTTGTTGTGGGACCGGCCGGCTGGGGACAATCGACCCAACAACAAACAAAGAATGACAGACACAGGTTGTTCGGTTAAAGATGAGGGTTCGCCTTTTATTTGCAAAGGAAGTGAAAAATCACATGATCTGGATGCTGGTTGTCTGGAAGGTTGCATGTCACTGCCGGCTAAAGTCTGGAGGGCTGGAACAGGTACTCTAGACGTAGCATGGTTTAAGGTTGCTCGCTGGGTCTGGAATGATTGGCTGGATGTCAGGGCGATCCGGAACGGTTGGTGGACACTGAGAACATGGGATCAGTGTTAAGGAACAGACGGTAGGCACTGAGAATGCGGGATCAATGTTAAGGAACGGACGACACTGAGAGCGTAGGGGTCAGTGTTAAGGAATTGATGAGCGGTCGGCACTGAGAACATAAGGTCAGTGTTAAGGAACGGACGGTCGGTAGGGAGTCAGGTGCAGGTGAGGTTGCAGACCGAAGGAGCAAGGTGCATGCGAGGTCATAGGTCAGAGGAGCAAGGTGCAGGTGAGGTTGCAGGCCAGAGGAGCAAGGTGCAGGCGAGGCTGCCGGAAAGTTGCAGAAGGAGCTGGAAGCACCAAGGGCTGGAAGTCTGCAGGAGGCGCTGGAGACTGGAAGTGAAGTTCACTGCTGGTGGGTCTCAGGAGGCAAGCAGTAGTGAATCAAATTAGTAAAAAAACTTATTATCCCTGATAAGGGCTGGTTGGTTAACCCTAATAAGAGCTGTTTGAACTGCTGCTGAGACGGCTGCTGCTGCTGGGAATCCATTTGGTGGATTTGGTCGACGTGACTCGTAGCATCAGTCCACTCCTGGAGCCTCCTCCTACTCCCAAGCCGAGCTAATCTAACTGGGCCGAAGCGAGCTGTATTCATTTCAGCAGAGTAATATTAGAGGTGTCGCTCCCCACAAGACAAACAAACGACTCTAATTAATTCCAGAACGAAATTTTTGCAATCAAAAGTTGATTCCATTTAAATTAATTTTGTTTAAAAGTAAAAAGTCAATTGTTTGAATTATTGACGTTAAGCTTGATACATTTGAATTCTGACATGTATAAAGGAGTCAAGGACGGAAAGAAAGGGAAAGCAAACATATTTACTGAACCCGGATGTTGTTCATACGTTTAGCTTCCATTAGCGAATTGTGTCCTTTGTTTAAGGAAAGGGAAGATGAAGAGAAACAGCGAGGGTGAAAAACAAAGAAAAATGGAGACGGTGATTTTGAAACTGTGACATATTTTTATATTAATTAATATTTTTCTTAATTTAAAAAAAAGATGGTGCTTATACACTTAAGTAACTGTGCGATTTTTTTAAATGATACTTTCAAGTTAAATTGAAGTTTTGCGGTATTTTTATTTATTAAATTGTTACGTAAAAGTATACAATAGATACAAAACATTCGCGCCACTCCATGTTAAGAATGTCTTTCTAAATAATATCATTGTTTCAGCACGCTAACATAAGTGCATGAATACCTTATTTTTAATTTTTTTTTTTATCAAAAAAAATATGAAAATATAATCTCCTTGTTAACAATATAATCTCCTTGTTGTTTATAATGAAGACAATGAAAGGAAGTCTCATTCTAACATTTAATAAACAACTTTATTTGTCATTTTCGTTAGTAGCATTAGTAGAAGAGTACAAGAGAGAGAGAGAAATAGGTTGAAGTGTTCTTGTGTAGAGATAGAATTAATATCATGACGGCTGGTTGAAGAAGAGAACAGTTCAGTTCCGTTTTTTTTTTTTTTTTTTTTTACACAGTGATCACCACTTATCAAGGCCCGGAAGCCACTCAGGGATAAGGGTTATTGCAAGTACATCACGTTAGTGAGGAGATTTTATGAAGTGTTTAATTAGGGGGGCGGTTCATTAGGAATTTGTTAACATTAGACTTGAAGACATCCAAGTTGTAGTCCGGAGGGAAGCAGGCAGACGGAACAGAGTTCCACAGGCGTGCAGTTCTAAGAAAGAAGCTTTGCTCATGAAATCCGCGTTTTGATTTAGGCACAGATATAGAGTGGGGAAAATTTTTCACAGTGGATTCAGCTAGACGGGTGTTTTTCGTGAAAGATTGGCGAGGGGGGACCAGGGATTGGAGTTCAGACGAGCACCTGCCATGAAAATAACGATAAAACAAGGATAGGCTCGCAACGTCTCTTCTGTGGGAGAGGGGTTGCAGGGTAGAGAAAAGGGCATCCCCCACTAAACCACGAAGTCTATTTTGTACTCTGTCAAGGCATGATAGGCTGTTTTTGGCAGCTCCTGCCCAGATATGGCAACAGTATTCCATCCTTGGCCGTACTTGGCTTTTATATAGATAGAGAATTGCATCAGTAGTGAGATATCTTCTGGAGCGGTAGAAGCATCCCACCATCTTTCCTGCGACCTTGGCAACAGACTTGATGTACGTGTTCCATTTCAGATCAGGAGTAAAGGTCAAACCCAGAAGCTTGTCAAAACACGGGGCCTCACCCAGACGAGAGCCATCCATCACAATTGATGCCAGCTGGGGATCAGAGCGTTGATGATGTAAGGATAGGAGTTTGGTTTTAGATGCATTAAAGGTAACTAGCCACATCTTCCCCCACTGAACCACGCGCTCGAGATCAGAGGAGAGAGAATCCGAGAGAACTTCGTCATTTACAGCCTTTGATGTGTTGCCGTAGATGGTCGTGTCATCAGCATAGATGTCAACGAATGATTTAAGTATGTGTTTAGGGAGGTCATTGATGTAGATCAGGAAGAGAGTTGGGCCGAGGATTGACCCCTGAGGAACTCCAGCATTTATATTGCAGGCCTCCGATTTTTGTCCATCTACCACTACTCTTATGAGCCTATCGGAGAGAAATGATTTAATGATTGAGAAAACATTTCCAGTTATACCGTAGCTGGAAATCTTGTGAAGTAGACCCTTATGCCATACTTTGTCAAAGGCCTTTGATATGTCAAGAGCAATTGCCCTAGAAAGGAAGCCTTTGTCAAGAGATTCACTAATCCTATGAGATATAACCGTCAGCACATCTGCGGTAGATCTTGCAGAGCGGAAACCATATTGTGTGTCACTAAGAAGGTTGTTTCTGCTGAGGTGGTTGACTATTTCTCTATTTAATATTGATTCCAGTAACTTACTCATAACACAGAGAAGACTTATTGGTCTGTATTGAGAGGGAGATGACTTATCACCTGAATTCTTAAATACAGGGCAAACTGATGAGGTCTTCCAGGGGGTCGGAAAGCACTTCTCCTTAAGGCAGCGCTTAAATAGTTTCGTAAGTATGGGAGCAAGTTCTGGTTGAAGCTTTTTTAACACTATAATTGGGATGCCATCAGGGCCAGTTGCTTTACTGGAATCTCGGTTTTTTATTAGCTTGGCGACCTCATGCACGGATATTTGTATATTACCTAGCTTGTTCTGTGTTATAGGAGGAAATATGGGGAGTTGATGGCCTTCGTCGCATAGGGTAGAATTAGCTGCAAAGTTCTTTGCAAATAGTTTGGCCTTGTCTGACGCTGACGAGATAACCTCTGGTCCATTGATAATGGTTGGGATAGAACGCACACTTCTGTTCAGGATCCTATTTGTTATTTGCCAAAACTGGTGGGAACCAAGCCGCTGATCAGCTACCTTGGATTTAACAGACTGGGCATATAGCTCTCTTGCATTTTTTATTACTCTTTTACAGTGGTTGCTGGCAGTCCTGAAAGCAGCTTTAGTCTCAGTGCATCTATTACGTTGGTAGCTATGGAAAAAGTGATTTCTGTGCGCGATAGCAGCAGCACATTCTGGGGAGAACCATGGCTGGCTGTTAGGTTTTTGTTGAAATTTTTTAGATGGTATGAATTGGTCTATGCCTACAATTAACCATTCGGTCAGATCTGATACTATAGAGGACACTTCCTTTTTAAACATGGAGTGCAGAGGTAAATCAGATATGAATGTACGGAAGCTATCCCAGTCAGCCATAGAGTATCGGTATACAGTACGGTGGAGGGATACGTCTGATGGCTTCTTACATTTTGTTTTTATCTTAACTGATACGACGGAGTGGTCGGAGGATCCTAAAGGAGAATGAACGGTACATGAACATAGCTCAGGGGAAGTTGAAAGAAAAAGGTCTAAGAGGCTTGCATATTGATTGGGTGTATCGGGCACACGGGTGGGTTCGCGAACAATCTGAGTTACACTCTGTCATAAGCAATGGCAAAATCATGACAAAACCTCCCCTCATCATCTGTCTTATTTGAATGGGTCAGCCATTCCACGTTATGGACGTTGAAGTCACCACAGATGTGGATGTTAGCCGAGGGATGTGAAGACAGTATGTGGTCTATTTTCTCAGATATGCTCTTAAAGATAGTAACTCCGCTGTTGTGGGGCCTATAGAGGGCAAATATAAATGCAGTGGTGTTAGCAAGTGCAACCCTGAAGCACATATAGGGTAAATTAGGATCTTCTCTAGAGATATTCCTGCCACATGGGAAGCCATCCTTAATGTAGGCACATATTCCATGCCCATGGCGATCTTGGGAGTCAGATTTAGCTGTTAAATTGGAGTATCCATGTATTATGAACTCATCTAGGGAAGTGGTCGGCCCTATTCCAGTTTCACATAGAAATAATATGTCCGGTTTCGTCTCCTGTAATTGGGTTTCAACCTCTGGAAGGTTGGAACGTAGACCCCTGATATTGGAGAAGGAGACCTGGTAGTAGGGGTCTACGCTGGAAGATGGGGTTCTAGGTTTAATCGAGTTTTTATTCTGGAGATATTTCATGTTGAGGTTTGGGGATTTGTGGAATAGGTCGGCATACTTGGTTAGAGCAGTACAGAGAGGGAAAGTAAGAGAGAAAAAGACAGGAAGATTTTTTTTTTTATTTGTAGCACACGAAAAGGTAAAGCCGTAACAATTACCCACTAGTATGGCATCGAGAGGCCCCACCAGAGACTACTGCATGGTCCAGATCCACTCACCAAATGGCAATACAGCAGTCCCAGTACTTTGCGCCTGCTGATAGGACAGCCTCCTTAGTGGTTAATCCAAGGTTCGGGTCCCTGACTATCAGGCGGATAACGTCAGCCCAGACAAAACGTTTACCTCCAGCACCCTTACTAGTGACATGGCAACAAGGACAGACAAAGACAGAAAAATATCCGACATCTCAGACTACTGGTCACCAAGTAGTACCGACCTTTAAGCAGCTTTTTCTTCACCCTTTGTCAGAAACATCACTCATTGAATGAGGACTGAATGACAAAATAGGAGAAGCGAGAGTTACTGGAGCTGCCGATAACACATCCACTGTATTATCTACTCTCCATATGTTTATAGATAGTAGCCATCGGTACAAAGGAAGCAGGTTAAAAGGAGAAAGAAAGTGAAAAGGTATTCAGTGTGTTGATGTGTTGTCGTGTGTGAGTCTGCGTTGTATGTTCTTTAGCATGACAAAGAATGTTCGTTTGAGTAGTCCTGTAGAATGATAAAGTTAGTATGGGTGGAAAGAAATGGTAGTTGGAAGAGAGCCATAGCTAGCTCGTAGTACTCACGTTCAGCCCCAGGCGATGTGTGATTAAAGGTTTGTGATTTCGCCTTTTATATACTCGGTCCCGTAATTGAGAGCTTGCTTGTGATTTGACAAGCCAGGAAGAAGTGGATTTCAAATCTCAAAGTCATGAGAAGTAGTCTCTGCCTGTGATGTAGCGGGTGTCAGCTGCTACAACGTTGTCTGTTTTTTGTGTTTTGATTTAAATAAACATAGTTCGAATGTTTTAATGTTTATATCAATTTAACTATTTTAAGGAAAAGTCATGTTTTTGCAAAACTCTTTTTGGTTAATTATTTTAATTTTTTAAAAAACTTAAAAATATTTTTCAGTTTTTTTTAATTAAAAGAATGATATGAACATATAATCTCATTGTTGACAACTTAGTGTTCTTAGTTTTGGTCCTGTGTTTTAAATAAACATGGTTATTTTAAATTTTTTTTTAATCAAATTAAATTCTTTTCTTTTAATTTTTATTTAAATTTTATTCAAAGAAAAAAATATCTTTGTTAACTGAATTAATTTTAAAAATAATTAAAAAAAAACATTGACTATAATGATAAAGCGCTAATTTGACGCCTGATTAGCCAAGCACAAAATGGCGACACTGACTTGACTATGCCAAAACGTACTAAACCCCGTCTCTTTTGTCGTTGTTGACTGCACCTCATCGCACAGACCTTTGTTAGACATTATGGCACCCTTTCTCCAGCTCCAACTTCTGTGCAACTTCTGCATCAACTCCTGCTCCAGCCTGTCTTTCAGTTTACTCCCTGCAGCATCTGCCCCAGCTTCTTCTAGCAACTCCTTCTGTTACATGATAAGGGCTGTCCCCTTTTCATGTAAGTATAAAAATAGAGAGATTTAGTTAAAATGAAAATGAAATAGAATAGACGAAATTCGAACCTCGTAATTTAGGTTTAGAAATAGATTACGAGAGAGAATTCGCAAATGGAATGTAAAAAAACAAACCATTGTTTAGCTTAGAGATAAAATAGTTTTAAGAAAAGAATGTGCATTGTCAATTCTGTTATGAAATTCAATTGAAGAATGCAACTATAAGATAATTTAATAAACATGTTTTTAACATATTGGAAATATAGGTTACTGGGAATATAGGTTAAAATTCCTTTTGTAAACAAAGGAAAAAGTTTTGGACACGCATTTCCAGAACACGTGAAAGAAGACACATGTTTTAACATGTGTATGACGTCATGGAAAATGGGAAGTTCTCGATATAGTTAGAAACTTTAGAGTTAAGCGGAGGGAGTCTGAGAGAGAGTCTGAGGATGAGAGACGACAGTCTGGAGTCGAGAGATGGGAGTCGAACGTCTGGAAGCGAGACGGTCACCTTTGAAACATAAAATGTAAAACTTTGAATTCCTGACGAAGAAAACCACGACCGGTCGAAGAAGAAATAAACCCATCATGTGTTTTTATAAACGTCGTCTTTGTGTTGTAATTCTACCAAAAAGGTAAAGTGAAATTGTAATTATATGTCTTATATATCATGTGTTTTTAAATGTCTTCACATACACAATGTGAACACTAAGACTGTCTCAACACTACCTCCTCACTAACACTTCTAAGTATGAACATTTTATATATATGAATCTCTTCATAACACGAACACAGAACGCAACATCTCTCTTAATAAGACTTAACAACGAACAATAACAACAATAACAACAAGCAGAATAACAAGAATAATAATAACAAAATGTAACACTTCCAGCAGATTCTTCCACTAACTCCTTCCAATAGTTCCTGTTCCAGCTCTTGCCTGCAGCACCTGCTTCAACTCCCACTTTAGGCTGCTTCTTAAGTTTCTGTTTCTTCCAGATGCTTCCCACACCTGCCTCTTCAGTTCCAGCAGCTCTTTTCCCAGTACCATTGTCACTGTGTGCTTACATCATGGTTCATATTTTGCTACGCGAGCCATTTTTTTTCATTTGTGAACAATCTCGTATACACTGTCTGACGGCAAATAACCTTTTTCATCATGTGGAAACTAAAGTGAAAGAAATCAAATTTTGACTTTTTCTCCATGAAAATAAATAACACAGATTTTGATTCCGAGCTGAATCGAACATAAATACAATCAATTTACACGTGGAACTCTTTTGATTGTATTTGATTCGTCTGAGAATTAATTCTATTCATTTTTGGGGTTTTGACTGAGAGCGCGCTTATTGTAACAATGCCTTCTCATAAATACAGCATATTAACGGCTGGCCCTTTAAGTAGGCGAGAGAGCAGGGAGTCTCCTGAGATGCAACTTTGGCATTCCCAGTCAAGTCGAGCCCAGCAGCCAAAGGGTCTCCAGCAGTAGCAATACTTCAAACAGCTCTTATCAGGGCTAGCCCTTTTCCACATTAATATCCAATTTTCAAACTATTCTTATGCAATCCACAAACTACTTTCATGCGACTACTACTGCCTGCCTGCTTCCTGAGACCGCATTTCTTCAACTAGCAGCCTCCAGCTCACTCCTGCAGCTTTCCAGTGCTTGCCACATCCTCCTGCACCCTTCCAGAGCCTGCCACAGCTTCCTACATGCTTCCAGCATCTGTCACACCTTCCTTTAATCTTCTAGCACCACTTGCAGCCCTCAGCAGCTTACCATTGTTGTTTATTTCCTTTTTTGTAAATGAAAGGCGATTTGTCGTCTTTGAACTGCCTCCAGCTTTTTTGTTATTCTTCCTTTTGCTTTGCTGCTTTTTCTTTTTGCCTCTGTGTCTTAATATTTTAGTTGTACGGTCAACTGGTTTAATCACCGGTTTCTCTCCTCTGCAACACCATCAATGTCATGTCTTCCCAGTTCCTGTAGACGTCCTAACTTACCTGTTCTTGTTGAATCTGACCCTCTAGAGATTTCCTTTCTGTTGATCCAGCCTTTCTGTTGTCAAGGCTCCAATTTCCTCATTCCTATTGATCTGTTCCAGAATCATTTCTATCAATTCATAATCTCCTCACAGCAATCATTGCAAGTCAAGAGTTCTTTTGTGTTTTTCATTTTTTTTTTTTTTTTCATGCAATTAAACAAATTTTCAGATTATAAACGACCTACAAAAAAAAAATAAGTTCCAGGACAGGTAAAATTAATTCCCTGAACAAGTTTGCATTAATTTTATTTTCCTTTTACAAAGATTAAAATCAAAATATAATGATACTAAACTTTATATCTAGAATCATTATTCTCTATCTCTACCATCATTATAGAGTATTGTTATCATATTTGGACTGGATAATCTCTGTCCCATTTGAAGGTTCTTGATAAAGTGCAGAAACGTATCTATCATTTGACTGGCTCCACCCTTTGTTCTTCTATGCAACCTATCTCTCACAGACATGATGTTGTGATGTTGCTAGTCTTTTTTCTTTTTTTTCTTTTTTTTTACATGGGGGTCACCACTTATCAAGGCCCAGAAGCCACTCGGGGATAAGGGTTACTTTATGTAAAATAATCAATGGGATAGTGTTGTAGTATTCATTAGTATTGGAGATTTGATAAAGTGTCATTATTTAAGTTCATCAGGAATTTGTTTATGTTAGACTTGAAGACATCCATGTTGAAGTCAGGTGGAAAACAGGCAAGAAGTAGAGAGTTCCACAAGCGTGCAGTTCTGAGAGAGAAGCTTTGTTCATGGAATCTATGTTTTGAGTTAGGCACAGATAAAGAGTGGGGAAAATTATTGACAGTGGTTTCACTAGACGGGTGTTTATCGTGAAAGATTAGCTAGGGGGATCAGAGATTGGAGCTCAGACGACACCTGCTATGGAAGTAACGATAAAACAAAGATAGGCTTGCAACGTCTCTTCTGTGGGAGAGAGGTTGCAGGGAAAGAGAAAAGGGCATCCCCCACTAAGCCACGAAGTCTATTTTGTACTCTGTCAAGGCAGGATAGGCTGTTTTTAGCAGCTTTTGCCCAAATGTGGCAGCAGTATTCCATCCTTGGACGTACTTGGCTTTTATATAGATAGAGAATTGCATCAGCAGTGAGATATCTTCTGGAGCGGTAGAAGGATCCCACCATTTTTCCAGCGACCTTGGCAACAGACTTGATGTACATGTTCCATTTCCGATCAGGACTAAAGGTCAAACCCAGAAGCTTGTCAAAACATGGGGTTTCCCCTAGACGAGAGTCATCCATTTCAATTGATGCCGGATGAGGATCAGAGCGTTGATGATGTAAAGATAGAAGCTTCGTTTTAGATGCATTAAAAGTAACCAGCCACCTCTTCCCCCACTGTACCACACGCTCGAGATCAGAGGAGAGAGAATCAAAGAGAACTTTCTCATTTACGGCCTTTGATGTGTTGACATAGATGGTCATGTCATCAGCATAGATGTCAACAAATGATTTAAGTATGTGTTTTGGGAGATCATTGATGTAGATCAGAAAGAGAGTTGGGCCCAGGATGGACCCCTGAGGGACTCTAGCATTAATACTGTGGGCCTCTGATTTCTGCCCATCAACCACTACTCTTATGAGCCTATCGGAGAGAAATGATTTAATGATTGAGAAAACATTTCCAGTTATACCGTAGCTGGAAATCTTGTGAAGTAGGCCTTTATGCCATACCTTATCGAAGGCCTTTGATATGTCAAGAGCAATTGCCCTAGAAAGGAAGCCTTTGTCAAGAGATTCGCTAACCCTATGAGATATAACCGTTAGCACATCTGCTGTAGATCTTGCAGAGCGGAAACTATATTGCATGTCACTAAGAAGGTTGTTTCTGCTGAAGTGGTTGACTACTTCTCTATTTAATATGGATTCCAGCAACTTACTCATAACACACAGGAGACTTATTGGTCTGTACTGAGAGGGAGATGACTTATCACCTGAATTCTTAAATACAGAGCATACTGATGAGGTCTTCCAGGTGTTGGGAAGCACTTCTCTTTAAGGCAACGCTTAAACAGTTGTGTAAGTATGGGGGCAAGTTCTGGTTGAAGCTTTTTCAGCACTATAATTGGAATGCTGTCAGGGCCTGTTGCTTTACTGGAATCAAGGTTCTTGATTAGCTTAGCGACCTCACGCACAGATATTTGTATGTTGCATAGCGTGTTATCTGTTATAGGAGGAAATACGGGGAGTTGATGGCCTTCGTCGCATAGGGTAGAATTAGCTGCAAAGTTCTTGGCAAATATTTTGGCCTTGCTTGATACTGACGAGATGACCTCTGGTCCATTGATAATGGTTGAGATAGAATGCATGCTTCTGTTCAGGATTCTATTTGTTATTTGCCAAAACTAGTGGGAACCAAGCCGCTGATCAGTTACTTTGGATTTAACAGACTGAGCATATAGCTTGTAGTGAACTACTACTATGATGCTGCTACGGTATGCTTCCCTTATTTCTCTCTTTCTCCCTACTCTTCTACTTTTCCCTTCCTTTCTTCTCTCAACGTCATCAGAGGTTTCAGCTAATCGGAATAGAGGACTGTCTTGGAGGGAGATACAAAGAAGAAATCTGTCTCAGGCATACGGAAACGATAGAAGCATCAACACGCGACGGACCAGTTTCCCTGGGTAAAGACTTTTATCAAAGAAATGTACCATCCTCTTTGTACCCCTGTATCTTGGAAACTTTTATAAAACATCATCAATCCCAAAGTCTCATCGCACTTAATTATAACCTGATGTTTTCTTTTCCCCAACCGTTCTTTTTCAGCACTCTTGTTCTCTCTCTAATTTCAGAGGTGCTCCAAAAAGGGGACCGACCGAAATGCTGACCCTTTTTCAAACGTTGTTAAAATCTATGGTAACCGCCATAAGCTCTCTAGCATTTTTTATTACTCTTTTACAGTGGTTGCTGGCGTTCCTGAAAGCAGCTTTAGTTTCAGTGCATCTATTACGTTGGTAGCTATGGAAAAAGTGATTTCTGTGCGCGATGGTTTTTTTATTCACAAATACTATTATGGCATATGTTCTTCAGAATTGTCTGACCTATTCCCTGCTTCCTTTGTTCCAGCTCATTCGACTAGTAGTCTCCATCAATTCACTGTTTTAATACCTCATTGTAATACAGCTTCTTATTCAAATTGCTTCTTTTTAAGAACTACAAGGTTGTGGAACTCTCTTCCTGCTGACTATTTTTCTCCTTAGTTTCTTCAAGAGTGAGGTCAATAGTCATCTTCTGTCTTTGCAATAATCATCTTTTGTTCTTGTTAACTCCTTAGATTAAGTGGCCTCATGTCTTGTCTCAGCAATTTCTATAAAATGAAAGAAAAAAGTTTGAGCAAAATTAATTACATGGTTTTGATTTTAAAAAATACGGCTTAAACTTAAGGGATCTTGAGAAGAAATTAACACTCAAGGAATTTTGCTCCATTTGTGTCTGATGACTATGTGTCTAATTCAATGAATATCTGATTTATAAAGCTTATAATGTCTGTCTGTCTGTCAGTCTGTCTCCATTTTTTCAAAGTGCATTTCATTTGAGACTCAAGGTTGCAGAGTGACATGGAAATCTTGTGAAGTAGACCCTTATGCCATACCTTGTCGAAGGCCTTTGATATGTCAAGAGCAATTGCCCTAGAAAGTAAGCCTTTGTCAAGAGATTCACTAATTCTGTGAAATATAACCGTCAGCACATCTGCGGTAGATCTTGCAGAGCGGAAACCATAATGTGAGTCACTAAGAAGGTTGTTTCTGCTAAGGTTGTTGACTACTTCTCTATTTAATATGGATTCCAGCAACTTACTCATAACACACAGGAGACTTATTGGTCTGTACTGAGAGGGAGATGACATATAACCTGAATTCTTAAATACAGGGCAAACTGATGAGGTCTTCCAGAGAGTTGGAAAGCACTTCTCCTTAAGGCAGCGCTTAAACAGTTTTGTAAGTATGGGAGCAAGTTCTGGTTGAAGCTTTTTTAACACTATAATTGGGATGCCGTCAGGGCCAGTTGCTTTACTGGAATCAAGGTTCTTGATCAGCTTGGCGACCTCATGCACGGATATTTGTATGTCCCCTAGCGTGTTCTGTATTATAGGAGGAAATATGGGGAGTTGATGGCCTTCGTCGCATAGGGTAGAATTAGCTGCAAAGTTCTTTGCAAATAGTTTGGCCTTGTCTGATGCTGACGAGATGACCTCTGGTCAATTGATAATGGTTGGGATAGAACGCACACTTCTGTTCTGGATCCTATTTGTTATTTGCCAAAACTAGTGGGAACCAAGCCGCTGATCAGCTACCTTGGATTTAACAGACTGGGCATATAGCTCTCTTGCATTTTTTATTACTCTTTTACAGTGGTTGCTGGCAGTCCTGAAAGCAGCTTTAGTCTCAGTGCATCTATTACATTGGTAGCTATGGAAAAAGTGATTTCTGTGCGCGATAGCAGCAGTACATTCTGGGGAGAACCATGGCTGGCTGTTAGGTTTTTGTTGGAATTTTTTAGATGGTATGAATTGGTCTATGCCTACAATTAACCATTCGGTCAGATCTGATACTATAGAGGACACTTCCTTTTTAAACATGGAGTGCAGAGGTAAATCAGATATGAATGTACGGAAGAAGTTGCTTCAATCTGTGTTAAATAGAAAAGTAGTCAACCACCTCAGCAACAATGACCTTCTCAGTGACATTAAATATGGTTTCCGTTCTGTAAGATCTACAGCAGATATGCTAATGGTTATTTCTCATAAGATTAGCAAATCTCTTAATGGAGGCTTCCTTTCTAGGGCAATTGCCCTTGACATATCAAAGGCCTTTGAAAGGGTATAGCATAAACATCTACTCCACAAAATCTTCAGCTACAGTATAGCTGGAAATGTCTTTTCAATTATAAAATCATTTCTCTCTGATAGGTGCATAAGAGTAGTGGTTGATGGGCAGAAATCAGAATCTCACAATATTAATGCTGGAGTTCCTCAGGGGTCCATCCTGGGCCCAACTCTCTTTCTGATCTACATCAATGATCTCCCAAATCACATCCTAAGATCATTCCTAGACATTTATACTGGCAATACTATCGTCTATGGCAACACTTCAAAAGCCATAAACAAGTAAATTCTCTCTGATTCTCTCTTCTCTGATCTTGAGCATTTGGTGCAATGGGAAAAAGGTGGCTAGTTAATTTTAATGCATCTAAAACCAACCTTCTATCTTTACATCATCAACGCTCTGATCCCTGTCTGGCATCAATTGATATGAATGGCTATTGTCTTGGGGAGGCTCCATGTTTTTACAAGCTTTTGGGTCTGACCTTTACTCCTGATTTGAGATGGAACATCAAGCCATTGCCAAGGCTGCTGGGAAAATGGTGGGATCATTCTACCGCTCCAGTAAGTATCTCACTGCTGATGCAATTCTCTACCTGTATATGAGGCAAATACGTCCAAGGCTAGAATACTGTTGCCACATGCGGGCAGGAGCTGTTAAAAGCAGCTTATTCTGCCTTGACAAAGTTCAAAATAGATGTCGTAGTGAGGAATGTCCTTTTCTCTTCCCTACAACTTCTTTCCCACAGAAGAGACATTGCGAGCCTGTCTCTGCTTTATTATTATTTTCATGGCAAGTGTTGTCTGAGCTCCAAGCTATGGTCCCCCTTGCCTGATTTTCATGAAAAACACTCGTCTGGCTGAAACCACTATCAATAATTTCCCCCACTCTGTATCTGTGCCTAAACCTAAACATAGATTCCATGAACAAAGCTTCTTTCTTAAAACTGCACACCTGTGGAAGTCTGTTTCATTTACCTGCTTTCCAACTAACTACAATATAGTCATCTTCAAGTTCAATGTAAACAAGTTCTTTATCAGCCATCACCTTAATTAATCCAATTTACCAAATTTCCACTACTAACTTATACTACAACATTGTCCCATTTACTTCCATACACTCATTAATCCTCATCCTCAAGTGGCCTCTAGGCATTGATAAATGGTGAATACATTTGTAAATATATATATATATATATATATATATATATATGGTAGCTTCTTTCAGTCTTGACAGACTATGTATACCCACTGTAAGGGTGCATGTGCGTGCAATTTTTATGGCAAGAGTTGTGCAATCTCCAACCACACCTCTCCTTGGTCGACATAGTTAAATACCAGTGGCAAGTGGATGTTCACAATGACTGGAAACAATGACAAGATAAACAGAAAGTACATACAGTTTCTAGATTTCCGAAATAATCACCCATCTGTTACTAGCCAGGCTCAGCATTGCTTATCTGTGGTGATCTAATAAGAACCAGTGTGTCAACGTGATTATGCCGTACATATCTAATACATAAAAGCCACTATGTCTGTTTGTCTGTCTGTCTGTCTATCTGTTTTCAAATTCTATCTTTTCCAAAACTAAAAGTCGCATAGTGGCGCTAAAGGCCTCAAATGATTGGATTTTTTATGGACCATTCTTTTATGTGTCTTTAGTCAATTAAAATAGTTTTTAAGGGATCAAAAGAGGTCAAAACTGGAAAAAATCGTTATACGTTGTGTGCATTTATCTTAGTTTATTTTTAATCAGTTCATATGTGTGTCACATTGGTACAGTAGTAACATCACCAGCTTTGAATGCTACAGTTTTGCTTTCAGTTTCAATTCTAGTGGATGGTACCCAAATATTTTTTTTTACTTTTGAAATCACGACTCTATAATAATATATATGAAATCTGGACAAATTAAAATATCATATTAAAGCGTATTTTATGACCGGGTAAATCCCCCCCCTATAGTATATATATATATCTATATATATATATATATATATATATATATATATATATATACATATAGTCATCCACATACAGTACAGTTTTGCTGTTTCACAGATCATTAGTGCGGCTAGACAGGCAACTGCCTCAAGCCAGGATCGAAACCTAACCAGCCAAATGACAGCCAAGTCTTCTCACCATTATGCTATACGGCTGCTGCTGTGTGGGTAATGAATTTAATGATGTTTACTTTTAACATCATCGTCCAAATGCCTCCACTCGATTTGTTTACACAAAGAGCATCGCTTTATACGCTAATGGCAGTTTGTATATCACTTCCCGAAATGCTCAACCCAAGATAGGGATCATTATAGTCATCCACATACAGTACTGTTTCACAGCTCATCAGTTCGACTAGACAGGCAACTGCCTCAAGCCAGGATCAAAACCTGACCACTCAAATATATATATATATATATATATATATATATATATATATATATATATATATATATATATATATGGTCTTTTCAACCATTAAATTTTAACTTCTAAATATCAAGTGTTTCTTAGACAGTGGATTTCCTATTAGTATTTGACCCATGCGTATGACTGGCACTTCATGCTGTTACCGGACATTTAAACATTATTCAGCCTTAATTTCTAACCTTTGAGGACATGTCAGGCATTGCCGCCAGCTTGACATGAATTCCTTGACAAAGAATGTTTTATTATTTGAAAATTTGAAAAAAAAAAATTAATTTAATTTTAATAAATCAATATATTCTTTAAAATAAATTTTTGCATGTGTCTGGTCTTTTCAACTGTTAAATTTTAAATATGTATATCACCCATCTGCTACTAGCCAGGCTCAGCATTGCTTATCTTTGGTGATCTAATGAGACTTATATGTAATATACTGAGTTTGTGTAATTCAGTAAGAATAGTAATTACAGGACATACAATATTTTATTTATTTAGACAACCCAAGAACACAACACATGAACTATATGACAGGAGCAGCACAAGTGATTAATAACAGACACAGGCTAAACACATCCCATTCCTTTAGATCAAAAACATAATTTATATACTTAATTGTTAAACAAGCCATTGTAGCAAGTTCTAGACCCATCTGATTAAATTAATTATTAAATCATAGTCGCCTTCGAGTAATCAATGAACCGAAAACACAAACGGCCTGAATTACCTCCCTTTAACCATTATAAGAAACAAAATCGACCCAGTTTCAAACAGAATTAACTAGCAGTACTTAACAACTTAATTGGATTATCTCCCTTCAAATCATCCCAAGCAACGACATAAAAACATTTTCAAGTAGAATAACTATGAATTTTCAGACAGTAAATAGATTAGAACACTTCACCCGAAATGTCCTACAAGGTTTATATATATTTAATACACCCATTTTACTTTATTCAATCAAATTCTAAACCTGAAATGGTCTTATGTCCATGTACCAATAAAACGATAATCTATAAACATTACTTGCCACTAATACGAAACTAAAACTAACCGTAACATCTTTACAAGGTTGTTATGAACATAATATAAATATAGATACCAAATTTTTTTAAATTCTTTTTACAAAAAATCAATCATTGGGAAATAAAGGAATTTAGGAACCCAACAAATGGGATATATTTTTTAAAAAATTTTCTTTTTTAAATGGCTTACGGCTCCACGTAGAAATTTCACATAACTCTGTTCTTACATAAGGATACGAAAATTAGGCGATACATTAATATTTAAATGGGCTTTTCCGTAACCACAACCCAGGTAAATGTTTCTCACATGTTTTTCCCGTTAGGGACCCCCCCCTTTTTTCTTTCTATTCAAAAAATGCTACATTGCCAAAAGTGTGTTTATTCATAAAGTCTGAAGAAATGCTGGTTTTTGAAAATTTTCAAACGATATAATGCTTGAAATTGTCGAACTGGACATTGAAACAATTGTAACATAAAATGAAATACACTTTTCGTTGCCATCAACACCTTGTCTTGAAGTCTTGATTTTGCCCACGCAGTATATATATATATATATATATATATATATATATATATATATATATATATATATATATATATAAGAAGAGTTTGAAATGGATAAAAAAAACTTTAATTCATCAGATCAATAAGGAAGACAGAAAAAAAAACTTTTTAAGCCACGGTATTTCGAAGCCAAATGCTTCTCATCAGAAGAGAAGAAAGAGCCAAAATTATAACTCTAGAGAAAGAGCCAAGTATGTTCTAAAATGCCATCTCTGGGCAGGAGCTGTTTGGCATGTCCTATCCTGCGTTGAGTTCATCAATGGCTTTGAAACCTAGTAGTTTTATCTTCCCTGCAAACTCTTTCCCACAGAAGAGACATTGCAAGCCTGTCTCTGCTCTATCATTCTTTAATGGCAAGTACTCGTCTGAGATTCAATTTATGCCCCCCTCTTTCCAAACTTTCACAAAAACACTTAACGAGCTACAACCACTATTAATAATTTCCCCCACTCTCTATCTGTTCCTAAATCTAAGAACAGATTCCATAAATAAAGCATCTTTCCCTGAGCTTCCTGCTCCTGGAACTCAGTTCTGCTGACCTGCTTTCCAGCTGACTACATGGTCGTCTTCAAGTCTAATGTAAACAAGTTCTTGTTGAGCCATCCCCTTAAATAATCAAATTCTACTCAATTTTCACCGTTAACGATTACTACGCTCACACCTTACACTCTTTAACCCTTATCCTCGATTGGCCTTCGGGCCTTGATAAGTGGTGGCTCCCTTGTAAAAAAATAAAATTGGCTTAATGGCATCAGCTTAGAAATGAGAAAGAATACATGTATAGAGTAGCAGGATATAGAAAGAGTAGGTAAAATTAGATAGGAGGAAGAGGGCATAGATGGAATAGTAGAGATTACATATGGACGAGATAGAGGAGAAATATTTTAAAAAATACCTAATATAATTAGCAAAGAAAAAAATTATAAAAAAAATAGTCCAAACTTTAGAGGGTTAGTTAAATAAAGTATGAGAGAAAACAGTCCAAAAGATACAGGAAGTTAGTTCGCTATAGAAAAATTCCAACAGATCAGAGATAAAGATGAATGCATGTTTACATGTCAGTGTGCAAAAACAATTTGTAAAAAACAAAAACACACTGCCAATAAATCCAGTGAGAGAGAGAGACCCAAAGAAGGTCGGATGTTAGATCGACCAAAACGTTGCAAAAATAATACTCAAGATGAGAACAGTAGTCCGAATAATCCAAATAAATACAAATTATCAATCCTCACCTAAAATATTCAGAAACATAAATTTTGTGGTTATATATTTGAAATGAACTCCCAAACTACTAAAATCATTCTTCTGAAATTCTCCTAACAGAGATTCTACGTATAATAGCAGATGTATCTTGCACCCCCACTATGAATCTATCTCTTAATCACAGTAACCTCTTACATCTCAATGGCAGTCTAGCTTGTATGAGGTGAATAAAAGTTATTAAAAAGAGTATATATATATATATATATATATATATATATATATATATATATATATATATAAAATAAAATTAATATTATTGGAATTCTTTCCTCTTTTCCTTGTACCTGTTTGTGAATTATTCCACGGATTTGTCCTTTTGGATTATTATGGACCATCTTCCAATTACGTGATTTCCTTGGATTTAACTTATGCGAATGGAAATTTAACTAACTTTCTTGGATTTACATTTTTGGATTTTACCGTCATTGGATACTTTACCTTCCACCAGACTATCTATTCACATGAAATCACCTTTTTCTTCACCCTATTCCCTCTGCTTCACTTTTTGTTATCAAGTAAGATCTTTGACTTACTTGCAGTTTCATCAAATACTTTTGCAAATTTCTACCCTCTGATAAGAAGAAAAGTATTTCTTTGAAACTCCACGGATTAAGGACTATCCACTTATTTTGTGTCTCCTTTTCAAATTAAATATGTTTTTGACTCTTTTTCAAAGTGTTTTTTAACATGTTTTATTAACTATTTGCTCTTATATATATATATATATATATATATATATATATATATATATATATATATATATATATATATATTGACTAGGGTTTTTACATTATATTATGAAAACTGTGTTTATGCTTAATATCCATAAACATCAAAAACAGTGTTTAATTCCATTTTTAAATTCAGAAATAATAATAAGAACGGAGTTCAGGGCTGGGAGTAGGTGTACACAGAGGTCAACAATGCCGGATGTGCATCTAATATAGTCTATGTATATGAGTCGAGCATATGTAAAAGCAGAGAAATCCAGTAGTTGTTAAGCAATAATCGTAAGTAGCATTCATAAGATCCTTTTCAAGCAAACCAAGTAGAGACAGGCATTCACAATTTTTACAATGGAGAAGTGAGAAACAAGAGAAACTAAGGAAAACAGTGAGAAGAAAAGGAAAGAGAGAAGGAAATGAGAGAAAACAAAATAAACAAACAAAAAACATAAAAATGAAAAAAGTGATGAAGAGTTCAGAGTAAGGGAGGATAACTAAAAAAGACTCATCGAATCCATGAGAGAGAGAGGGAAAAAAACACTTAAGAACTGTGTATTCTGTCTTGATCTTTTTCAATGATAACATCTGCAAAGATCTAGAACTAAAGTATATGCATTGACATACATACCCCGATTAACCCGAAAAGCAGCAAAATCTCACTCTTTTACTATTGCGCTCCCTAAATGTAAAAAAAAAAAAATAGTTTGTTTGTTTTTTTCACTCAAACTGACAGACTTTGGAATTCCTTCCCCTTTTCCTGCTTCCCTAACCTGCTGAAGTTAAATTTAATGTGAACAGACATTTTGCTGCTCAACTACCTACAGTCCTCTGTTAGACACAACCCCAAATAGTAGCCACTTATGGTGCCTTCAATAAGTTTTCAGATTTTTTTTGTATGGGCAGTTTTATTGATAGTACACACACGAAACTCTAATCCCCTTCGAAGTAATCTTCTCGAGCTGCAATGCACTTGTAGTACCGTTCCAACAACTTCTGGGAGTCCCCATGGAAATCCTCTTGTGTGAGCATGTCAATGACCTTCATCACAACCTCTTTCATCTCCTCAATTGTCTCATAACAATAGCCTCTAAGGTTTTCCTTGAGCTTAGGGAATAATCAAAAGTCACAGGGTGCAAGGTCTGGATCATAGGGAGGGTGGTCTTGATGCCCATTTTGGTTAAATAGTCTGATCTTCTCTGAGCACACTTGGAACAAATCTTCCACATCTTCAGTTCCTTACAAATAATTGTGTGTGCAGTTCCCAAACTGACATCAAACTGTGCACTTATTGTCTCTATAGACACATGACGGTTCTTATCCATGGAATTCTTTACTTGGTTAATCAACTCTGGTGTTCTGACTTCCTTACTCCTCCTATACCTCTCATCATCCCTCACAGACTCAGTGCCTTCTTTGAATCTTTTATGCCACTCAAAAACTGATGCTCGATTGATGCAAAATGGTGCAAAAGCAGTCTAAAGCATTCCATAAGTTTCTGTGGCATTTTTCGCAAGTTTAAAACAGAATTTTATTACATATCATTCTTATAAAATGTCCTCACGTCCATATCGCATTTTTTAAATTCACCAGCTGTGACAATCAGGCTTTAGTAGGGTGTATTTCAATTCAATATTGATAGCCAATAGAGAGAATAGATGTTGAGAGTTTGTGTTGTGAATTACAGTTTAAGTTAACAGGAGTTGGTACAGATTGTAACGTTGGTGTGAAGGAGTTCTGACATTCCTCTTTTTAAAAAAATTTTTTTTAAACACTTTAAACAATGTTTCAAAACAAACCAAACTGAATCACTTTAATCTTTTTTTTCTTATGGAACATTATTAAAGACATTGGTTATACACCTGATGATTTAGTCTATGTCAGTTTGGAATTACCAGCACAGTACTGGAGTAGTAACAGTTACACTAATCTATCAACCCAGTTTAGTTTAGACTTACAGAATAGAATGTCAATACCAGAAACATTTTAATTCCAGCAGAACTAGGTACTTGTGAATTTGTCTGAAATGACACTACCAAATAACCTCTATTTTCAAAATATCATGGACCTTTCAAGATAATAGACTATGCAGGTAAGCATTTTTCTATATGTAAATACAAAATGGCTAGGAGCAAAGTGTAGTATCTGTTCTGATGCTGCACTCGGTCTTCTCAGTCATTGGTCAGTGAAGGAGAATCCTTCTAGACTGAGGCGATTTTAATTTTTGTTCCAATCCAGAATGCCCCTTTCTGGAATTTTTCATAAAAACTGATTTTTATGAAATGATGAAGTCACTGCTGGCCTTTGAAGTATTGCCATAGATTGTCTATGAATGATCTAAGAATGTGATTTGGGCGATCATTGATGAAGATCAGGAAGATAGTTGAGCCCAGGATGGAACCTTGAGGGAAACCAGCATTCATACTATGGTTTCTGCCCATCAGTGATTATTATATTATATTATAAGCCTATTAGAGAGGAAGGATTTAATAATTGAGAGGAAATTTTCAGCTATTCCATAGCTGGTGATCTTATGAAGTAGACATTTATGCCATTATGAAAAGCCTTTGATATGTCAAGAGCTATTGCTCTAGAAATAAAGCCCCTGTTGAGAGAGTCACTAATCCTGAATGATATAACAGTTAGTACATCAGCTGTAGATCTCGCAGAATGGAAACCATATTGCATGTCACTGAGCAGGTTTTGCTGAGGCGGTTGACTACTTCTCTGTTTATCACAGATTCCAGCAACTTACTCATGATGCACAAGAGACTGATTGGTCTGTACTGAAAGGGAGATGACCGATCTCCAGGACTTTTAAACACAGGGCAGACTGATAAAGTTCTGGTTGAAGCTTTTTGAGCACTATGATTGGAATGCCATCGGGATGAGTTGCTTTACTGGAATCAAGGTTTTTGATGAGCTTGATAACATCACATACAGATATTTGTATGCCACATAGTGTGTTTGCAATCACAGGAGAAAATATGGGAGTAGACAGCCTTTATCACAAAGAGTAGAATTTGCTGCTAAGTTCTTGGCACAGAGTATTGTATTGTCAGATGCACACAAAATTACCTCAGGTCCATTGATTATGCCAGGAATAGAGGACATGCTTAATAGCCAAAACTGGTGAGAACTTTCCCAGTGGTACCTATCTATTTACATCTAGAGACATATTGGCTTCTGTTCAGTCTTAATAGACAATGGAGGATACTCTCTGTAAAGATGATTGTGCATGTAATTGTGAAGCAAGAGTTGCACAATTACCAACCACACCTCTCCTGAATCAACACTGCTTGAATCCAGTGCAAAGAGAAGTCAAAAACGATTAGAAACAATGACAACATAATCAGAGAGCACATACAGCACCTGATATTTCCAAATGGTCACCCATTTTAGTAATGACCAGGCTCAATGTCTCTTTATGGCGGTTACCATAGCTTTTAACGACGTTTGGAAAAGGGTCGCCATTTCAGTCGGTCCCCTTTTGGGGGCACCTCTGAAGTTAGAGAGAGAACAAGAGTGCTGAAAAAGAACGGTTGTGTAAACGAAAACATTGGGTTATAATTAAGTGCGACGAGACTTTAGGATTGATGATGTTTTATAAAGGTTTCCAAGATATAGGGGGCACAAAGAGGATAGTAAATTTTCTTTGATAAAAGTCTTTACCCAGGGAAACTGGTCTGTCGCATGTTGACGCTTCTATCGTTCCCACATGTCTGAGACAGATTTCTTCTTTGTATCTCCCTCCTTTATTCCGATTGGCTGAAACCTCTGGTGACGTTGAGAGAAGAAAGGAAGGGAAAAGTAGAAGAGTTGGGAGAAAGAGAGAAATAAGGGAAGCATACCATAGCAGCATCATAGTAGTAGTTCACTACATGAGTCCCCTTCCAAATAACGGAGTTTAAGTTCCCTCCACAGAATTATTAAATATGTGTATTGCCTAAATTTGTTTAAAAATAAAAGTACACATTTTTCTTTTTCCATGTTATTTTCCTACCAGATCTAGACTTATATGTGTCAGCAATTTTATCTTCAACTTTGTCGGTATCATCTGTCTTAATAAGTTTATCATTAGTAGTACTGTCATTTGTCTGTGCCTTCTCAGTCGGTCTAATTTTATTAGTACTAGTTGGTTCTATGTACGGCTTTAATCTATCTATTGATACGTGTGTATGAGTACCGTTGTTCATATCGATCTGATAATGCTTATCTGATCGAGTCAAAACTTTATAAAGACCTGAGTATGGTGCTTCTAATGGTTTCCTGATTCGATCAACTCTGAGCCATACTTTTTCACAGGAAGATAAACCTTTTGATATAAATGTTTTGGGACTGTCATAGATATATATACTTTTCTGTTGTTGAGTACATCAATTTGGGATATCCATTCACACAAATTATGTATGTACTGGTTATTAACTGGAGTTTCTCCTACTCTCTGTTTGTGTATCAACTACTGAGGAATCAATATCGGAGCTCCAGTAACAGATGTAAAAGGGGAAAAGGCTGATTCATTAGGGGTGCTACATATACCCAGCAGAATCACCGGTATCGCTTTCATCCATGATTCTTTTCGAGCCATTATTGCCGCTTTAAGAGTACAGTGTGCTCTTTTGATCATCTCGTTACTTTGAGGGTGATACGAAGTTGTCCTCAATCAGTAAAAACCTACTACCTTGGCTAATTCCTGGAACAATTCGCTCTCAAACTGACTACCTCTGTCAGTTACAACATGCAGTGGGACTCCAAATCGAGATAACTGCTACCGACTGTGCAGTTATCTCAGTCATAGGCTGTACTTCAATCCAATGAGTTGCATGATCGATGCAGGTAAGCAAATATTTGTAAGGGCTCAGGTAAGGACCAGACTCATTGCGCGTTAAGGGCAGGCATCCAACGATATCGATATGTACTGTCTGGAAACGTGCTAATGGTAACTCAAATTCTTGGACTGCAGACTTTGTGTGTCTGTGAACTTTTGATTGTTTACACATTCTGCACAGAATTGTTTAATCGTTTTATCTAAACTAGGCCAAAAGTATCTGGACTTGACCAGTTTTATAGATGCTCCCATACCAGGATGCGCCAAGCTATGTAAACTGTTGAAAATAGCTTGACGAAGCTCTTTTGGGATAAACGGTCTGGGGTACTTAGTTGAAGTATCGCATAGGACTGAGCCGACTTTGCTCGACACACAGTATTCTTTCAAATTAGTGTATGACTTTATTTCGTCATCACCTTTTTGTGCCTGGGCTATTTCAGCCAAGTCGCATGCATCTATCTGCACAGCTAATGCAGGCCGAGACATACAGTCTGCAACTATATTCTCAGCTCCTTTAATGTACTCCACGTCAGCAATATATTCGGCAAGCACTGATAAGTATCGCTGTTGTCGATCTGATTTTGCTGGTGTCTGACTATAAAAAGCTCCGCATAATGGCTTATGATCAGTGAATAATGTCACGTGACGACCTTCTATGAGGTGGCAGAAATGTATCACTGAAAAATAAGCTGCTAGTAGCTCTCTGTCAAGCATGGAATACTTGGCTTGGGTTTGAGAAAATTTCTTGGAAAAGAAACCTATAGGTACTGGTTTCTTATCTATCAACTTGTGTAATTCAGCACCAGCGGCGTATTGACTAGCATCTGTAACTAAGTGGTATTCTGTAGCTGAAGACTGTGGATGAGCTAACACCGTAATTTCCGATAATTTGCATATTATTGTTTGGAAGGCGTTAGTTTCTTCCTCATTAAGCTCGGTCTTTGCTTCAGGATCCAACCTCATCCATTTGGATAGTGGTAAAATTATGGATGCATAATTAGGGACTAATTTGCGGTAAAAACCTGTCATCCCCAGAAAGCTTTTTGAGTCCTTAGGTATCAGAAAATTTTCAAACTCTTTGATTTTCTTTAAAGTAGGCAACAAGCCTTCTTTGCTTACGTGAAAACCTAAGAAAACTAACTCTGGTACTCCGAATACACACTTATCTAAGGAAATTTTTAAATTGTTATCACTAAGGATCCTAAATACTCTATCTAAATCTTCCTTGTGCTAAAAACTAATATGTCATCTAAATATATAATATGCAATTTAATTTTAAAAATATTTTATCCATAAAATGCTGAAATGTAGCCGCAGCATTCTTTAAACCAAATGGCATGTAATTAAACTCAAACAAACTAAAAGGTGTCACTACTGCTGTCTTAGGCACATCTTCAGGGTGTACCTTAATCTGATGATATGCTGCAGATAAATCTATTTTGGAAAAATATTGTTTATTAGCTAACTGTGTGCAGAAGGAATTTATATTTGGTACTGGGTAGCGGTCTGTTGGTAATGCTATTTAATGCACGGAAATCACCGCACGCTCGATATGACCCATCTGGCTTCTTCACTAAGTGCAAAGGGGTTGCCCACTCGCTACTGGAAGGCTGGATAACTCCCGTATTTAGTAACTTTTTAAATTCTGCTTGTGCTGCATCTAACTTAGGACTGGAAAGTTGTCTGACTTTAGCAAAGACTGGTATGTGGCTGCCTGTATCAATCCTGTGATACACTCCACTATAGTCTTTGTTTGTGTCGCTATGTGGTGAAAGCACATTATTATATTTACCTATTACTTCTGTAACATAATCTGCTAGGTCTATTTTGTTAATCACTACAGCATCGGTTCCCGTGACTGCATTGACTGTAATTTCACGCTCCGTTATGTTATCTGTTGTGAAGGAACATAACTGGCTATACACCGGTTACAAACTGTATATATATATTGGACTGTTTGGCAGACAGCGGCAGACAAGCAGTCGCAGTAAGACGGATAGTCTTACGTGTTGATTATCAGACTTTCTTCCCCATACTTGTTACTATGTACTTCTATTTACCTTAGGCGAGCAGCCTTACGTTTCTGTATTATAAATAAACCCCATTACACATACCACTCGGTGTAACTCACGTTTGTCTTTATTTCCTAAGTATTTAGGAATATAACAATGGCGACGAAAGGATGTTCTTTCTCTTAACAGAGATAAATTACCGTACCAAGGACTGGGTACAATGCAAGGATTTTTTGTTTTACGAAAAAAACAAACTACACAAGGATTTTTGACCACGTGCGTCAATGAATTTAAAAATTTTTCCTACCTAAAGTAGCGAAAAGTACGGATTTTTTCTTCGTAAAGAACTCACAAGAAATTATAGAAACATGTTCAAGGTAAAGTGGAATTTATATTTATTTTGACAAGTAAAAAAAAAAAAAAAAAAAAAAAAAATGGTCGCAAGTTGAATTCGAAACTACACTAAAGGATTACGAGTTTCGAAAGAAAAAATATAAATACAACGACTATTGTACCATTTTATGCCACGTGGGAACGGCAGCCATATATTTTTTTTTTTTTTGGAAAATTAATTGTTTGTTATTGCCTTTATATAAATAATTGGAACTATTTGTCGTGGGAAGTAAGAAATATTTTGTGTATGAACTTACGTTGTTAAAAAAAAAAAAAAAAAAAAAAAAAAAAAGAATTATTTTGCAAAGCCTGTTGAATTACTATGGATGAACTTTGTTGAAACGTGTTGTGTCTGCATATTGCTACTAATTTACGATATACGTAAATTTACGATTTTTCTTTGGAATTATTGTGTAGAATTCGAAAAGACATTTTTGTACTAGAAGCTAACATGGAACAATTAGCAGAGTTAACTAAGGCTCTAGCCCTTAGCATCCAGGAACAGACAAAAATGACTCAACAATTTTTAGCGCAACAACAACAACAACAACAAATTCAACAACAACAGCTACAGCAACAGCTGCAACAACAACAAGAAAGAACACAAAAAACTTTAGAGGCACAACAAGAACAAACAAACATACTACAACGACAAATGTCGACACAGCAAAAGAATTTAGAAAAGCTAATTCTAACGTCGACCGGGAAGAAGACTAATTTTTCTGCCGAGGGTATTTCAAATTCACTAACGGAATTTCGTTACTCCCCGGATACTGGTGTTACTTTCCCTGCATACTACAGAAGATACGAAACAATTTTTACGAAAAGATGTTTAGACTGGACCGATGAGGAAAAAGTTACCCTGCTACTACAAAAACTGGGTACTGATGAAAACACCAAGTATGCAAATCTAATTCTACCAAAAAAAACGGAGGAGGTTTCGTTCGAGGAAACAATTAGTACCTTGTCGAAAATATTTGATAAAAGGGATAGCCTATTTCACTCTAGATACAAATGTTTGAACATTCAGAAGGCAGAAGCTGAAGACTATCTAGAATATGCTTGCACTGTGAACTGTTTATGCGAATCATTTAAATTGAATGAAATTTCCGCAGACCAATTTAAATGTTTAATCTTTGTACAAGGTCTCACAGCACCAAGGGACAAAGATATACGTTCACGGATCCTAACAATTATGGAGGCGGATCCTAACATAACATTGCAAAAAGTCACTGAAGAGTGTCAACGTCTGATTAACATAAAGAAAGACAACACTCGCATTGAAGAGAAAAATATTTTTAAGGTGCAGCAAGTAAAAAGGCAAGGGACCGCAAGAAAGTCCAGGTTCCAAGAACACAGGATCCTTAAAGGATACAAAGACCCAAAGCTAAAGTGTAAATGTTGTGGTAGTTTAAGACACAACAATAAGACCTGCTGGTTTAGGAACAAAATATGTTATGAATGTGGTCTCAGAGGTCACAAGGGAACATACTGTGCCCAGAAGAAAAGACAAGGGACCGATAATGTAAATACGCTTCGCATGAATAAAGAAAAAAGCTGCGAAAGACGGAAATATGTTGATGTTCGGATAAATGGACATCTGGTTACATTGCTTCTGGATAGCGGTGCAGATATTAGTATTATAAATGAAGATATATGGAAAAGGATAGGTCGACCTGAATTAACGAAAACCAGAAAGACGGCGAGAAGTGTGTGCGGCAAAAGATTAGAGTTCAAGGGAGAATTAAAATGCAAAGTGACATTCGCTAACCAGACTCATAAATCCAAAGTGTACGTCGTACCAGGAAAGAATACATGCCTGTTTGGGGTAGATTGGATTGTCCTGTTTAATTTATGGGAGAAACCCATAAATTCGTTTTGTAACGTTTTAACTGCAGAAAAAGCAAACCAAAGGGAAGACTTCCTGAAGGATTTGAAAACTGAATTTCCCAATGTTTTTGCCGAAGGACTAGGACTCTGTATTAAGACAGAGGCAAAATTTGAATTAAAGAAAAATGCCACTCCAGTATTCAAACCTAAAAGGAATGTGCCTTTTTCAGCGATGGACGCAATCGAAAAAGAGTTGGATAGACTTCAACAACTGGAAGTCATTGAAAAAGTTAACCACACAGATTGGGCAAGTCCAACCGTGTATGTAAAGAAAAAAAATAACAGAATAAGGGTCTGTGGAGATTTTTCAACGGGTTTAAATGACTGTCTATTGGACCATAATTATCCCCTTCCGTCCGCAGAAGATCTGTTCTCTAAGCTTAACGGAGGAAAAATTTTTTCTAAGATAGACCTCTCAGATGCTTACTTGCAAATTAAGATCAGCGATGAATGCTCCAAATACTTAGGCATAAATACTCATAAGGGCATTTTTAAGCTAAAGAGGCTTCCTTTTGGATTAAAGGTTGCTCCTGCTATTTTCCAGCAAATTATGGACACGATGCTGGCAGGGTTGGAATTTTCAATGGCCTACCTTGACGATATCCTAATTAAAAGTGAAAATTTGCAAGATCATAAGAAGCATGTAAAAGAAGTATTCAAAAGAATACAGGAATTTGGTTTTAAATTGAGCCCAGAAAAATGCGATTTTTTTATGAAAAAAATTAAATATCTAGGTCAAATAATCGACAAAGAGGGTCGAAGACCGGATCCACAAAGGACTGAAGCAATTGAAAAGATGCCTGCTCCAGATTCAGTGACAAAATTAAAAT
The DNA here is from genome assembly GCF_053919585.1 of Euprymna scolopes. Lineage (NCBI taxonomy): Eukaryota > Metazoa > Mollusca > Cephalopoda > Sepiida > Sepiolidae > Euprymna > Euprymna scolopes. Next base: position 13,697,240 of record NC_136500.1, read on the forward strand.
CGTTTTTGGGATTAGTTCAATACTATGCAATTTACATCCCTAACATACATAATTTAAGAGCTCCTCTTAACGAGTTACTGAAAAAGGGTGTTAAATGGAACTGGAATAAGGAATGTGAATCTGCTTTCCAAAATATCAAAAGATGTCTACTGTCAGACTTAGCATTGGCACATTTCAATCCAGAAAAGGAACTAATACTAGCAACGGACGCCAGTGATTACGGTGTTTGGCGCTGTATTACTTCACAAGTATGAGGATGGTAGGACAAAAGCTATCGCCCATGCTTCAAGAACGTTGGTTGCAGCAGAGAAAAATTACAGCCAAATTGAAAAAGAGGCGCTGTCGATAATATTTGGAATTACAAAGTACAATCGATTTCTCCATGGACGATCTTTTATTTTGCAAACCGACCATAAACCCCTACTTACCATATTTGGATCAAAGAAAGGCATTCCCACACATACTGCGAATCGATTACAGCGATGGGCTGTAACCCTCTTAAACTATCAGTTTAAGATGGAACATGTATCCTCAAAAAAGTTAGGACACGCAGATGCATTATCACGGTTGATCCCTAAAAGAAGCGAAAGTTTCGAAGAAACGGTAATTGCTGCGCTTAAAGACGAAAGTGAATGTACAAGTTCAATGTGTAATATGATACGTGAACTTCCGGTAACTTTCGAAAAAATAAAAAAAGAGGCAGTAAATGACATTTTCATTAAGAAAATGAAAAATCAATTGGGATGGATAAAAAAAAATAAAAAGGTAGATCAAACAACGCCTTTTTCCATCTGTGAAGATGTGCTCATGTATGGTGAGAGGATCGTAATTCCACTAACGTTACAGAGGAAAATTCTGAAGGAATTTCATACAGGTCATCCGGGCATTTCGAGAATGAAATCCCTTATGAGAGGATATGTGTACTGGCCTGGTATGGACAAGGAAGTTGAAAAATGTGTCAAGACATGCAGAGGATGTCAATTAGCAGCTCGAGATCCTCCAGTAAAAACGACGCCATGGCCAAAGACGGACCTACCCTGGTCACGTCTGCATATTGATTATGCGGGACCTATAAATGGTTATTTTTACTTGATTATTGTAGATTCTTTTTCAAAATGGCCAGAAATATTTAAGTTTAGACATCCAACAGCAAAAAACACTGTGAGTGCGCTTAATGAAATTTTTAGCCGTTTTGGAGTGCCAAAAACCTTAGTGAGCGATAATGGAACAGCATTTACTGCTCATGAATTCAAAGAATTCTGTGACTCACTAAATATTCTACATATGACAACACCTGTGTACCATCCACGATCGAATGGGTTGGCCGAAAAATTTGTAGATACGTTTAAAAGGGCACTTAAGAAAAATCTTACTACGGACACAGACGAACAATGTATTCAAACATTTTTAGCAATTTACAGGGTGACACCAAATCCTAATAATAATGTCAATTCTTCCCCGGCTGAGCTAATGTTTGCAAGAAAGATAAGATCTGTCTTCGATAGGCTGCTACCAGAGAAAAAGAAAGTTTTCAAAAAAGAAAACCTTAATACCAAGTGCTTCTCCCCAGGTGAAAATGTATATTTCAAAAATTTTCAAAATGGACGAAATCAGTGGGTTGAAGGTATTATCAAAAAAAGGATTGGGAGCATGGTCTATACCATCCAAGGATTAAGTTTTGTCTGCAAAAGACACAGAAATCAAATACGTCCCAGACTGTCTCCAAATGTGGAAGAGACACCAATGGAAACATTGTGCGATATTTTTGATATACCAAAACCAGCGTGTGTACCGCAAACAATGAATATTTCGCCTGAACCGACCATACGGGCTGGACAGAAACCTTTACCCCGGGTAACGCTGACCAGAAGGAAAAGCGCAAGAAAGAGAAAAGTTACCAGGAGATTAAGCCCTGACCCTAAAAGGAAGAGGTATTTAAGCTAAAATCAGGAAGATTTCAGCTTCAGGGGGAGGTGTTGTGAAGGAACATAACTGGCTATACACCGGTTACAAACTGTATATATATATTGGACTGTTTGGCAGACAGCGGCAGACAAGCAGTCGCAGTAAGACGGATAGTCTTACGTGTTGATTATCAGACTTTCTTCCCCATACTTGTTACTATGTACTTCTATTTACCTTAGGCGAGCAGCCTTACGTTTCTGTATTATAAATAAACCCCATTACACATACCACTCGGTGTAACTCACGTTTGTCTTTATTTCCTAAGTATTTAGGAATATAACATTATCACGGATGGCTCTATTTTTACAATCCACTATAATGTTAAATTTGTTTAAGAAGTCAAATCCTAACAAAGGGTTAGTGTCATCTGCGATCACAAAACTCCATTGAAAAGATCTTCTCAAACGGGGTATCTTAACTTCGAGGTTTGTCTGACCATAGCATTTTACGCTTTCACCATTAGCAGTAGAGATATGAATAGGAGTTGGCTCCAGAGTAATTCCATTTATTACGGAATGTGATAAAATGGAAACACTGGCTCCTGTATCTATGATAAAATTGACTTTAGATGCTTCTATTTTAGCAGAAACTTCTAATAACGGCGGCACTACTGGAGCAAACGCAGTCCGCCTTTCTAGTTTTCCGAATCACTAGGGGCGGGAGAGGAAGGGTGCGAGTTAGGTAGAGTCTGTAAACTACTCTTTTTCTTTAGCCACTTGAAGCTTGGACAAACGACCATATTACCACCAGACAGTCTAGTGAAACCATTCCAGCCGGCCTATGTCCATATAGAAGGAAACAGCGGCCGGAGATATGTAGAGCCCATATATATTTTGCAGAGGAGGCTCGTACATGTAAACCATGGTGCAAGTGGCTAAAGAAAAAGAGTAGCTTACAGACTCTGCCTAACTCGCACCCTTCCTCTCCCACCCCTAGTGATTCGGAAAACTAGAAAGGCGGACTGGGTTTGCTCCAGTAGTGCCGCCGTTATTAGAAGTTTCTGCTAAAATAGAAGCATCTAAAGTCAATTTTATCATAGATACAGGAGCCAGTGTTTCCATTTTATAACATTCCATAATAAACGGAATTGTTCTTTTAATGGTTTGAATCTGTCGTTCAATAAAACCATTTGATTTAGGAAACCTTGGAGATGATGTGATATGATTGAATTACCATTGTTGAACAAATTCTTTAAATGCTTCACTGGAGTACTGATAATAATAACTCTGGTGGGAATACCATGTTCTGAAAATATCTGCTTCATTGTTGATATGACCATGTTGCTTGTGGCTATGCCATTCATTTTCCGTATGATTGGGAATTTATTATAATAATCGGCAATTATGAGGTATTCCTGGTCGTTACAGTGGAACAAGTCAGTGCCAACAACTTCCCATGCTCTGCTAGGGGTGTCATGTGGTTGTAAAGTTTCCTTTGGTTGTGCTGGGAGGTTTTCCTGGCATATTGAACACTTTTTGATCATGTTCTCAATATTAGTGTTAATTCGCTCCCAGTATACAGTATCTCTAGCTTGCAGACGTGTCTTTTCGATACCTTGATGGCTGTAATGTAGTTGGTCCAGGATAGTTTTCTGCTGGTTTTCAGGGATAATAATCCTTGAGCCTTTCATGATTATGCCATCACTGACAGATAACTCATCTCTGTATGACCAGTATGACCGAATTGTCGGTGGTACTTCCTTAATTGAGTCTGGCCATCCTGTTGTTATGGTTTCATGTAATTGGTTGAGTATTGGATCAGCCTTTGTTTCCTTTTTTATTTCATTCAGGCGTTCGCTCCTGAATCTCACCAAGTCAACTCGAATATCTAAGTCGATCATGTTAGTGTTTTGAGTACTGGGGAGGCGACTTAGTGTATCAGCTGCAGTCATTTCTTTGCCTGGTATGTATTCTATTTGTATCTGGTATCCCTGTAATTTGGTCATTATTCGTTGTAGCTTAGGAGGTGCACTGGTCAGTGGTTTCTGTAGTATCATGATCAAGGCTTTATGATCGGTATGTACCTTGAACTTCCGTCCATATAGGTAGATATGATATCTGTGGACACCAAATACAATTGCTAGAAGTTTCTTTTCTATGCATGCATACCGTTTCTAGGCGTCTGTTAGAGGCTTTGATGCATATGCAATAGGTTTTTTGTTTTGCATTAATGCTGCTCCAAGTCCTTTTAAACTCGCATCAGTTTGCAGTATTGGTACTTCATTCGTGTCGAAGTACGTTAATGTGGAGTCTTTGGTGATTATTGTTTTAAGTGTTTCAAAGCATACCTTGTGATGCTCTTCCCAGAGAAAAGGTACGTCTTTCTTCAACAAGACTCTTAATGTATGTGTCTTGTCAGCCAAATTTGGGATGAATGGTGATAAATATGTGACAAAGCCTAAGAATTCTTGTAGTTCTTTTTTGCATGTTGGATATGGCATGTCTTGTAAGTCTTTAAGTTTTTCTAGGTCTGGGCTAACACCATTTTCACTATATATCATTCCAAAGAAAGATATATTTTTTGATTTTATTTTGCATTTTGCTGAATTAAACACAAGACCATTTTTTGCAGCTACTTGCATGAGCCTGTACAAGATCTTATCATGCTCTTTGTCCGTTTTACAAAAGACAACAATGTCGTCTGTAATTCCAATTACTCCGTCAACTTGTTCGAGTATCTGGTACATTTTCATTTGAAAAATGTCCTGGGATACACTTAACCCAAATGGTAATCTCTGGAAACAGTATCTGCGAAAAGGGGATTGGAATGTCGTTAGCAGCTGAGATTCCTGATCCAAATGTATGGACCAATAACCAGCTTTGGCATCAAGTTTAGAGAACAGCTTACCACCTGCAAAGTGGTGTGTTAGCTCCTCCACTATAGGGGTTGCATGGTGTGGTCTTTTTAGCACAATGTTAAGGCGTCTTGGGTCTAGACATATTCTCAAGCTTCCATCTTTCTTGTGTGAATAAGCTAGGCTGGAAACCCAGTCTGTTGGCTCTGTGACTTTTCTAATGATCTTGTTGCTGACCATTTTGTCTAGTTCCTGTTTTATGTTGTCCTTTAGGGCAATTGGGGTTTTTCTTGGTGGGTCAATGTGAGGTTGTACGTTTTTGCTCGTTGTTAACGTGACATGTCCAGGCATAGAGCCTATTTTGTCAAATTGATTTGGATAGATCTGTACCAAGTCTTTGATTTTGTTGATTGGTTTGACTATATTTTATTCTTTCACCATGCAGTGAAGAGTGACCATTTTCAGTATTTCCAGTGATGGTAGTCCTAGAATTGCTGGTCCATTTACGTCTACTATATAGAAGGTGCTTTCGTGCCAATCAGAGGTTTGGTAGCTGCATGGTATACTGAGATTGCCATAGCACTTTATCGGTGTTCCATTGTAGGCTATTAATTTTTGTCCTTACTTTGTTTTTTTTAGTTTTGGGAAGCCATCAGTGGTTAATTTCTCAGGAAACATTCTACGGAATGTAGAAATTGGTAATGTATTACCTTGGACTCCAGTATCGACTTTAATTCGTAGTCTGTGAGTTCCGTTTCGATTAGGTAATTTTATATTTATATAAGTGAAGGCTTCATCTCTCTGCATTTGAGAGGGTGTGTTAATGGTGGAAAAAGTTAAATTTTCGAATTGTTCATTTAGTTCCTGGCTGTTGTTCCTGGATAATATATCAGTTTGGATGAAGTGTTTTTTCTTGGTCTGGTTCATGTTTAATGGTTTTTGTTTTCTACAGTCTCTGTTTTGCGACCTTGACCTTGATCTTCTGTTATATAAACATACTGTTGCCCAGTGGTTATATTTTCCACACGTTTTGCATTTGGAACCAAATGCTAGGCATGCTTCACGTCGACGTTCGTGACTTTTTCCGCAATTAAGGCAGTTGTTTGTCTTTCTATTTTGTTTATATTTTGTAATTGCTTGTATGTCAGTATTAGCGCTATTGTCCTCCTCGTTATTGGTGTTTAACATCTCTCTAAGCTGTTTAATGTGCATTTGTTGCCTCGTACGTTTTACCAATTCGGATGGTTTCATCCAGTGTTAGCGTATTATCTTTTCGTAGTAGTTCTTTCTGGAATTCGACAATTGGGGTACTCGCAATAATTAGTTCTATAATTCGCTGTTCTTGTTCAGTGTCGGTTAGTGAGCATTTTAACGTAAGTTGATGACATCTATTGACGAAATCGTCTAATGTCTCATTTTGTTTTTGTTTATAAGACATTAGTTTTAGTCTGTTAATCCTAAAGTTTTCTTTTAGGTTCTAAATGCTCCAAGAATTTATTAAAAATGGTGTCGGGAGAACGTTTTTACTCATCTGTTAATTTCCAAGAGTTAAATTTTTTGAGACCTTCATTACCGGTCTTTAGCAGTATGTAATTCACTTGTTGGACGGTTTTTATTTTGTTTATGGCAAAATATAGTTCTAGCCTCTGTTTAAAAAGTTTAAATCTTTCTGCTGGATTTGGCATTTCCCAGTTCATAAATGGAATAATGTCATTATTGGTATACATTATTATTAACGGCTATGTATTTTTTCGATAAACAGAAAATTCAATATGTCTGCTGGTGTGCGAAAATCCACACGTGTTTACGGGGACATATACGATAACAACAGTTGACAAAAATTCAAAATGTCTGCTATTGTGCAAAAATTCACACGTGTTTATAGCATATACGAGAATGACAGCAAAATTTTATAAAATGCACAGGTGGGTAAATTAATGAAAATTGGTTTACATGCCTTGTTTTGTCTTTTGTAAACGTATTTTTCCTCTCGTGTCTGTTGCCGAAGTTTTGTATTTTGTGAAAGAAATGTTTATCCTTTCTGGTCTGTTGCCGAATTTTTTGTTTCGTTTTCTGTTATCGGTTGCGACTAGTCAATCCAACTGAGTGAGTTTTTTTTTTTTTTTTTAACTGTCATAAATGTTCAGTATCCATTTTGCTGCCAACATGTCGTTAGTTTATGTTTGTTGTTATAAGTATTTGATAACCAAGTTGTTGTTTTATTTAATATAGAACTTTATTGACATATTTACATAAGAAGAGAGATTGAATGTACGTGTGTAGAGGTCTACGCCATGTTGTCGAATGTGTATGTATTAGGCGGTTGACATCAATATTCATACGCCATGATTTACTTGTTACGCGTATGAAAGTAGTTCTATGATAACACTTCATATTCCTACAATTTTTTTAAGCATAACTTTCTGAATAGAATCAAATATTCATACAATTCTTTTAGCATAACTTTCTAAATAGAATCAAATCTATATTCCTACAATTTTTTTTTTATATAACTTTCTGAATAGAATCAAATCTATATTCTTACAAATTCTTTTTTTTTATAACTTTCTGAATAGAATAAAATCTATATTCCTACAAATTTTTTTTGTATAACTTTCTGAATAGAATAAAATCTATATTCCTATAATTTTTTTTCTTTTCATAACTTTCTGAATAGAATCAAATCTATATTCATACAATTTTTTTTTGTTGCATAACTTTTTGACTAGAATAAAATATTCCTACAATTTTTTTTAGCATAACTTTCTGAATAGAATCAAATCTATATTCCTACAAATTTTTTTTTTATAACTTTCTGAATAGAATAAAATCAATATTCCTATAAATTTTTTTTTTGTATCAAGTATTCATACAATTTTTTTTAGCATAACTTTCTAAATAGAATCAAATCTATATTCCTACAATTTTTTTTTTTTATAACTTTCTGAATAGAATCAAATCTATATTCCTACAAATTTTTTTTTATCACTTTCTGAATAGAATCAAATCTATATTCCTACAAATTTTTTTTTTCATAACTTTTTGAATAGAATCAAATCTATATTCCTACAATTTTTTTCATAACTTTCTGAATAGAATAAAATCTATATTCCTACAAATTTTTTTTTATAACTTTCTGAATAGAATCAAATCTATATTCCTACAATTTTTCTTTTGGCATAACTTTCTGAATAGAATCAAATCTATATTCATATAATTTTTTTTCTTTTCATAACTTTCTGAATAGAATCAAATCTATATTCCTACAATTTTTTTATGTAACTTTTTGAATAGAATCAAATATTCATACAATTTTTTTTTATAACTTTCTGAATAGAATCAAATCTATATTACTACAAATTTTTTTTATAACTTTCTGAATAGAATCAAATCTATATTCCTACAAATTTTTTTTTTTTTTGCATAACTTTCTGAATAGAATCAAATCTATATTCCTACAATTTTTTTTATAACTTTCTGAATAGAATCAAATCTATATTCCTATAATTCTTTTTTCTTTTCATAACTTTCTGAATAGAATCAAATCTATAGTCATACAATTTTTTTTGCATAACTTTTTGAATAGAATCAAATATTCATACAATTTTTTTTTTATAACTTTCTGAATAGAATCAAATTTATATTCCTACAAATGTTTTTTTGCATAACTTTCTGAATAGAATCAAATCTATATTCCTAAAAAAAAATTTTTTTAACTTTCTGAATAGAATCAAATCTATATTCCTACAATTTATTTTATAACTTTCTGAATAGAATCAAATCTATATTCCTACAAATTTTTTTTTATCACTTTCTGAATAGAATCAAATCTATATTCCTACAATTTTTTTTTTCATAACTTTCTGAATAGAATCAAATCTATATTCCTACAATTTTTTTATAACTTTCTGAATAGAATCAAATCTATATTCCTACAATTTTTTTTTATAACTTTCTGAATAGAATCAAATCTATATTCCTACAATTTTTCTTTTGGCATAACTTTCTGAATAGAGTCAAATCTATATTCATATAATTTTTTTTCTTTTCATAACTTTCTGAATAGAATCAAATCTATATTCATACAATTTTTTTTTATGTAACTTTTTGAATAGAATCAAATATTCATTCAATCTTTTTTTTATAACTTTCTGAATAGAATCAAATCTATATTCCTACAATTTTTTTTTATAACTTTCTGAATAGAATCAAATCTATATTCCTACAAATTTTTTTTTTTTTGCATAACTTTCTAATCAAATCTATATTCCTATAATTTTTTTTTCTTTTCATAACTTTCTGAAAAGAATCAAATCTATATTCATACAATTTTTTTTGCATAACTTTTTGAATAGAATAAAATATTCATACAATTTTTTAGCATAACTTTCTGAATAGAATCAAATCTATATTCCTACAAATGTTTTTTTGCATAACTTTCTGAATAGAATCAAATCTATATTCCTAAAAAAATTTTTTTTTAACTTTCTGAATAGAATCAAATCTATATTCCTACAATTTTTTTTTTATCACTTTCTGAATAGAATCAAATCTATATTCCTACAATTCTTTTTTTTTTTCATAACTTTCTGAATAGAATCAAATCTATATTCCTACAATTTTTTTTTTATAACTTTCTGAATAGAATCAAATCTATATTCCTACAATTTTTCTTTTGGCATAACTTTCTGAATAGAATCAAATCTATATTCATATAATTTTTTTTCTTTTCATAACTTTCTGAATAGAATCAAATCTATATTCATACAATTCTTTTTTTATGTAACTTTTTTTGTATAGAATCAAATATTCCTACAATTTTTTTATAACTTTCTGAATAGAATCAAATCTATATTCCTACAATTCTTTTTTATAACTTTCTGAATAGAATCAAATCTATATTCCTACAAATTTTTTTTTTTTTGCATAACTTTCTGAATAGAATCAAATCTATATTCCTATAATTTTTTTTTCTTTTCATAACTTTCTGAAAATAATCAAATCTATATTCCTACAATTTTTCTTTTTGCATAACTTTTTGAATAGAATCAAATATTCATACAATTTTTTTAGCAAAACTTTCTGAATAGAATCAAATCTATATTCCTAAAAATTTTTTTTTTTTGCATAACTTTCTGAATAGAATCAAATCTATATTCCTATAATTTTTTTTATCACTTTCTGAATAGAATCAAATCTATATTCCTACAAATTTTTTTTATAACTTTCTGAATAGAATCAAATCTATATTCCTATAATTTTTTTTTCTTTTCATAACTTTCTGAAAAGAATCAAATCTATATTCATACAATTTTTTTTGCATAACTTTTTGAATAGAATCAAATATTCATACAATTTTTTAGCATAACTTTCTGAATAGAATCAAATCTATATTCCTACAAATGTTTTTTTGCATAACTTTCTGAATAGAATCAAATCTATATTCCTAAAAAAATTTTTTTTTAACTTTCTGAATAGAATCAAATCTATATTCCTACAATTTTTTTTTTATCACTTTCTGAATAGAATCAAATCTATATTCCTACAATTCTTTTTTTTTTCATAACTTTCTGAATAGAATCAAATCTATATTCCTACAATTTTTTTTTTATAACTTTCTGAATAGAATCAAATCTATATTCCTACAATTTTTCTTTTGGCATAACTTTCTGAATAGAATCAAATCTATATTCATATAATTTTTTTTCTTTTCATAACTTTCTGAATAGAATCAAATATTCATACAATTTTTTTAGCATAACTTTCTGAATAAAATCAAATCTGTATTCCTACAATTTTGTTTGATAACTTTCTGAATAGAATCAAATATTCATACAATTTTTATTTAGCATAACTTTCTGAATAGAATCAAATCTATATTCCTACAATTTTTTTTTATAACTTTCTGAATAGAATCAAATCGGTATTTCTTACAATTTTTTTTTTTTTGCATAACTTTCTGAATAGAGTCAAATCTATATTCCTTCAAATTTTTTTTTATCACCTTCTGAATAGAATCAAATCTATATTCCAATAATTATTTTTTTTATAACTTTCTGAATAGAATCAAATCTATATTCCTGTAATTTTTTTTTTTTTGTGTATTTATATTCATATTAAAAATCAATTTTTCTATTTATTTAAAAAGAAAATACAACTTTGATATATATGGGTTGTGGAATTGCATTCATCAGCAAAAGATCTAGTTTATTTAGATATTCTTTAACATTCATTTTAATTAATTCCCTATTAGTTTTTTTGCTTTTCTTATAGGATGATCATCTTTTAGTTAACTATTACGTATAATTATATTCATGTAGATATTCTACATGATTTATAATTGCATAATATTTGTGTAAAAAGGTTATAATAAACACAAACCTCTTTCTATATGTATTTATGCATGCATATATATATTTGTTTAAAAAATTTTGCCTACCAAACTCTTCTGTCAACTTTTTAAATCATTACTATATATTGGGTCCAATATAATGTAATAATAAATACAAAATTTGCATTAATCAAAAATTCAGAGTTATTTCCCTTTATATAGCATTAAAAGATGTGTGTAGCCTTGATAACATTAAATGATATAAATGACCATTTGACCTTCAAATCATATTTTTTTTCATTTATTTTAGATATTATACATCCATGGTTACACTGATTAAAAGCGAACCCCCCCCCCAAATATATCTAACTAGATTCTACTTTGTTTGGCAATTACATGTCAAAACATGATGGAAAGAAAAAATTTGTTCATTTATAATTTAGAGTGGGAGATCAGTTTTGCATATGAATTTAACGCAAAATAATCCTCCATTTCCAGATCACTCTAGATTTTATAAAGCAAATAACAAATTTTTAGGGTCGGGTGGGGGCTCTAAAATATATATTCTGTACGTTTTGATGTGGATGGTGAGTGCTTCTACTTTTTTTGGAGGGGAAGGGGTTATTAAGTATATTTTTATAGGATGTGGGGGTACAGGTTTTATGAGCGGGGGTGGGGGAGTCAGTACAAATTGACCACAAGATTAAAATCACTCTCTAAGACTTAGGGTTACAGTTTTTTTGGTAAAACTTGTCGAGAGCACGCTGTTTTGGAATTGTTTTTAAATTGGAATGGAAATTTAAATTTCATTCCGTGTTAATCTTCTTTTTTTAATTGCACATCCCAATACAATCGGAAATAATCAAAAGAATAAAATTCAACAATTGTACCTTTACTCTTAAAGCCGTTCTTAACATTGGGAGGTTGAAGGTGTCTATTCCGAAAGCCATTCTTAACATGGGCAGGTTGGGGGATGTCTATTCCGAAAGCCTTCTTTGTTGTCAGCATACCCAAAAACCCATAAAAGTCGACATTTTGAATGTGAACGGTGAGTTGGACTTAATGTAAAAAAATACCATTTCGAAATAGACACCCGCCAACCTCCCCATATTAAGAACGGCTTTCAGAATAGACACCCTCAACCTCCCCATGTTAAGAACGGCTTTCAGAATAAGCACTCCCAACCTTGTTAGCATATCCAAAAACCTATAAAAGTTAACATTTCGAATGTGAACGGTGAGTTTTCAATTTTGTAGGTGCATGTGCAATTTAAAAAAAAAAAAGATTAAAAGTTTTTTTTTTGGGGGGGGGGGTACGCTTTGACTTAGGGTTAGTGATATAGGTAGGGTATTTATCTTTAAAAGGAGAGAGCTTTGACGCTCAGATTTGAGGTTAGGTGTTTTTGCTGTGTTTTATTCTTCATAGATATAAGTTTGTATAAATTTATTGCCAGAGGGTCAACAACAAACAAAAAAACTGACTCTCCCTACCCTTCCTAAATAGCAGACAGATATTACACTTGTATCCTAGCCCTAAGGTAAGCTAATTTACCTGTTGTCCACTGCGACACATGGTCAATTTATAGTAGGGATTTAAGCTCTCTCAAAAACTGAGGGCACTAAATGATCAGCCATAAACCAGTGACCCAGTCTAAACAAGGAGGTAATGCTTGGGAGATGGCCTCCTTATATTGATTGAGATTAAGTATTTACCATTCTCACCGGAAAAGACTGGATTTGACACAAGGTTAGTTGTCTAATGTGGAAAAACCAGTTTCTTCCGGGAGAAGACACACTGGAATATTATTTTAAAAAGATTGGGTCGGATACGGTGGCATTTCCCGGTAAAGATATCTCAGGTGACCGACCACAAACCCCATGGAAGGGAAGATAATTGTGGAACTTTGGTAATCGTCAGGTAATTTGAAAGAGTTCTCAATCAAGGGAGGTAAGTGATGCTACTTCCGATTAGTGCAAAACTTCCTTTCTCTTTCACCATTTTGGCAACCTGGAAGCCGGTTTGTGAAACAAAAAAGGAAATTCGGATTTTTCGCCCTTTTCCAAACTTTTAAACTGAAAAGTACGTTCCCATTCCAGGTTTTTCAAATTATTTCGACGTTAAGTGAGTTTGTCTTACCAATTTTTTTTTTGAGATGTTCAAAGACTTAATGTTTACAATCTCATTCCTGAAGTAAAAAAATTGAGAAAAGAAACCGTGAAAAATGCCATGTGGTCCTTTCTTTCTTCTTCTTTTATTATTGTTTATTTTAAGTTTTTATTATTAATAATTACTTTAGTTGATCATTTAATTTTTTTTTCATCTTTTTCTTTTCTCTGAAAGTTACACCATTAAAAAAAATGGTGCATATATAAATCAATCTGTGGAGATTGGTTTGGTAAAATCTGGCAACGAGTTAAACAACCGAAATACGACCACACCAAATGAAACACAGATTCCTGAATGTAAATCAGAAAACGAAAAAACACTGTGACGTAATTGCCTTAAAAAGTAGAATCACATTGGAGATGTTATTCTACACCAAAACAATAATGCAACAATAATCTGTCAGTAAAAAAAAAAAAAAGAAAAAAAAAAAGCAATGTAAATAAATCGATGTTTTAAGTTGTAGGAACCCGGGTTTCATTTTGTGTTGTCGCCTTTCAGTTAAACTCGTTAACAGATTTGACTAAGCCTGCATAAGCTAGAAACATTTTGATGTTAAAGTAACTAAGTTTCAATGTTACTTAACAATTTGTCTGATGTAATAAAATAGCTTTCGACTGCAATTTCTACTTTAAAGGAGGACGATTGTGAACTTTCCAACGAGAAAGAATTGGTTTCGCCTTACGTTCTTCGAGAATACGAACCGTGCTATTTTTTGGCAAGATTTTCAAGTTAAATTCAGTGTTTATGGTAGGGTTTTGTTTCTTAAATTGTTAGGTGAAAGTACAGAATAGTTACAAAACATCCACCCCTCCTCCTCATGTTAAGAATGTGTTTCTAAATAATAACGTATTCTGCATAAGTACCGATTCTTTCAGCTTTGCCCTGCGTTCTATCATTGAGTGTCTTGTTTTTTTATTGGTGTTAATGCACTTACTGATCCGATCCGCGCTATTTTTTAAATCGTATTTCCAAGTTTAAAGTTTTATGATATGTTTTTTTTATTATTATTCAATTGTAAGGTTAAAGTACAGAATAGGTACAAAACACCCTTCCCTCTCCATGTTAAGAATGGCTTTTTAAAAAATAACGTTATTATTTCAGCACGGATCAATACGTGCACTCACTGCGCCACTGCACTGCACTGCATGTGCATGAGTACCCTTTTATTAATCTTTTGGTTTAATTAGGAATACAAGTGAAACCATAATACCAGACTTTCGCATATAAACGTTCTGATAGGAATTACCGTTCTTGTTTCGATTGGTGATTTTTAAACTAACGCATTTCATGTGAAAACATGTACTTACTTGTTATGTCGAAATTGGTATAAATTCCAAAACTTACGAAAAATGATCCAGTAGCTGGATGTATTTTTAACCAAAAACTCATACAAAGTTCTTAAAAAATAGCGGATCATTAATTTAAATCAATTTCAGTCAAGACAGATAAGTTAGTTTGTCATACTGAATTGGTCGCATAACTCTTCCACATTTAAACGTACGATAAATTCGATAAATTCTATTTTTACGTGTAATTATTTTTTAATTGAATCATTTTTCTTTATTTTTCCCCCCTAATTTTGACATGATACGTAAGTATTCACCTGAAATGCGTTGGTTTCAAGCATCGAAATTACCTTCGAATCAATACTTTAAAAGTTTTTATTTTCGGTACTTATGCAGAAACGGTACCATGCTAAAATAATAACGTTATTATTTAGAAACCGATCCTTAACACAGGGAGGATGTAACTATTCTGTACTTTCACCAAACAATTTAATAAACAAAAATATCGTAAAACTTGAATTTAACTTGAAAATACTCTTTAAAATAATAGCACGATAACTTCTTTGTAAGCACCTTTTCTAATTTTTCACGAAGAGATCGCCCACGTCATCGATTTCGACATTCTAAAGTGATTTCGAAATCTTTAAATAGGCAGTTTCAAAAGTAAGATAATTTGGTTCTTATTTAGAATTTAACCTAATTAATAAAAACAAAAACAAAAAAAGTGCTAATGCACTTACTGATCCGCGCTATTTTTTAAATCGTATTTCCAAGTTTAATTAGTTTTATGATATGTTTTTTTTTTTTTTATTCAAGTGTAAGGTTAAAGTACAGAATAGGTGCAAAACACTATCCCCTCTCCATGTTAAGAATGGCTTTTTAAATAATAACGTTATTATTTCAGCACGGATCAATAAGTGCACCTTTTCTCCACGTTAAAAAACGACAGTGGTGTCGAACTCTGTCCCATGGGGAGGCATTGTAAATAGAAATAAGTGCACTCCACTGCATGAGTCCCCCCCCCCAAAAAAAAAACACAGAAAAATCCTTTTTGATGTACGTACGTACGTACCTGTCACAGAAAGGAAATGTCGTATTTCAAAAATCACTTAAATTGATTAAGTAGTTTTACTTTTTATAAAGAAAATAATTTTTAAACGATTTAAAGCGATTTGTGAAATCCATATAAACCTGATCTTGCAAGGTAGAATTTTTATGAACTTATTTGCACTTGTTTTTTTTTTCTTTTCAAGATGGGCACACACGAAACAGTTCCTCTTTGCTTACTCATCAATTTGATTTTCTTAGTTAAAAATAAGACGTACCTATACGAGAGTGCCACTGCCCACCCTCTAAAAATGCGAATTTTTCACTTTTTTTTTTTTTTTTTTTTTTCTGACGATTATTAGAGATTACAGACTTAAGTATCATATTAGCAGAAAGAAAATTTGTAAAAAGAAATTAATTTAATGATTTTTAAGAAGGGGGTTCACATTCTTGTTATAACGTTCTGCTTCGTTGCTACCCGACTTACTGTCCATTTCTTTACCGACGTGACTGACGTGCCGGTGAGATTTTCTTAAATTCTCTTACAACAAAATAGTGGTAATTGTGGTCTGGTAGACAAACACAAAACCTACCTTTAAAAAACTTGTTTATGGGGGGTTTCAGGTGTGCTGAAAACAAATATCGCATTTCAAATTAAAACTAATTTTCACGATACTGAAAAGATACTTTTCCGCATGTTTCCTGTAGTAATGTAACGTGGTGGTCATATTTGCTCAAAACAGAAACGTCTTAATGAAATGTCAATATAATGAAGCGTTAATCTTTTTTTATTATTATTTTTTTAAAAAATGCATGCACAACAATTGGCACCACTTATAACATAAACTATCACATTTAAATTTTCCGCAAATAAGTAGTTTTCCGGATATTATGCAATGTAATTCATTATGTTATACGTTGTGACCATTTTTGTACACGCATGTGCATATTTTTGCTGCAAAACTACTAATTTGCGGAAAATTCAAATGCTTTCGTTTTTCAGCATATCTGAAAACCTAAAAAGTTTTAAAGGAAAATGTTTAAAGTAAAATTTTACAAATATGGCCGCCGCATTGTAACATGCGGAAAAGTATTGTGAAAACTAGTTGCCAGCCCCAATTTTAAATGCAATATTCGTTCCCCTAGAAAACAAATTTCAAGAGGTAGATTTTGTGTTCGTCTACCAGGCAACAATTGTTGTAAGGAAATTTCATTGGTCATGTGACTCGGTAAAGAGTAAGTCCGATAGCAATGAAGTAGAATGTTATAACAAGAAAGTGAACCCCTAAATTTACTTTTTGTTTCAAAATTGTTTCTGCTAATATGATTCTTTATTCTATAATCTATGATAATTGTCAGAAAAAAGTTATAAAAAAAGGTGAAAGACATTTTTAGGGAGTGGGCACTCTCATACAGGTCTGCCAAAAATATAACTACTTGATCAGTTTACGTAATTTTTTGGAATATCACATCTTAGTTTTGTGATGGGTACATAAAAATGATTTATCTTTTTTTTTTTTTTTTAATGAGGTTCAATTTTAAATAAAAACCCGTACTTCTTATACAGAATAGACATCCGAAAATTTAAAGGAGATTTTCCGAGTTTCACTGATAAAGTGGCAAGCAATAAACCCGACCAGTTTACTTTTGCAGACGTCTGATTTGTACCTGTTTTCAGACAAATACTACTTAGGTTGTAAACATGCCTAATTCTTTTATTTGCACCCGCCTCCCAAGATAAAAGGCACTGGAACTTGCTCCTAACCCAATTCTAAATCTAGGTAATATTTGTCAAAATTAAAAGAATCCCCATTAGTGTGAACTATTTTTCCTTGTGTTAAAAACTGACCATGTGTATACATTTGATGTCATGTGAGACAAATAGGGACAAAAATAGTTGATGTTTGGAAATTAAGTATTTAAGGATGAAAAAAAAAAATTATTGAAGAATGTAAAATGGATAGGTAGATATATTTATCTTTTACAGAGAGATTATCATGATTTCCTGGCATTGCATTGAGTGTGTACAGTGTAGACAACAAAATAGGACAGTAAAACATCTGATTCAAAACCTCCACTGCCTTGCGGGATTACCCCATCAGAAGAAAGACTAAGAGAGTAAACTGTGATAGAAAATCAGGAGATGGAGTCCCTAAAGTGGCCTGACTCTGTATTATTATCATGGGCAACTTCTGCAGCACAGTTAACATCAAGCTGTATCGACTCTGTCTTTCCTTTGAATCCTCTAGCTTTACAGAGAGGGGGAAGATTGCTGCACAGGCAACAGCTATCCTCCCATATAACCCTGCCCGGGGGGGGGGGGATTGGTGAATTACTACAGAATAACATTAAAAAATCATTGTCAATATTGACGTCACTTTTGTGTCTAATTCTGTTCCTGGTAATCACCATAAGAAAGAATAAAAAAAAACTGTGAGTTTTTCTTACAGCTGGATGCACAGACATGTTGCAGTTAAAAGGGACCGTTAGAATTGTGAAAAGATCTCTTGGAATGAATAAGATAGTGGGTGAATGTCAGGCAACCAATAAGATGCCCCATCTCCAGTTAGAACAAAAGAAGCAAATTAAAAAAAAAAAGAAAAAAAGTGACACCATCCTTGAGCGTCTTCGATTTCTCTGTAAAGGGGTTTGTCAGGATATCCTAACACAAAGATACTTCACACTACAAGTAAACCTTTACTAAATATACAAAATTACATGATATCTAAAGCAAATAATAAGATTCTCTTGTCATAGCTACACTGACTCATACAAAAAATGGTGTATCTACTACTAGTGATGTGACCTCCAGTAACAGCACTTGGCTGAATACCCACCCCCCTACCTCTCGGACCAGATGAATTTTGGACAAGAGCCCGAAAAAATCACAACAAAGATTAGCTGTAACATAGTTTAGTAGTCGATTGGTGAGAAGAACGTTAGTCTTCTGCACTACTTTAAATAATCATTTGAGAGATAAAGGAGAATCTTAGTTGATCATTCAAATTAGCCCCAGGAAGTGGCTCCTTGTTTTTTTAGATCTAATTGAAGTAAAATGGGAAGGAAAAAAAGACAACTTTTTTTATATATAATAGAATATTACTTTAAACCTATATTATTTAGAAGAAAACTTTACCAAATATTTATTTTCCCAACTGCTAGACTTTTTTGTAATTCACAACATTCTGACTCATGTTACGACTTTAAATTAAATAATTTTCTCTGCAATCACATTTGTTTTTCTTTCAAACAAACATTGTGCAACGGGCACTTTGGTACAAAACATTCAAATAATTACTAAGACTTTTAATTGTTGGAAAATAAAGAATACAATTTAAAAAGCTTTGCCAACATAATCCAATGAACTATATTCTCCAACTGAACATTCTTTTCATTCTTTGGTTTTCCTATGATCCTTGCCATAAAAGAGATGAGTTAGTTTGTGTCAGCTCAGTGAACTTTAGAGAAGTTTTGTCTCTAAGTTGTTGACAGGCAATAGGCGAAATGCTTGACTCTGATTTTTTAAAAATTCACACTAGTTTCAGAAATCTTGAAACTAGTAGTAAGTTATATCCACTATAATTTATAATTTTCATAGTATTTTTGGTGCTTTTCCATAACTCTCTTTTCTAACAAAAAGCAAAAAAAAAAAATCTTTATGATGTATGTATTCGTGATGGAAAGAAAATAGTGTACACCAAAAATCATGTAAATTGAACAAGTAGTTTTATTTTTATAAATAAAATCATTTTTTAGTGATTAATGAGCATTACAATGATATACATGGTTGATTCTAAATTCTATTTCCGAAGAGCTATTTTAAGGGGAGTTAACCAATGATGAATTTCAAAATGCTATAGCAAGATCATCAATCAGTCATAAAATTTGATTATCTTTTTTTAAATTAATCTACTGGATTAACGCTATTTTCTTTCCGTCATAGATATGTGCATGGATTTTTCTTAGTGGCGGGGAATTTATGGACAAGCACCATGTTTTTATTTAAAATTTTTTTGTTTTTGTTTTAATGTTAAAAATATTTAGAATTTAATTTACACATAAAACTACATAAAATCAAAATAACAAGGAATAAGGAACACCTTTCCTCGAAACAAATTGTATAGACATTAACGCATAATTGGAACAGAAAACATAATCAAAAGGAGAAGGCACCATATTAACATGTAATTATATTGGTCATACAACACTGACCCATATACATCTGCTTATCTGTTTGAGAAGATGAACCTCAGCGTAAGCATTGCGATGAAGAACAAACAATAAAACACATTAAATAGCAAATGTTACAAAGTAACAAATATGAACCCATAATTTTGAGGAACTGTCATCTGAATCTTTCGGTGGTTGATGATATTTACATATGAGATCACTATAAATGTGTTATGATTCTCTGGTAACTCAAGCAATGCATCTTTCGGTTATCATGCAGAATGATTTCCAGGGCATCTGTTTGTTAGTGATCAAAAACTACAATTACCCATATCCTTGAGTGGTCTCTGGACCTTGATAAGTGGTGATTTCTATGCAAAGAAATAAAAAAAAATAATAATTTCTCTTTTATCGAGGTTAGACTCCTCCAGCTCCACCATGTTCTTTTTCATCATATATAACAAGATTATATTGTGAAGGATGTGATTCTTTGCTACTAACAATAATTTATTATAGAGAAGCTAACTACAAACTAGTTGCACAGAGAAAGTGCTTTGAGATGCATCACATAGACGCATGAGAATCGACTGAACATCCCATAGAAAGCCATCTTGGAAAAGTACTATTTTTGCATAAGCCATTGATAGTCTGACAGCGATCCTGATAGAGGTTGTCAAAAAGCAGACTTTGTCAAGAATATGTAACACTTGGTGTAACATTGATAACAAAAGGATTAAAGTGATTAACAATCCAAACTTTTTTATATATTTGAACTAGTCTGGGTGCTCGGGTGTTTGGAGGTGGGTGTGTGTTGAGCAAAAAAAAAAAAGTGGTAGTAGGCAGGCAGGCTCAAACCCGTACTGCGAAGGATGAAAAGAATGTGAAAAAAAAAATCGTGACGTCTTTGCTGTTGCATCCATCACCAAATCGGAAGTGACATACATTTAAATTAAGGCTAGACAATGGAAAAGAGGGGATGACTTTCGAAAATATCAGCAAAAAAAGTGACCCCTCCCTGTAGAAAAATGCCCAGTTGAGGATGAAGAAATTAATGTTTTTGACAATTTTTCGATATCTGTTGTCCAAAGGGTTGAGCTTCAAAATGATGCCGATTGTCTGAAAATCCGTCACCTCTGTCGAAAGTTTTAGGCAGACATACAAACATACATACATACATATGTTTAAACAGACAGGAGAGATTTATATTATAGACTAGCGAGGGGTACCTGGCGTTGCCCGGGTGTTCGGAGGTGTGTGTGGTGTTAAATAAAAAAGAAACCGGGGGAGGGGGGGGAGTTGGTAGGATCGAACCCGAAGCCCTGAGGCGAAGTTTGAAAATAAAATTGGCCAGCCAGGATAAGTTGGTGAAAGATGTTTTAATTTATTTAAGTAAGAACCAAATTGACAGGTGCACGCACGGAGGTCGTAGAGCAGTAGCTATTCAGCAAATGAGGTCAATGACCAGGTTTGTTTGTTATAAGTGAAGTAAAAAAAGAAAACGTTAAAACTTAAGCAGGGGGGGGTAATCAAAACATCAGAAAAAAAAACACAAACAAAACTAACGTAAGGCAAACAAACGATGTTAAATGGAAAAAACAAAAAAGAAATGGCTTAAATAAGCCTGCTTCGATATTAAAATTTAAAAAATCGGTGGGTACCTGGGTGGTTTTGGGTGTGTGGTCAGGGGTGGATAAGCGAAGTAAAAAAAAACGGACCTTACGTGAAAAATGGCTTAAATAACACTGGTTCAATATTTAAATTTAAAAAAATCAAAAAAAAAAAAAAAGAAATCTCACCATGATTCGATCCCAAAACGTTTAGATAACGAACCAATGCGCTAATCAACTGACCTAACGTGACGTACATGAAATTTAGTCAGTTTTTCAACTATTTAAAGTAAATCAGGTCATTTCTTTTTTTTTTTTTTTTTTTTTTTTATTACATTTTCACCCCAAACAAGGCAAATTGCCACTTTGGTGTAGGGGGCTACTATCAGGGGCAACAACTACTGGGGTACTATGTAGGGATTTGGGCAGCAAGGTGTCGGTTCACGTTACACTTGAACTTCTGCACGTCAGTACTGTTGGGGAAGCAGGGACCTGGAATGGAATTCCAGAGTCTTGCGGTTCTGGGGAAGAAACTATTGGAGTAAAAAGATCTTTTACATCTAGGGACCTCTACAGTGTGGGGGTGGGATCTAGTAGCCTGTCGGGTTTGTCGAGGGTGCTCGCGTCGTGGGGGCACAAGTGATTGCAGTTCATCAGAGCATTCACCACTAAAATACTTGTAGAACAGGCAGAGGGATGCAACATTTCGTCGATGGGACAGAGGCTGAAGCTTAGATGCCAGTTCAGGGCCTATCAGATTTGCGACTCTCTTTTGAACCTTGTCAAGGAGCGAGAGATTAGTAGCAGATGCACCAGCCCAGATGTGGCAGCAATACTCCATACATGGGCGAATGGTGGCCTTATAGAGGTACAGGATACTTTCGGGTGTTAGTAGTTTTCTAGCACGGTAGAGAGAGCCTACCTTTCTTGCAGCGGCCCTGGCAATGCCTTCAATGTAATTGTTCCAACTCATGTTTCCTGTGAACGTTAGGCCAAGGAGTTTGAAAGATGGACTCTCAGATAAAGGGTCGTTGGCCATTGCTATTGGTGGTAGAGAGGGTTTCTTGTAATTATTGAATGAAACTAGTTTAGTCTTGGCAGCATTGAACGCGACCAACCACTTTTGTCCCCATTCCACTACAGATTGGAGGTCTTCCTCTAGTGTTTCTGCCATTTCTTTAGAAATGTGTTCATTCGTCTTCCTGTCGTGTCTGCCATAGAGTGTAGTGTCATCAGCATATATACCCATCTCAGAGGCAATGTTGTCGGGGAGGTCATTTATGAATATCAGGAACAATAGAGGTCCAAGGATAGAACCCTGGGACACTCCCGCATTTATATCATATTGTTTAGATGTGCGACCGTCGAGGACTACCTGGATTTTTCTCTTATCTAAGAAGGATTTAATTATGTTAAGTATTCTACCAGTGATACCGTAAGATCTAATCTTCCTGAGGAGACCCTCATGCCATACCCTGTCAAAAGCCTTAGATATATCTAGAGCTACCGCTCTGCCTTCCCCCGCTTTGTCCAGTGATTGGTATATACGTTCAGAGATCACGGTGAGGATGTCTGCTGTGGAACGGGCTTGTCTAAATCCATATTGTTTGTCAGTCAGTAGTTTAGTATCTGTAAGATGATGGACTAGAGCATGGTTAATTATGGTCTCAAATATTTTGGCAAAAAGTGGGAGGAGGCTAATGGGGCGATAATTTGATGGATCTGTCCTTTCGCCAGAATTCTTGAATACTGATACAACAGAAGCAGTTTTCCAACAGCCCGGAAAGCAAGCTTCATTAAGACATTTGTTGTAGAGTTTGGAGAGAACTGGAGCTACTTCGGCTGAGCACTTTTTTAATAGCACAGGTCATGACGTCATCTGACGCATGCGTAGAACCGGTTGTTGTCACGAGAGGACCGGTTTTGTTGACCCCTCCCCCCTGTCGAAAATTGTCGATTTCGGTGTGAAAAAATGAATGTTTTTGGCCTATTTTTCGAGCGAAGGATGGAGCTTCAATATGATACCGAGTTTGTGAATTTTCGTCATGTCTGTCGAAAGTTTTTAGCGGACACACAAACACACATACAAACATACACACATTTTCGCTTTTATATATATATATATATAGATTATAAAAATTGATAGAACAGAGTAAGCTACTCCCTTGTAGATTAAATAAAAGTGTTCCATAAGAAATTCCATACAGATTGCAAAATTCAACAAGATACAACTGAAGAAAATTTTACGGATAAAATGTTTTGAGAATAATATTCACAAGAAAAATAAATCAAAGAATACAAATTATCAATCTTCATCTCAAAAATTGCAAAAAAATCTTTTTCTTTTTTTTTTTTTTTTTTTTTTAAGAATTAGCAATCCATATTTTTCTTTTTTTAACTAAAATATTTTACTTTTTTAATTATTTTTTTTTCTAGAATGCCACCAAAGAAAAAAGAAGAAGTGCAACTTCCAGCCTTGATAGGTCGCGTTGGTACAAATTTGAAAATTGGTATTGTTGGTTTGCCTAATGTAGGGTGAGTCGAGGTTTATCTCATTTCAAAAGTAATTTTGTGCATTTCGTTGTGTTCTCAAACTTTGTGTCATACATTCAACAACCAAGTTGTTTAAATAATTATGGAAATAAATTCTTATTCATACCTTGTTGCTAGTCATTCCTCCTGTATACACCTCTGCAGTGCTCCTCCCAAACCAAAGAAACATTGTCCTTCTTTCATAACTTCAAAAAGACTAACTTTAGACAAAACCAATAAAAAATAGTGAGCATTTATTAAACTTGATATTTATCCAAAATCCCTGTTGGGGCAAAGAGCGAGATAACCATAAATTGATTGTATGCTCTCAGCCCATTTCATTTACATGTCCTAAAATGTTGCATGCTTCACAATGGATATTCTTATCTCTCACTTTTTCTCTTTGAGCTATGTGATATATGTGTTTCTAGTATATTTCCACAGGCTAAGCAACCTTCAGCTTTGAATCATCAAGTTGATCTTCGCTAATCTCTCAGTGGTTTCCTGTTATTCTTAATTAACTAAATTAAGTTCTTATTCGTTATTGTAGCAAAATTTGAATTATTGAATTTTAATTGAACCAATGGTATCTACTAGATTGTCATGTCACATTAATGGAAATATTAAAAAAAATTACGAAAAAGTATAAAGTAGAAAATTAATTACTAATGAATTTTCAAAGACAATCAGCAAAAATTGAGTTTTGCTAACTTGGCCTAAGATTTTCAGTTTTCAGAAAAGATTTACCTCCCTTTTGTTAAGATTCAAACTCTCCGGTTTCTTTTTTTTGCAAAACTCAATTTTTGCTAATTGTCTCCAAAAACTATTTTCATTAATAATTAATTTTCTACATTACTGTTTTTTTGTAATTTTAAAATATGTTCATTACTGTGACATGTAGTGGATACTATCGGTTTCACTTGAAATTCAATTTTCAAATTTCAATACAATAACAAGGAAGTACATTACTAGCAGATCTATAAATTCAATATCTAACGGGCTTATCTGTTTAACAGCAAATCAGCTTTTTTATACAAAAATGCCTATCATATATGATTACTTACATACAAGTTGCTATTTATCTCTTGGGTGGAGGGGTAAATTTCAGGTTTATATGTTATTCAATTGCATTATGCACAAATGATCACAGTAGATTTTATGAGATTGGAACTCTGCATGGCACATTTCGTAGTCTGCATCATTATTTATTTGTTTGGGGTTGTTTTTTTTGTCGATAGGAATATAAAAAATCTCATCTTATAACAGTATTTAGATATGAATATGTAATGATAGTTAGTGTGATAAATTTTCACATAAGGTTAGCAAGAGTTATATGTTCTGGCATAGAGGAAACTGCTAAGCTGAGCTGGATGAGGAGAGAGCTGTCTCTTCCCACTGAATCATCAGAGAAAAGCAAGCAAGCAATTGATTTTGGATACCTGTTTTCTCCTCTCTCTCTCCATCCCATGGGAGAAGAGGTGGGGGTTGTCTTATGTATGTCAGGTCATGTCATGTCATATGCTACTGGTACCATGTAACCCAGTACTATCTGCCTCATGATCAGGTCACCGGCGACTAAACTGGTTCCCCCACCAGACTTGTTTGGTAAGGAGGGTGGCTGGTCTTCCTGAAGGATTAAAAACAAGACCTTTCAAAGGGCGAATCAACCCTTTTTCGGGGTGCCAACTAACACCGTGTGTGCTTGTCTGTATGTATGTGTGTGTTGGGGTGAAGAGGGCTCCCGTAAGCCGTGGTGAAGGCAACCTTTCTAGGAGAAGCAAATCTCTGATTTAAAAAACCATAAAGCGGGAGACCAGTACCCGCATTAAGCTGGTCTGCAGTTTAACTTATTGCTGACTATCTTGCTCTTGCTTGTTCTCAACATTTTGAACCGAGAGAGAGACAGCTGTCGTACAAAGCTAAGGCTCTGTAACATCATCTGTGTATAGATACTTCCTCAGGCATTTGTCTATTAAAATGGTCCTGTGGTGATGGAAGTCATTTTTAGGCTCATGGACTTTAAGTGTTTGAGGGAGTGGCACTCGTCTGACAAGATGTTGCAATCATCATCATGTATGTATGTATACTATAAAGAAGACCTATAGAATTCACACAAGCTTGAAAAGATCTTGAATTTTGAGCTTTGTCTTGAAACGGTCTTATTTCTATTATTACCTTGAAAAAGTCTTGATGTCCAGTAAGAATTTGTGTCTGAATATAAAAAATGAAATCAAAAGAAATACATTCTTCTGAAATTGCATCGTATTATTATTTCCGTGCTCCAGTGGACAAAATTTTGTTCCGATGGCCAACAATTAGTGTTCTTTGACATTTACTCTGGAGTTAGGGTTAGGGTTGTGTTTTTTTCGCCCACATTGTTTATGCCATTGACTGAGTTGCCCACAATGCACTTGCCAAGTTTTTTGGTGTCTCTGTTGGCCGCAGCTTCATCCTGACTGATCTTGACTCATCATCATCATCACCTCCGTTCAGTCTTGAAAGACGATGGATTCTTCCAGTAAGGGTAGCTGCCGATGTATTTGTGAGACAAAGGTTGTGTAATCACCAACCACATTTCTCCTGAATCAATATTGCTCAAGTCCAGTGACAAGGAGGTCCAGGATGACTAAAAGCAATGTCGAAATAAACAAAGAACTCGTACAACACCTGTGATCCCCAAATGGTCACCCATTGACTACACTGACGATATAGCCATTCTTGGAGAAAACTTTGCCGATATCCAATCAAGAATAAACAAAATGCACCAGTTCGCATCTAAGATTGGTATGAAGGTAAATGCTTCAAAATCAAAAATCCTCTCGGCAGGTTTCTATCCTCAGAGAAAAGCACGATTTTTCTTCTAGAAGAGGTCGATCACTTTAAATACCTGAACTCAATATTTGTCATCATGGGTCAGGAGTAGGATGACATCAACATCCAAATCAACAATGTCTGGTATATTTTCAGTTGCTTACAACTCCGTCTGTTGTCTCGTCCCGAGATCTTAATAGGCATGAATGTTTGGATTTATCGGACACTTGTTCAGACAATCCTTCTCTATGGCTGCAAGACCTGGTCGATCTTAAAAAGTGTCAGTGTTTGACCTATATTGTCTGCGCCGAATTCTGCAAGTCTGCTGGAGCTGGACGTGATGCAGGATCACCCCCCCCCCTAAACAAATGCTTTTAAAGAAGAGATTGTTGGTTTGGCCACGCTGCATGCCACAAAACAGGAGAGTTCATCCACAAAGCAATAGCTCTAAAACCACTCCAAAATTGGCGAAAACTCTGGAAGGTTAGCTGAAGACATGGTTACACACCATCAAAGCCGACATCAAACCTGTCTCAGATCTACAGTATTTAACGCTAGTCTCGGGACTGGCTAGCCATAACTTTCTTGGCTATTGCAAACTGTCGTGCATGGTCTACGTTTATTTGGGACGCCCTCTGCTCTATGGGAGGAGCCTGCTACTCATCCATGGTGAATGCCATCAGATTCAGATCTGTCTTTAAGATTCACATCACACATCCGTTATATCATTTCTCTTCATGCAATACGTGCCTTCAATCCTCACAGGTTGTTTCATTTTTGTACATTATCACACTGCATAAACATGCTTGATCAACTCTTCATTTGATCAACAGTGGAAACGCTCTCTGAAAAAAGCCTTTCTTGGACATACACAAAAAGCGAACATACATACACACATTTTGGCTTTTATATATATAGATGATAAAACAAGTATTATAACTAATCAAATAGGAATATCTGATAATGTTTAGTTTAAGAAACTCAAAACTTGGTTTTTGTCGAGTATTTTCCCTATATTTAAAAATAATAAAAGATCTGTATGATGTATGTACTTGTGATGAAACAAAAACATCATATTCCAAAAACCACATAAATTAATCAAGTAGATTTATTTTTTTATAAGAAATCAAATTTTATGAGTAACGTAAGAGTGGCTGTCTTGTCCGCCATTTTGAAAACAATAAAAAAAAGCAAAGAGAGATAATTTAAGCAGTTCAAACTTGCAAGATTTATGTTGTAATGTGTATGGCTTCTCTTTGATCGCTTAAAAATGATTTTTCTTATAAAAATAAAACTACTATCAACTTAGGTAAATTTTAAGTAAAAATAAAAATAAATTAATTTACGTGAATTTTGGAATACAATATTTTTGTTTTGTTACATATAACTATTTATTTTGTTTTTTTTTATATAGGGATAACTCTGAACAAGAGACTTTTTTTTTTATATTTTAATCTCGGCAATCAATTATAGTAATGATCACTTTTCTTTCTTGTCCAGGAAATCGACTTTCTTCAATATTTTGACAAAGAGTCAAGCGTCTGCAGAAAACTTTCCTTTTTGTACAATTGATCCGAATGAAAGTAAGTATTTTGAATTGAAATGATTCAGTCCACTCAACCCTTAAATCTTTCTCTTGTCGTTTTTTTTATTATGAAGTGAGAAACATTATAAATCAACTGTGCCATGTGTTGCTAATACATCTAGGGAGAGAAAAAATATGTACTGTATGGGGCTTCTCTGATGCAAGCTCTGATAACTTCCCAGCCCGCTCTTTTGAAGTACTTGTCATTTTGATCAGTGGCTCTTCAACTTTGAGTTGAGGGTTTAGGGTGATGATCGATATGTGTATATCCGTATGTATATATGTATCTGTATGTATATATGCATTTCCCCAAAACCTTTAGTCTTGATGGAGGGGAGACTAAAACTGACTGCTCTGGTTTCAAATGATCTGAAATAACAGCAAGGGGAGACTCGATTCCAAATATTTTTCATATGTTATATCTCCCTTCTTTTGGAAATAGGGTACGATTTTCCAGTACTAAATAATCTGGTATTTGTACAGTTTAATCAAGACATTAAAAAATGAAAATATCGAAAAAAAAATTTATATTCTATATATCTGTTTTGGACTGAAGATCTCCGCAAAAAAAATTTCACTTAATTTGATCGAGTAAGTTTTTTTTTTTTTTACAGCAGAAAAATATGTTTTATGTCAGCGTGTTGAATTTTTTGAACACGCCACAGAAAGATAACTCAGTTTAAAAGCGGCGACACCCTCCCCATCTTTGATACTGGCTTTTCTTCCTAAGAATTGAACCTTTTGCTCAGTATAATAATAATAAATTGTCTTTTTTGCTGTAAAAAAAAACTACTTGATGAAATTAAGTGAAGTTTTTTCAGAGAACTTCATTCCATATTGGATACATACAATATAACCTTTTTTGGATACTCACATTTTTTAATATCTTGATTAAACTGTACAATAGTAATAATCTTTATACTGTGAAATTTACTTCACGTATGAAAACCAAACAGGGGAGATATAACATGAGAAATATTTGAAATCAAATCTCCCCTTGCTATTATTTCAGATCATTTGAAACTATAACAGCAAGTTTTCGTCTATCCTCCATCAAGGCCAAGATTTTGGGGAAATATCAGATATTTTGTAATTCATGCAAAGCTAGGAAAACAAGTAATATTAATAAAACATTTTATGGCTGTAAAAAAGTGCAAAAAATGATGGATGATCCCATAAATAGATGACCTTAACGGCAAATGTCATATAGACCACTACACAATTCAGGTCATTACCTTTCCAATGAGCCTTTATTTGTTAAATTCTGATCAATAGTCGCTGAGATTTGGAACTTATAAAATTGCAAAAAAAGGTGGTATATCTATCTATTAATGGCCTGGCAAGGCCACAGGGGAGACAACTAAGCAAAAAAAAAATCCTAAGCAATATTCATCCCAAAGCAGCAAAACTAAAGCTGGCTTGCTATGACACTATATATACAAATGTAGGCAAATTTAGGCATATTTTATTGGTTTGAAAATATAGGTTCTTTTTGACCAATTGTCATAAAATTTTAACCATAGAATAGTATTATAATCTTCAAAAACCTTGCAAATCTTTATGTAGTTTCGTCCTATAGTACCAAATATATGAGCATAGATATATCCACACACACACACATATATATATATATATATATATATATATATATATATATATATATATATATATATATACACCACCTTTTTGGCAATTTTATAAGTTCAAAATTTCGGCAACTAATGATAAGAATTTAACAAATGAAGGCTTGTTAGAAATCGTGTAGTGAGCTATGTGACATTTGATTATGACTATAATACGTTTTCGAGGATGCTGAAAATGAAAGTAATGTAAAAAATTCCAGGAAACGAGTAGTTTCCAAGATATGAAGTAATTGTAGTTTCAAAAATGGGGTATTACTTTTCTATATCAATTTAATGTAAAATGAACACTCACTTTATGGCACCCTTTTTAGGGGCATCTGTTATTTTTTTAGAGGTGGTTTTTATTATGGTCTGGTAGACCAATACATAACCTACCTTAAAAAACTTGTTTTCCTTAGGTTTTTGGGTGTGCTGATAATAAATATTGCATTTGAATTTTCCGCAAATAAATATTTTTCCGGGTATTAAGTAAAAATATGCACCTGCTTGTGCATACAATAATAGCCACCACTTATAAAGAATTACATTGCTTAATACTCAGAAAAATACTTATTTGCGGAAATTTTAAATGCAGCATTTATTTTCAGCACAACCGAAACCTATAGAAAACAAGTTTTTTTAAGGTGGGTTTTGTGTTGGTCTACCTGGCCACAATTACCAAATAAACACCACCCATAAAAAAATTAAGATGCCCATACCCCCCCACTCACCGGCCAAAAAAAACTTTAGCGTTAAGGTGAGTGTACTTTTTACGTTAAATTAATATAGAAAAGTGATCCCCCACTTTTTAAAAAAATAATTTCTTCACACTTGGAAACTACTAGTTTCCCAGAATTTTAAACGTTATTTTCGTTTTCAGCACCCTTGAAAACATATAATAATGGTAATTTTAAAGGATTTTTTAGGGTTGAAGGATACTGCATCTTTACCAATATTTCAATCATAACCATTTGTTTGCCTATGAATTACAAAATATCTGATATTCTTCCAAAACCTCTGGCCTTGGTGGAGGGGAGATTAAAAACTTGTTGCTATTGTTTCAAATGATCTGAAAACAGCAAGGGGAAACTTTATTCCAAATATTTCTTGTATGTTATATCCCCTCTTTGGTTCCCATACATAAAGTAAATTTCACAGTGTATAAGGCTTATTTGATACTGGAGATATTCATAATCGTAGCCTATTTCAAAAGAAGAGAGATATGACATATGAGAAATATTTGGAATCAAGTCTCCCCTTGTTGTTATTTCAGATCATTTGAAACCATAGCAGCAATGTTTTGAAGAAATATATATGGGTACATCTATACTCATAGCCAAATTGAATATTGAAATGCTCATATTTTTGGTTCTATGGGACGAAACTACATGAAAATTTGCAAGCTTTTTGAAGATTATAATACTATTCTATGGTTAAAATTTTATGACAATTGGTCAAAAAGAAACTATATTTTCAAACCAATAAAATATGCCCAAATTTGCCTACATTTGTATATATAGTGTCCTGGCAGGGTAGCTTCAGTATGCTGTTTTGGGATGAATTTTGCTTAGGGTTTTTTTTTTTTTTTTTTTTGCTTGATTATCTCCCCTGTGGCCTTCCCAGGCTACTAATATAAGCACACAAGAAATTATATCAAGATAAAATAAATTTATATACAGGGTGGTCAAAAAGTCAGGTAACATTTTAAAGAAAAACGATATTAGCAATACACGTATATTTAAGTACCATACATTGAAATATAAAATGAAACAAACATGAAATATGTTTATTTTGTTAATTGTCGTCCATTTCTCTCTATCAATCGCTGGAAGCGATTAACCACTGATTGTGTAACACGTGTAATCATGTCAGCTGATATCCGCGCAATCTCCTCTTCAATAAATAACTTTAAAGACGCTATTGTATCAGGCTTCTTGCCATAAACGCTATCCTTTACATAGCCCCAAAGCCAGAAATCAGGATTATATATTACACTCAAATATTTAAACAAATAATATTAAACGAATAGAGATTATAATGGATCATATTGTTTTTTCTACCTTTAACATGTTACCTGACTTTTTGACCACCCTGTAGATCAATATGATTCCTGAAGGGATCACGTTCCAATTACAAAAATAAGCTAAATACTTATTCAGTAGATCTTATACATATATATTTATTATAAAATTATTATTTTATAATAATTTAGTAATTTTTCTTTTTTAGCATATGTGTTGCTAAAAAAAAGAAAAATTATTAAGCAGACCAAGCCTAGAGATTAGTAGCATTTGGGAGCCTCCTAATTATAGAAAAAACAAACATTGTACACCCTTTTGTCAACTAATTTTTTTTACAAATACGAAACAATAATCATAAAATAGAGACTAACTTAAAGAATACAAAAATGAATATGGAGCCAATAAATTTTCTTTTTTGTTTTCCAAATAACAACCGACATGCCCGAGGACAGTCAACGGCCGATTTGACCGAAACGTTGCACTCAAGATGAGAACAATAGTCCGATCAATACAATTAATATAAACAATCTGCCCTCATCTAAAAAATTCAGAGCTTTAATACTTTCTTGTCTATTCATTAATAAGTTGTACTCATTGTTCAATTTTTTAATGGCTAGTATTTGTAGCAAATCTTATTTCACAAACAGATTCGCTGTATACGTTCAAAGGTAAATAACTCAATTGAGATTATTTTAGGTTTTAAAATAGATCCTAGACTTAAAAGAACACCAGCTTGCCCATGCAAACAGAAGGCAGAATGTTCACTGCATACTTCGTCCCAAATCATGTAAATTCTGTGGGACTAATTTTTGTTTTTTTCACACATAGGTACAGTAAATTGTATTAGAAGAATTGCAATTTCGATTATAAATACAATATGCAGGAAAAATCAAACCAGTTTAGTGAGAAACTAGTCTTCCTAACTTCATTGCGAGATGTAAAAATTATTTACCCAGAAATATGCATGCTGAAGATTCGCGCCAATGGATAAATACCTTACCAAAAGATTTCTATTCACGCAAATAGCGATGAATGACTTTTCTTTGAATCTTTCTCTTTTATATAGAAATACAAATTTATACATAGCCGTCTACATTAAAACGTTTCTAAGCCTGCACTATAAAAAAATATGATGGATTTTAATTCCATAATTGATGAACATTAACCTTCCTAATTTCATGGGCAATCAACTACTATCATTACTTATCATTGCTTATTCTACTACTATCCAACAATCATGAAGTTGTTTGCTCGGCAACCGAGAAGGCTAACATGCTTGCCAGTCGGTTTGCCTCCAACTCCACACTGGACTCTGCTAACTACCCCCTCCCTGACTTTCCTTTGTGGACAGACACCACACTTGATGATCATCTTCTCATGCTATCATAAAAAATCTTGACACTTCAAAAGCTTGTGGACCTGATCTCATCTCGGCTGAGCTATTAAAAAAGTGCTCCACAGAAGTAGCTCCGGTTCTCTCCAAACTTTACAACAAATGCCTAAATGAATCTTGCTTTCCTGCCTGCTAGAAACTGCTTCTGTGGTACCAGTTTTCGAGAATTCTGGCGAAGAACTGACCCAGTAAATTACCGCCCCATTAACCTCCTCCTACTTTTTGCCAAAATAAATATTGTCCATAATTAACCAAGCTCTAGTCTATCACTTTACAGATGCTAAACTTCTGACCAACCAACAATATGGATTTAGGCAAGTCTGTTCTGCATGATCATACATCCAAACAATATGATATAAATGCGGGAGTGCCTCTATTATTCCTAATATTCATAAATGACCTCCCTGACAAAATTGTCTGTGAGATGGGTATATATGCTGATGACACCACGCTCTATAACAGACACGACAGGAAAACAAATGAACACATATCTAAAGAAATGGCAAAAAAAACTAGAGGATGACCTTCAATCTGTAGTGGAATGGTGACAAAAATGGATGATCACATTCAATGCTGCCAAGATTAAACTTGTTTCCTTCAATAACTACAAGAAACCTTCTCTATCACCAATAGCAATGGCCAAAGACTCTTTATCTGAAAGCACATCTTTTAAACTCCTTGGCCTAACGTTCACAGGAAACATGAGTTGGAACAATTAGAGATAGGTTCTCTCTACCATGCTAGAAAGCTACTAACACCCGAAAGTATCCTGTACCTCTATAAGTCCACCATTCGCCCATGTATGGAGTATTGTTGTTATATTTGGGCTGGTGCATCTGCTACTAGTCTCTCACTTCTAGACAAGGTTCAAAAGAGAGTCGCCAATCTGATAGATCCTGAACTGTCATTTAAGCTTCAGCCTCTGTCCCATCGACGAAATGTTGCATCCCTCTGCCTGTTCTACAAGTACTATAATGGTGAATGCTCCAACGAACTGCAAGCACTTGTACCCCCTCGACGTAAATACCCCCAACAAACCCGACAAGCAGCAAAATCCCACCCCTTCACAATAGAGATGCGTGGATGTAAGAGAGCCTTCTACTCTAGTAGTTTCTTCTGCTAGACTTTGGAATTCCCTTCCAGGTTCCTGCTTCCCCAACTGTACTGACATGCAGAAGTTCAAGTGTAACGTGAACTGACATCTTCTGCCCAATTCCTCACCTAGTACCCCTGTAGCCTGTGTCCCTAATAGTAGCTCCCTACATCAAAGTGCTAATGTGCCTTGTTTGGGGTGAAAATGTAATTAAAAAAATAAAAAAATAAAAATATATTTTTTTGAAAATCCAATATACACAAAATGCAGAGAAACCTTTGATGTATGTCCCAGAACGAAGATGTCATATTCTAAAAATCATATAAATTGATCAAGTTTTTTTTTTATTTAAGAAAATCAAATTTTATGAAATGCCAGATGGGAGAAGCAGCTAGTCACCATATTTGTTTAGGATGTATTTACTGTATATACTTGTGTATAAGTCAATTTTTTTTCACTTTTTATTTCTGTTTTTCCTTTTGTTTTTTACTCAATCCAAATCTTCTAATCAAGAAGAGAAATAAAAAGTGAAAAAGAAAAAAAAGAAAAAAAAACAAAAGGAAAAACAGAAATAAAAAGTGAAAAACGATTGACTTATACACAAATATATATACAGTAAACTCAAGAGCGGACAACTCTATTTGACCATTTCTCTATAAGTAAGAGATCATCAATGGCTGCCAAAAATACTTAATCACTAAAAATTAAAAAATTCAATTTTCTTTCATAAAAATTAAATTACTTGATCAATTTACAAGATTTTTGGAATATGATATTTTCATTCCATGACAAGTACATACACCATAAAGAGATTTTTCTGTATTTTTTTTAATAAGTGTAATTCTAAATATGCATATATATTAATACTATGAGAATTCAAAATAAATAAATAAGTCACTGTTTAAAGCAAGTCTCTTCAAACTTTTCATAAATATATTGCAGTTGTCATCTCAAGTGATTTCATGAATTCAACATTTGTTTTCAGGTCGCGTACCTGTACCTGATGAGCGGTTTGATTATCTTTGTGAATATTACAAGCCATTCAGGTAAGTATTATTTATTATTATTTAGAATTCAACTTAATTAAAAAAAATAAAAAATACAGACAAATCTTTATGATATATGTACCTGTCATAAAATGAATATCTCATGTTCCCAAAATCATGTAAATTGATGTATTTTTTTTTTAACTAAGAAAATCAAACTTTATGACAGAGCATGACATTTGATTTGCCATGTTTGATAAATAAGGAGGAGACAACAGAATTTTAACTATCAAGATTAAAATTAGTCTTGTCATGGATACAGTTCCTATTAAAATAGCTAAAAATTGTAAAAGAAAAATGATTTTCTATATAAAAAAAAGTACTTGATCAATTTACGTGATTTTTGGAATATGACATCTTTATTCTATAAAGATTTTTCTGCAATTTCTTTTTAATTCTAAATAAGCACTGAAAATAAAAATTATGATGTCTAAAACAGGAGCCTATTGCTGCCATGTTGTTTGAGAATGTGTTAAAATTCAAGGGTGACAACTCAATTTGACGACTGAAATTTTGTTTGTATTCAAAATTAAAACTTTTAAATCACTAAAAGTGTAAATTTTGATTTTCCTGGTAAAACAATAAATAAATAAAAACTTTATCAATTGACGTGATTTTTTTTAAATGACATCTTCGTTCTATAACGACTACATCCATCATTTTTCTTAATTTTCTTTTTAAATTAATTAATTTTTAAAAATTAATCACTTTTTAATTAATTTTATTTTTTAATTAAGTCGAATTCTAAATAAGAACCAATACATTTTTTAATTTTTAGATGAGGATTGGTTATTCGTATTGGATTCATCGGATTACTGTTCTCATCCTGAGTGTGATTTTCACAACATTTCAGTTGATGTAACCTCTGACCTTTTTCAGGTGTATCTTGTCAAACTCAGGAATTTGGATGAAATCCTTTATTTACTTCATGGGAGTAGCATGCTCCTGTTCTGTCAGCCATGACTGGATAGAGGTTCTAAGTAATTCACAATTGTATTTTTCAGTCGCTCACACTGAGAATTGAACCTTCAACCTTCAGGAGAATATCACTTTTATAATTGACTTTTTCCAAGTATTCTAACCACTGCGGC
The DNA here is from genome assembly GCF_053919585.1 of Euprymna scolopes. NCBI lineage: Eukaryota > Metazoa > Mollusca > Cephalopoda > Sepiida > Sepiolidae > Euprymna > Euprymna scolopes. Next base: position 13,733,800 of record NC_136500.1, read on the forward strand.
ACGGGTCCTTGCAGACAATTGCAAATTACTTAGGACATCTATCCAATCATGGCTGACAACAGGAACATGTTATCCTCATGATGTAAATAAAGGGTTCTGCTCCAAATTCCCTAGTTCCACAAAAACATATCGACCAAAACGTTGTGAAAATGACATTCAAGATAAGAACAGTAGTCCGATGAATCCAAATAATATGAAGAACCAATACTTCTGCCAAATGAGATCCATCATCAAGTAACCTACAAGAGCTGATGTGTAAACAAAAAAGAAACAAACCTAAATTTATATTTCACAATTTTCGGATTTCCCTATATTAAGAATAAAATAAAAATTATTTCAAGCTCTTGCCCAGTCATGGCTGATAGAATGAGAACAATTTACCCGTTTGGATTTGATAAAGGAGCCAGTTCAAAATTCAGTGCTTATACAGTATCCAATTACAAATTCTTTGATATACTTATATATCAGGCAAAAATAAATATCCTCACCAAAAAAGAAATGGGGAAAAATTATTGATTAGAATTTTAAATTAAAAATAAAAATTGTTTTTTGTATTTTGTCAATCTGCCATTCGTTATTACTTGGTTAAATGACTTATCTCCCTTTGCCTTGCACTTATTTCTGCTCTTATCAATGATAGATGGCCAAAATATGAAAACTGATTTTTATTTTTATTAGCATGGATACCCGGCGTTGCTTGGGTGGACATGAAGTTCGGGTTGAACACAGCTGTTATACTAAGGATATTGAGCACTTTCATCAAGACCTCCACAACAATTTCAAAGATAAAAGAACCGAATCGCCCCCAAAAAAGAACAATTTTGCCACCAGATATTTTAGGAGAAGGGATATGAAAAGAAGCGCTTTTTGTTGCCTGTGCGCTGGACCAATGCCCCCCACCCCCACTCCAAAAAAATAAATCAATCAAAACAACTTCTTTTCAAAATAGCAGCGAGCGCCTGCGCAACTGAAAAAGAGCCGCGGCAGCTGGGTTCGAACCTGAAACGTAAAAGAGGAAAAGAAGCAAAAAAAAGTTACTGGCTAACGCACATGCTGTTGTGGCCCCGACGGCTTATGACATCATGATGCTGCAAAATAACGTTTTTAAACATAGTTTCAGTTTGCTATTCATGCGTGACTTGCGAATGCAAAACTGACCTCCCCCTTCTGAAAAATGGTCCAGAATTAATCTTTTTTTCTACTTTTCACATATTATTCATCCGAGGCATTGCTCTCTCAGCTAGTAGTAGTTTTGACCCGGTCCAATGTGGCTGACAAAAGTTTTTAGTAGACATACAAACACACAGAAACAGACAGGGCTCCTTCATATAATAAACTAGCCTGGGTGCCTGGTGTTGCCCGGGTGTTTGGAGGTGTGTGTTGAGCCCAAAAAAAAAAAAAAAGTGGTAGTAGACAGGCAAGCTCGAACGCGTGACGTGAAGGCGGAAAAGAAAGTGAAAGAAAATCTGCTGTCTTACCGCTACTCCATGACGTGACTGGAAGTGTAAAGCGTTAAAATTTAACGTAGTCAATCAAAAACAAAAGATGACGTTGCTTTTAAACCTCCCACGAAAGCAAATTAGACACCAGGTTGTTTTTAATGGGGGGGGGGTCAGCTCCTCCAAAAAGGGGGCACTCTGGCAGTATCCAAATAAATAGTAATTGTCTCAGTATGAAGGGTTTCCCCTAAATTGACCAATTACAGGACAGATACTACACAGGCGTTTGCGTTCGAATGGTTTTGCTTCATTTATACGAAAAAGACAAATAACCAACACAATGACATGGTGAAAATTTTGTTTAACTCGATCAAAAAAAAGATGGAGACGATATCCGTTTGCAAATCTGAGATATTACAGTCTGGGAAGTATGCAAAAACTTTGCACAGAATCTAACCGACGTGAGAACCCCAGTCAAAAAGTCTTTCGTGGACATACACAAACGCTTGCACCCATTTTTGCCCTTTATATAATAGACTAGCGGGGGGTATTCGGCATTACCCAGGTGTTTTTTGGTTAAAAAATCTGAAAACACGTGAAAAATGGCTTAAATAACCCTGCTTCAATATTAAAATTTTAAAAATCGAAAAAAAACAAAAAACATCTAACACCACAATTCGAATCCAAAACGTTTAGATAATGAGGCCGCGCTCTAAGCAACTGAGCTAACACGACGTCGACAAAATTGTGTCGCTTTTTCAAATATTTAAAGTAAATCAGGTTACAACATCATATGACGCATGCGTAGAAGCAAACTCGTCATGAGAGGACAGTTTTTGCTGTAGAAAATTACTGATTTCAGGGTGAAGGAATTAACGTTTTTGGATAATTTTTCGATATTTGTCGGGCAAAGGTTGGAAGTTTAAAATGATACCGATTGGGCGAAAATCTGTAACCCGTGTGGAAAGTTTTTGCAAGACATACAAACACACATACATACATACATACACACATTTTCGCTTTTATATATATAGAAGATTAAACTTTTTTGAAAATGAAAACTTGAGATGCTGAAATTGTACATAACCCAAAAAATAGAATCTTCTTTTTAACAAAAGTTTCATTTGATTATTAAAAAGGTCTGTAAATAAATAAATAAAAAAAACACATTAGAAAATATTTAATATCCTCCCCCCTCCCCCGCTTTCTTTCTTAAAATAAATCTTTCCCCCATATTAAAAATCAATAAAATTGTGATGAAAAATGAAACAATTTGGGTTTATTATTCGTTTGTTTAGTGTGTGCAGGTCAAAAAAACAAACAAACCGGTGTAGACCCGAATTTGTCTCTTTCATTTTTGCTTATTTCTGATGTCTGCAAAACCTAATAGACCCTCAACTATTAACAAAAGATTAAAGATGGATAACTTTTTTTTTATATGAAAACCTGTAAATGTATTCGGGTGAATTCAATTTTGTTATTTTATTATTTTCTTTTAATATTATTTGTAAAATTTCCTTTATTTTATGCTATTGCACTTTTATTTCTATAAATATTTGATTAATAATAGATAAACACAAATAGTATACAAGTCGCATACAATTAATAATAGATAAACACAAATAGTATACAAGTCACATAAAATTAATAATAGATAAACACAAATAGTATACAAGTCACATAAAATTAATAATAGATAAACACAAATAGTATACAAGTCACATAAAATTAATAATAGATAAACACAAATAGTATACAAGTCGCATAAAATTAATAATAGATAAACACAAATAGTATACAAGTCACATAAAATTAATAATAGATAAACACAAATAGTATACAAGTCACATAAAATTAATAATAGATAAACACAAATAGTATACAAGTCGCATACAATTAATAATAGATAAACACAAATAGTATACAAGTCACATAAAATTAATAATAGATAAACACAAATAGTATACAAGTCACATAAAATTAATAATAGATAAACACAAATAGTATACAAGTCACATAAAATTAATAATAGATAAACACAAATAGTATACAAGTCGCATAAAATTAATAATAGATAAACACAAATAGTATACAAGTCACATAAAATTAATAATAGATAAACACAAATAGTATACAAGTCACATAAAATTAATAATAGATAAACACAAATAGTATACAAGTCACATAAAATTAATAATAGATAAACACAAATAGTATACAAGTCACATAAAATTAATAATAGATAAACACAAATAGTATACAAGTCACATAAAATTAATAATAGATAAACACAAATAGTATACAAGTCACATAAAATTAATAATAGATAAACACAAATAGTATACAAGTCACATAAAATTAATAATAGATAAACACAAATAGTATACAAGTCACATAAAATTAATAATAGATAAACACAAATAGTATACAAGTCACATAAAATTAATAATAGATAAACACAAATAGTATACAAGTCGCATAAAATTAATAATAGATAAACACAAATAGTATACAAGTCACATAAAATTAATAATAGATAAACACAAATAGTATACAAGTCACATAAAATTAATAATAGATAAACACAAATAGTATACAAGTCGCATAAAATTAATAATAGATAAACACAAATAGTATACAAGTCACATAAAATTAATAATAGATAAACACAAATAGTATACAAGTCACATAAAATTAATAATAGATAAACACAAATAGTATACAAGTCACATAAAATTAATAATAGATAAACACAAATAGTATACAAGTCACATAAAATTAATAATAGATAAACACAAATAGTATACAAGTCACATAAAATTAATAATAGATAAACACAAATAGTATACAAGTCACATAAAATTAATAATAGATAAACACAAATAGTATACAAGTCACATAAAATTAATAATAGATAAACACAAATAGTATACAAGTCACATAAAATTAATAATAGATAAACACAAATAGTATACAAGTCACATAAAATTAATAATAGATAAACACAAATAGTATACAAGTCACATAAAATTAATAATAGATAAACACAAATAGTATACAAGTCACATAAAATTAATAATAGATAAACACAAATAGTATACAAGTCACATAAAATTAATAATAGATAAACACAAATAGTATACAAGTCACATAAAATTAATAATAGATAAACACAAATAGTATACAAGTCGCATAAAATTAATAATAGATAAACACAAATAGTATACAAGTCACATAAAATTAATAATAGATAAACACAAATAGTATACAAGTCACATAAAATTAATAATAGATAAACACAAATAGTATACAAGTCACATAAAATTAATAATAGATAAACACAAATAGTATACAAGTCACATAAAATTAATAATAGATAAACACAAATAGTATACAAGTCACATAAAATTAATAATAGATAAACACAAATAGTATACAAGTCACATAAAATTAATAATAGATAAACACAAATAGTATACAAGTCACATAAAATTAATAATAGATAAACACAAATAGTATACAAGTCACATAAAATTAATAATAGATAAACACAAATAGTATACAAGTCACATAAAATTAATAATAGATAAACACAAATAGTATACAAGTCACATAAAATTAATAATAGATAAACACAAATAGTATACAAGTCACATAAAATTAATAATAGATAAACACAAATAGTATACAAGTCACATAAAATTAAGAAACACATGCAATAATATCATTTGCACATGTGATTATTATTTTGCTTTTCAGTAAAGTTCCTGCCTTTCTAAATGTGGTCGACATTGCTGGATTGGTACAAGGTGCCCATGAGGGAAAGGGTCTTGGCAACGCCTTTCTTTCCAATATTAGCGCTTGCGACGCCATTTTCCATGTTGTCAGTAAGTATCTTTTTTTGTAAAATTTCTTTATTGATATACTCTTGTTCTTAGCATGTGTTTGTGTTGGACAATTTTTAGAAATTGATTTTGAAATTAACCAATCTCTAGCCAGGTCTTTGTCCCTGTTTTTCTAACATCCATCCCATGTCTTCTCTGCCAATTTAGGCTTCTACCTCAACTGTTCTACATCTCTATTAACCCAATCAATCTCAACCATTTTTCTGTGTGGCAAAACCAATAAAATCTCTTCCGTATTTATTTATTTGCGAACTGTTATCTTCATCTTCATTGTTGTTGTTGTTTCACCATGTTTCAGCTAACTCATCCTCTGGCCTTCTGGGATAGGAATGCTGAGTGTCATACCTGTAACCCAGTAGTATTAAAAATAATAGATAAAATCTTTTCTACACACATTCCAATATTGTCAAGATTTAATCTTTCTTTGACATTATCAGATCTAAATCTATCTTTAACAACTTGCATTTCAAATCTATTGTATCATTTACATAATTTCTCTCCATGCAATGCATGTCCTCAACCAGCGCTAGGTTTCATTTCCATACATCAATGCATGGTATGCACATACCTGATAGACTCTTCCTTTGGTCAGCAATGGTAACTCTCTGCTGGTTAGTAATGGCAGAAGTTCCTTATTCACTCCTAACTCTTACAATCACACTAGCATCTGCTGTAACCTGTGTTCCAGTTATATTATTGAGGTAACAAAACTTGTGAAAAGTCACCATTCAAATATGCTTTTTTCTTTACATCTGATTTACTATCTGTCTTCATTGTCTTACATTTCTTACACACAAACTGGTTACCATCTCTCGGTTATGGTTGTACGATTCACCTTAGGTCAGTTGGGCTGGCTCTTTCCAACAAATTCACCATGTTTCGAATACTGGCTGACCAGGCACAATAATCCAAGACTACTTCTGTTATGCCATTTGCGGTTCAAGCAACGGAATCCCGTAAATATAGCGTCTCAATATCGGTTCAGTGTCCTGCTTCACTGTCCTGAGCCAGGTTTTGAGTTGGCTACTTTTACATTTTTTCAGCCTTGTGGTGGTGGTGGTGGTGGTGTTGGGTCTATGACTTCACGGATGAAGTCCCTGGGTGTCATCAAAGAGGGTAGCTGAACCAACAAAGGTATCTAACAAAGAGAGATTTTTGGAGGGAGTGGATTTTGAAGGAAGTGTAAATTGTACTGTTGAGGATAAATTGTTGCCAGTGGATACAGAGGATGTGGCATAGATAGTAATGGTTGAATACCTTTAGTTTGTGTAGGTCATTTGTCAGCATAGACCAAGTCTCGCAGCCACACCTTCCAGTAATTCCACTGCACATCTTGTGTACATAATGCTTATCATAGTAAAATTAGCTGCATTTTACTCCCTTTCTACTAGCTGACCAACAGAAGTTTTTTTTCTGATAGTTTTCCAATACTACAATCGTTAATCATCACTTTAATCTTGCTAACATTCACTCTCAGTCTTTTAATTTACATTTCACCAAATTTTTCACTTACCAAGTAGATCTTGTATTACTCCACAGGCAAGCATAAAACATTTTTTCTGGATAAGCCATACAAAACTGTCTGAAGTTTAATATTAAACCGAATATAATAATGATGAACAAACATATTGACTGATTTTAAATCTAAACACTAAAATCTGACTTTATAATCAATCAAGCAAGTTAATTCTCTTATTTAAATTATAGACACAAAAAAAAACTTATTTAACAAATACTTGTTTTATTTTTTACTTTTCTTTTCTTTTAGTGGTGAGAACATGTTAAAATTAAAAATCTTACACCTCAATTATTAATGTCTTTTTTTAGCTAAGTATATATTACACACAATGTTTTGAACTGATATGGTGTTATTTGAGTTTTTATCCGTCTAGATTGAGTCTACTCTTCTATTGCACATACATTGGAAGGAAGGGGTCGATTAATAGCTTTTCCAAAAATAAAATGATTCTAGTCTGGCAAAACTTTTATCTTTTCACTGCTGATTCAATTTTATACCCTTGTTTAACACATATCATGATCTTATGACACCTGACCTGCAGTCTGAAATATATCATTTGTGGACCATTTGTTTGAGTTGTTGAGCTTTTTAATTTTAAATATTTTTATTATTTAAAAATTCTAGGGGTATTTGATGACGAAGAAATTGTTCATGTTGAGGGAGAAGTTGATCCCGTAAGAGATCTGAGCATTATCCATGATGAACTGCGCTACAAAGATATGGAATATCTGCGGAAGCAAACGGAAGGCTTGGAACGATCCGTAAATCGAGGAAATGATAAAAAGAAGAAACCAGAATTTGTGAGTTTACATTGTCCCGTTTAAAAATATCATTTTGTATGATATATATATATATATATATATATATATATTAGTGTTGGGACGATTAATCTGAATCAGAAAAGAACAGAAAAGTAGGGGTATTGGAATTTTAACATTTTTGCGCCTATTTCCCAATGCTAAAAAAAGATTCTTTCAATTGTTTTCTTTTATTTGTTTTTGTTTAAAATTTAATTTTCAATTGCTGATACTAATGATAAATATTTATAGATTTTAAACTAACAGTAAAACTAAAATCTATAGATTGTATCCACTCCCAATGTATTTTTACATTTCTGAAAATATATGCACCTATTACGTGGGTATTTACGGTAATCTGACTCCCCTTCTCTCTCAAAAAAAAATAATCCTATGAATGTTTAGGAATTTAAAAAAAATTAGAATTGGTAATTGTATCAGAATCAGAAAAAATATTGGATTTGTCCCATCACATACACACACATAAATATTATTATTATTATTATTATTATTATCATTATTTCATACATATAATAATTATTATTATTATTATTATTATTTCATACATATAAATATATATATTATTATTATTATTTCATACATATAAATATTATTATTATTATTTCATACATATATATATATATATATATTATTATTTCATACATATATATATTATTATTATTATTTCATACATATAAATATTATTATTATTTCATACATATAAATATTATTATTATTATTTCATGCATATAAATATTATTATTATTATTATTATTTCATACATACATATATATATATTATTATTATTATTATTATTTCATACATATGTATATTATTATTATTATTATTTCATACATATATTATTATTATTATTTCATACATATATATATATATATTAGTATATTTGAGCAGCATTTTTTCTCTTATGCATGTTTCATTGAACAGCAGTGATATTTCATACATATATATATATATATATATATATATATATATATATATATTATTTCATACATACATATATATATATATTATTATTATTATTATTATTTCATACATATAAATATTATTATTATTATTATTATTATTTACTAAATATATATTATTATTATTATTATTATTATTTCATACATATATATATTATTATTATTATTATTATTTCATACATATATATTATTATTTCATATAAATATTATTTCATACATATATATATTATTATTATTATTTCATACATATATATATATTATTATTATTATTTCATACATATATATATATATTAGTATATTTGAGCAGCATTTTTTCTCTTATGCATGTTTCATTGAACAGCAGTGATAATTCCTGTTTGTTTCTCTTGCGATCTATCTTTTCCATTTGGCGGGTCAATGTTCAAACGTTCTGTTAGAATGTAAAAAGAAATTTGCCATAGTCGCAAACGTTTTTGACTTCCATGAGTCGTCTTCAGGCAAGTGATGAATTAAAAAATTGCATTTATTGAAAAAAATCGATTGAAATCGTTAAAAAACACTTAAACGTGCCCTTCTCCTCGTATTGAGCCTGATTGATGGTCGGTTTGTTTATGTAAATTTAATTGATTTTTTCAATAAATTCACTAAATGCAATTTTTTTTATTTATCACTTGCCTGAAGACGACTCATGGAAGTCGAAAATGGTTACGGCTATGAGGAATTTCCTTTTACATTCAAACAGAACGTTCAAACATTGGCCCGCCAAATGGAAAAAAAAACGGATCACAAGAGGAACAAACAGGAAACATACATACATACATATATATATATATATATATATATATATATATATATATACATATATATATATGTAGATACATGAAATAATAATTATATATATATATATATATATAACTATTATTTCATGTATCTACATAAGTTCTTGTGTATCAATTTTCAGTATTTATTTCAAGTGCTCAATATGTCAGTAGAGCTAGGTAATAAGTTCTGAAAATGTATATGGCAATTAAACTACACAGAATTTTCTGAGGATTCATTAGGCTATTGCATGTGGTTTTCATATGTACATGTGTCAGATTTGTTAATTAGTTAAATAGTGTTTCAAAAAATGTACGTACTCTAACTGTCGCTAATATGCTGCCTCTTGGTGCGCATTATTAGCGCTATTTTGATAATAATGGCCAGCAATTTGAACATTTGCAAACATGATTCTTCAATTACATTTGTCTTCTATATTCAAAGTTATTTCTTTTTACTACCAATTACTTGGCAAAACTTGGTTTTATAAATAACAATTAAATACAAATGTACCACTCCATGTTTATATGATAAGTATATATTGCCGCCAACATCAACCAAAGGCAGCATAATACATAACATATGCATTTTTACATAATAGCATTTTTATGTTGGAATCATTATGATCCGACTCTCCATGTCTGTTTGATACAATAGTTAACATCTTATTAAGAATATGTAATTAACAAATATATACTAGTAGTTCCACCTGGCTTTGTTCGGGCCCTATGTATTGTTCATAATTTTATGCGCATATGTATATATTAAAAAGTGTGAATATGTATGGTAATGCCTTTCTATATAATAAGCTTCCTTAACTACCATAGAGAAAAGTTGGTAAAGACCGCAGATATCAAATTTTTAAAAAACTTTGACCTCGATTCTGACCACTTAACATTTATTGTTTTGAGCTTAAATCAATTAAAATGTTTGACCCATGTCCAAGAAATCTACATCTAAAATTTCAAGTGTTTAGACCCAAAATTGGCAGAGGAGTTTAGTAGAGTCTGCAAAAGTCAACTCTTTCAACTTTAACCTCTTGCCAGACAAATTTTCACCCAAAAACTGATTAAAAAGCTTGCTGCATATCTGAATACCCTTTATGTAAAATTTCAAATGTTTAGAATTGGCTGAGTAATTTGTTAGAGACCACAAAGGTGAAATTTTTTAAACTTTGATCCCTTGGAAGCCAAATTTTCAGCAGAAAAACGATTGAAAAGCTTGCCCTGTGTTTGAATACACTTTATAAATTTCAAATGTTTAGACTAAAAATTGGCTGAGTAATTTCGTAGAGACCATTGATCAATTTTTTTCAAACTTTGACCCAAATTATGCCCCCTTAACATTTATTGTTTTGGGCTCAAATAAAATTATAAAGTTAGATCCCTGTCCAAGTAATCTATATCTAAAATTTAAAGTGTTTAGACCCAAAATTGGGGGAGGAGTTTGGCAGAGTTCTCAAAGGTCAAATCGTCAAACTTTTACCCCTTTACCGCCAAATTTTTGGCCGAAAACTGATTAAAAAGATTTTCTCAAATCTCAATACCTCTTATGTCAAATCTTGAGTCTGAAGACTGAAAATTGACAGAATTATTTGGTAGGGAAATGTATACAGACACACACACACACACATTTTCGCTTTTATAGGTAGATAGATAGATAGATAGATAGATAAATTCACTATTAATCTCAAACCCAAAATTATTTGCTATTTACTATTATTCTCAAATCCAAACTTATTTACTATTAATTCACTATTAATCTGAAACCAATATTATTTGCTATTTATTTACTATTTTTTCAACTCCAAAATTATTTACTATTAATTCACTATTAATTTTAAATCCAAAATTATTTGTTTTTTATTTACTATTACTCTAAACTCAATTACTCTTAATCTCCAACCCAAAATTATTTCCTATTAATTTATTTTTACTCTCAAAACCAACCTTATTTACTACTTGCATTTCTGCCCGGCTTTGCTCGAGCCTTTTTATACTGTTCATAATTTGCCTTACGTGTGAATATACGTTTATGTAAAATTTCAAATGTTTAGATCAAAAATTGTCTGATTAATTTTGTAGAGACAGCAGAGGTAAAATTTTAACCTTTGATCCCAATTTTGACCCCTTAACCTTTATTGTTTTGGTTTCAAATCAAAATAAAATGTTTGACCCATGTCCAAGTTACCTACATTTAAAATTTCAAGTGTTTAGACCCAAAATTGGCAGAGAAGTTTGGTAGAATCTGCAATGGTCAACTCTTTCAACTTTGACCTTTTTGGTAGCCAAATCTTTGCCCTAAAACATATTAAAATGCTTGCCGCATGTCTGAATACCCGTTATATAAAATTTCAAATATGTAGACCCAAAATTGGCTGAGTAATTTGCTAGAGACCGTAAAAGTGAAATCTTTTGAACTTTGACACCTTGGCAGCTTAAATTTTCGACTCAAACTGATTAAAAAGCTTGCCCTATCTCTGAATATCCTTTATGTAAAATTTCAAATGTTTAGACAAGAAATTTGATTTTTTTTTTAACTTTGACCCCTTTAACATTTATATTTTGGGGCTGTAATAAAATTATAAAGTTAGATCCATGTCCAAGTAACCTACATTTAAAATTTCATTTGTTTAGACCCAAAATTGACGGAGTTTGGTACAGTTTTCAAAGGTCAAATCATTGAACTTTGACCCCTTGACAGCCAAATTTCTGGCTGAAAACCGATTAAAACAATTTTCCCAAATCTTAATACCCCTTATCTCAAATCTCGAGTCTGTAGACCGAAAATTGATAGTTATTTGGTAGGGAAATGTACACAGACAGATGTACATTTCCCTACTAATTCTGTCAACAGACAAACATTTTCACTTTTATATATATATATATATATAAAAGTGAAACTGTCTGTCTGTCTATATTTCCCTACACAATAACTCTTATCAATTTTCGGTCTACAGACTCAAGATTTGACATAAGGGATATTGAGATTTGGGAAAATCTTTTTGATCGGTTTTTGGCCAGAAATTTGGCTTTTATGGGGCCAAAGTTCAAGGATTTGACCTTTGAGAACTCTACCAAACTCCTCCCCCAATTTTGGGTCTAAACTCTTGAAATTTTAGATATAGATTACTTGGACAGGGATCTAACTTTATAATTTTATTTGAGCCCGAAACAATAAATGTTAAGGGGTCAAAATTGGGATCAAAGTTTTTAAAAATTTGACCTTTGCAGTCTCTACCAAATTACTGAGCCAATTCTTGGTCTAAATATTTGAAATTTTACATAGTGTATTCAGACATAGGGCAAGTTTTTAAATCGGATTTTGGCTGAAAATTTAGTTGCCAAGGGGTCAAAAGATTTTACATTTGCGGTCTCTCGCAATCTATTAAGCAAATTTTGGGTCTAAACATTTGAAATTTTACATAAAGGGTACTCAGACACACAGCAAGCTTTTTAATCAGTTTTTGGGCGAAAGTTTCGCTACCAAGAAGTCATGGTTGAAATAGTTGACCTTTGTAGACTCAACCAAACTCCTCCACCAATGTTAGGTCTAAACATTTGAAATTTTAGATGTAGGTGGGCTGGACATGGATCAAACATTTTATTTTTATTTGAGCCAAAAAAAAATCAACGTTAAGAGGTCAGAATTGAAGTCAAAGTTTATAAATTTTTACCTCTGCAGTCTCTACTAACTTTCCTCTATGGTAGTTAAGGAAGTCTATTATATAGAAAGGTATTACCGTACATATGCACATTTTTAATATATACATATGCACATAAAGTTATGAACAGTATATAGGGCCCGAGCAAAGCCGTGCTGATCTGCTAGTATATATTAGTTATAGATTTTATACTTTTATTAATATCTAGACAAAATTAATTCTTTTTTTTTTTCTTTTTTTTTTTTATTTATTATATTGCTACTTACTTCAGGACACTCTCACAAAAGTGCTTTCAAATCTTGAAGATAATATACTCACTCGAAAAAGTATTTGGAATGCAAACGAGGTGAGTCATTTACTTTATTAATATTTTAGTTTCATTTAAAAAAAAAATATGTATTATAAAACTTGAATCCTTCACAGATATCAAAAGAATTGTAATATTAAAGAGGAAATTTAAATTTATTGATACAGATGTGTTTTTGTAAAATAAATGTAAGTTTATAATAAAAATGATGAAAAATATTAAAACGTGAGAAGTTTATTATTAAAGTGTTTGTATCATAAGTATGACAGTTGTTCACAAGACAAAGAGAATATATTTATGTTCAAATCTTAAAGGAAGGGGGGATCTTTTAAGGCTAAAGACTCATTTCAAAATCAAGTAGAGGACCGTTATAGAAAGAAAACAATCCCTTGGCCGGGCCAAAAAAAAGGTGAAGCAAACTGCTTTTGTGGCAGCTCTTATCTTTGGCCGTTCATCGTCAGATGCTGGGGTTGGGATCATCCTTCATAGATGCTCTGATAAATGGCTTGTATGCTGCCCTTCTCAGCTGCAATTTGGCATCGGTGTTGTAACAAAACATGTTTTGATTCAACAGTTCAAAAAAATAACCCAGAACATTTCTTGTGAACAAAAGTAATTATTTTGAAGAAAAATCTTGTTTTATTTTTTGCCAAACAAATTGAATTGAATCATGACTTGCTAAACATTTGAACACATCGCTCCAGATTACTAAAAACTATTCTTTTCCTTATCTTTCCAGGTCGAGATTTTGAATCAGCATTTACTGCTTACCGCAAAGCCTGTGATATACTTGGTCAATTTGTCTGAGAAAGATTTTCTACGTAAAAAGAACAAGTGGTAATGTTTTTGTCTTGGATAAGCAGATCTCATGGTTAATTTTTTAAAATCTATTCTGCGTGTGTAACTCTAAATAAATATGATTTGTAAAAAAGTATTTGGCACTTGTACAGTTTAATCAAGACATTAAAAAATGAAAATATTGAAAAAAGGTCATATTATATGTATCTGTTTTGGACTGAAGATCTCAAAAAAAAATTTCACTTAATTTGATCGGGTAGTTTTTTTTTTTTTTTTTTTTTTTTTTTTTACAGCGGAAAAACACGTCTTTATGACAGCACGTTGAAGGTCAACATCTTCAAATTTTTTGAACACGCCATGAGGAAATTTAAAGCACTGGCACTCCCCCCCCCCCCAATCTTTCATACTAGCTTTTTCTTCCTAAAAATCAAACCTTTTGCTTGGTATCATAACAAATTGCTTTTTCGCTGTAAAAAAAAAACTACTTAGTGAAATTTTTTTTCAGAGAACTTCATTCCATAACAGATACTAATTTTTAATATTTTCAATTTTTATGTCTTCATTAAACTGTAATTAATATATTTAAAATAGTTAATCTTTATTATTATATAAATAAAACTTTGGTCTGTAAACACATGCCATATGAACTCAATATGAACTCAGAAACGGTTGGACCGATTTTTTTTTTTTTAATTTCACACGAAGGTATTTGATGTATCTGGGAGTGTTCCTACATAGGTTTTGTATCAGAATGCATCTAAGTATCAATTAAAGAAGGAAGTCAGATTTTGATTAAAGTTAACATTTTTATACAACCTAACATCACAAGTGCATTTGAGAAATTTTATCACCACACAAGCATCTATTACTTGTCTCACATTCCTTGACAAGGTTCAAAAGAGAGTCGCCAACCTAATATGTCCCGAACAGTCACCTAGGCTTCAACCTCTGTCTCATCGATGAAATGTTCCATCCTTTTGCCTCTTTTATAAGTATTTTAATGGTAGGTGCTCCAACAAACTACAAGCTCTTGTACTCCCTCAACCTAAATACCCAAAAAAAAAACAACAAGCAGTAAAATCCCATCCGTACACAGTAGAAATCCCCAGATGCTAGAAAGACTTCTGCTCTAATAGTTTCTTCCCTAGGATTGCTAGACTTTGGAATTTCTTTTCTGGTTCCTCTTTACCTGATTGTCCTGACATGCAGAAGTTCAAGTATAATGTAAACAGACATCTTGCTGCTCAACTCCCTATATAGTATCCTTGCACTTTATGTCCCATATAGTAGCCCCCTACATCAAAGTGGCACCGTGCCTTGTTTGGGGTGAAAATGCAAAAAAAAAATTTTTTTAAAGCAAAAAGGCTTGGCGTATAAAATCAACAGTTGGTTTTTTTATAAGACAGGGACGCATTTGAAATAAATGTTTATTTTTAAAGCACAATTGAACCATGATACTTGATTCTTATACGTTTAACTTTAATTCAAGCGATTAAGTAAAAATAATTTCATAAAATTAACAGTTGGTTCTTTGATAAGACAGGGGCGTGTTTGAAATGAATGTTTCTGTTTAGAGCACAATTGAACCATGACACTTGACTTTTGCATTTTAAACTTTAAGTGAAGCCATTATTTATAGATAATTTGATAAAATCAACAATAGATTCTCTACAGTGCAATGTAGATTACAATATATTGTGAACTAAGTCACTGTAGGAAGGCATGTGAAGCTTCTTCCCCATACACTATGGGAGAGGGGTACTCTAACTAGAGCAGGCAATTAATTGATTTGATTAAAAAATTGTCGATTTTACTAATTTTTATGACAATAAAAGTATGAGCGGGTGGAATATTTGTTGATCTTCCTACCTTGGTTACATGTTAAATGCTAATATTATGTGTGAACATTCTATCACTGTTCACTGTTTTATTGCTTGGGAAAGGTGTGACAATCCTTACATCTAGGCAATTTTTTTTTATTGTTATTTCACCTCAAACAAGGCACAGGGCCACTTAGTTGTGAGGGGCTACTATTTGGGACCAGATTTGCAAGGGTACCATTTATGGAATTGCGCAGTGAGATGTCTGTCCACATTACACTTGAATTTCAGCATGTCAGTCAGGGAAGCAGGGGCCGGGAAGGAATTCCAAAGTGCAGCAGTTAGAGGGAAAAAGTTATTCGAGTCGAAGGCTTTGTGGTATCTAGGGATCTCTACAATGTAGGGGTGGGATTTTGCTGCTTGTAGGGTTTTTCAAGGGTATTGTCGTTGAGGAGGTACTAATGCTCAGAGTTCATCAGAGCATTTGCCATTGAATATTTCAAGATTCAGGACAAAATTTTTTCAGCCTGTATTTGCTCCACCATCTTGTATCACAGTGATCGCTCGTCTGAGCTCCAATCTCTGGTCCCCCCTCGCCAATCTTTCACGAAAAACACCAGTCTAGCTGAAACCACTGTCAATAATTTTCCCCATTCTTTATCTGTGCCTAAATCAATACGTAGATTTCATGAACAAAGCTTCTTTCTTAGAAGTGCATGCCTGTGGAACTCTGTTCCGTTTGCCTGTTTTCCACCTGACTACAACTTGGATATCTTCAAGTCCAACATAAAAAAATTCCTGATGAACTGCCTCCTTAAATAAGACACTTTATCAAATCTCCAATATTAACGATTACTACGATACTATCCCATTGATTACTGTACAAGCAATAACCCTTATCCCTGAGTGGCTTTCAGGCCTTGATAAGTGGTGACCTCCATGTAAAAAAAAAAAAAATAAGATGTATAATTGTTTCATTAGGATGACCATGCTATTATCAGGTGGATATAAAGCAACAAACTGAAGGAATGGATTCATTTTATTGTGCTTCATCGGAAGCTTTGTATTGGTGGGATTATGGATACATTATGTATTCAGCTTCTCAGGTCGTTTGGCTATCTATAGTATGTCACCTCTTGTAACAATTTCATAATGCTGGGTACCTCACACACTAGGGAACATGGTAAACCGAGAAAAACATGGCTTAAGTGCATGAATTGCATTATGGAGAGCAGATGCAAGACATTTCCTGGTGTTGCTCACTGCAGAGTTTAGGGCATTTGAAGCACCTTAAATACCAAAAGCAGATGAAGATTATCAATAATTTTGCTAACGTCTCAATTAAACTAATCAGTTCACTTACATTACTTGAATTTTTTCTTTGTTCAAAAATCATCTTTTTGACAAGTACTGAATTTTTCCTTTCCAATTTCTAAAATTTCATCTATTTAATCTTCAATTAAGAATACTTTTTTTAATCAAATGCTTTAAATGTATTTTTTGAGATGCGTAAAGGAAAAAAATAATTTGTATTTGCAATATAGACTTTAATGTAAAAAGATAATCCTTGAAATTCAACAGAATATTATGTTGACAACAATGTTTGTGTTTTGATTTTTTTTTATATAATACTATCTTGGAATCATTTTATGATTATTTATTTTTGAGAATTAATTTAAGTTAATTGTTTTTGTCCAGAATTCTATCTATATTACAGAACAAAACTAAAAAAAAAAAAAACTGTAATGAAACAAAATATATTCCAAAAATCACATAAATTGATTGAGTAGTTGGATTTTTATAAAGAAAATCACTTTTAAGGAATTAATGGGAATTTGTAGGCATTACAACATAAATAAATCTGGCAAGTTTGAATGTAGGCATTACAACATAAATCGGGCAAGTTTGAATTATTGTTGAGTTATCTCCTGTGTTTTCAAAATGATAGACAAGACATCGCTCTTTGGTTACTCATAAAATTTGTTTTTCTTATTTAAAAATAAACTACTGTATCAATTTATATGATTTTTAGAATATGATATTTTTGTTTCAAGTATGTACATCATACTGATTTTTTTTTATTTAATATTGGGAGAATTCTGGACAAGAACCAAGATAATTTCTGTTATGTTGTGGAAATATATACGTCATGTTATTGTGTCATGTTACTAAATGTCTATCTGAACCCCAAGTTATCGTGTTGCAGTCTATTTATGTTACATGCTCATCTAAATGTGTTGTGTACGTATGTGTCAGACATAACATAAACACATAGATGTATTTCGACATACCTCATCAATTTTTCAACTGCGTCGTTGATCTTTTGGTCCACCTGGAATTCATCTGTTCTTGGAGGGAAGCTGGAAATTGTTTGAACGAATGCATTTCATTCCAAGATGATGGCTTGTTTTATATAGTTTTTATTCACTTTCCAGGTGTCAATCGCAGAAAGATGGAAAGTGATTATCTTTCCTTGGGTGGTTAATTCTAGGTCTCCATTCTGAGTACGTCAGCTTCCTCCCTGGTGAGAGGGGCGACCTGTTAAACCGTCCGCCCTGCTCAACATCCAAATTCCAACTCGACTCTGTTCAGTCAACCCGAACATGTGGCAACAACACATCCTTCTGGTCAGCTATTTTTAGAGCTTCCAGTGCAATTTGTCCATTTTGCCCCTCAATATGTTTTGACAACTTTTATCAAAACATACCTTTACATCTCCTCTCTTGTTTACCTCACCAGTTAGATAGAAAGATAGATTGAGATAGATTGATAGCTAGATCAAGATAGATACACATAGATATATAGATAGACAGATAAATAACAGATAATTTCCCGTGTTCCACAACTATATAACATTTCTAATTATTTTGAGATCATTAACATGTAATGCCGAAAGAATAAATATTTTCAATACGTTCTTGTTAAATGCTGGAAAGTGTTATAAACAACAATGGAGAACGTATTATCCGTTAATTATTTTTATTAAACTTTTTAAATTTTAAAAAACGGTGAGAACTTGGTTGTCAACGTTTTACTTAAAAAAAGAAATTATTGCTGATTTGTATTTCTTTATTATTTTTTAGGCTTGCTAAAATCAAAACATGGGTCGATACTCATGATGCGGGAGCCCTCGTTATCCCATTCAGCTGTTCTTTGGAATTGAAGCTTTTTGAAATGGATCCCGAGGAAAAAGAAAAATATATGAAAGAAAACAGCTGCACGAGGTAAGAATATTATTTGTTAAACAAAAATGATCATATTGCATATTTCTAGCCACAAAAAAAAAACACTAAGATCAATAGAAATGTTTGTCAAAAAAAAGGTATCTTTGAATGCATCATATGCATAAAATTAATCTATCATAAATATACCTTCACACCATACGACAGATTTTGCTCAATATATCATGCCTAGCGAGAAATATGGTAATAATAGATATTGGTATTCATGCATAATATAGACCATGCTGAAATAATAACCTAACAATTTAATAAACCCAGTGTTAGCATGGGGAGGGAAGAGAGTTTTTTGTACTTTCATCAGTACTTCTGCAGTTTAAGTCCTGTTTTTCCATGAGTCTCACTCTGTAACACCCGGCGGATGACAAAAACTGGCCTCGAAAATGCCAAATGAGCTTATTCACTGAGAAACCGAGTGGCAAAAAGAGACGCGAGCAGATGACATCAAATTGCAAAAAAAAAAAAGAAAGTAAAGGGAATGGTTTCATTGCACTTCAAACAAAGTCTTTATTTTTGTGACAAGGAAGGAAAATGAAATGCTTTCCTTCAACCGACAGAAACTGCAATCCCTAAGGAAATAGCCTATCTTCAGGAAACCGCAAGTTTCCCCCTCCGCTAAAAAACGTGTAACCCTAACCCTCTTATAATAAATGTGAAATATATTAAAAAAAGTGTTTTCAAAAGGAAATTTTTGCAGAATATACATTTCAAAAAAGTACTGTTGTTGTTTACAAAAAAAAATAAAAACTTTTCTTTAAAAAAAAATTCAAAAGTGTTCAAAAATACAAAAAAAAATACACCTTTTCTTTGAAAACAAAAGCTTTACGAAAAATAATAAAAAAAAAAGATTAAATTAAAAAAACTGTTCTTTTTTCCTTAAAGCAAAAATACTTTTTCATTAATTAAAAAAAAACAACTTTTCATACAAAAATATTTTTGTTCACTAATTCAAAAAAACAACACTTTTATTACAAAAGAAAAAAAAAAAACTGTTGACAATTAAAAAAGCAGTAAATTTTATGAATTAATTACAGTAGGTTGTTTATTTGAAGTAATTTTTTTGTTTTTCTATTGACTTCTGTTTGCTTGGTTTTTGTCATCCGACGGACATTGCCAATTGAGACTTACAGAAAAATCAGATTTAAACTGCAGAAGTACCCTTCCCTTAACAATTTAATCTATATATTAATAGGATAACGTGTGTGTAATTTATTTTGTGTCGTTTAATTGTCACGCTTACATCCAAGTGATTGCTGTTTAATTGTTATGGGCTTCCATTTCTTAATCATTTCGTAATAAATAATTTTACCAAGAATTCTGAAGTTTTGATTTCGGTTTCAATTATAGCTGATGGTACTCCAGTAATCTATTTTTTTTATAGATAATTTTATCAAGAATTCTTCATAAGTTTTGGTTTCGGTTTTGATTCAAGCTGATGCACCCAAGTCATATGGATATATTTCTTTTATTTTTGAAATTGCAACTTTATAATATATAAAAATTGATAGAACATTAACTTTATAATAATACTAGCATGGGTGCCTGGCGTTGCCTGGGTGTTTGGAGGTCTGTGTTGAGCAAAAAAAAAAAAAAAGTGGTAGTAGGAAGACAGGCTCGAACCCGTACTGGGAAGGAGAAAAAGAATGGGAAAAAAAGTGACGTCTTTGCTATTACGACCACCGCCAAACCGGAAGTGATGTAGGTTTTAAATAAGGCTAGACAATCGAAAGGAGAGGATGACTTTCGAAATTATCAGCGAACAAAGCGACCCACCCTGTAGAAAAGTGCCCAGTTGAAGGTGAAGATATTAATGTTTTTAGCCAATTTTTCAATATTTGTTGTCTGAAAGGCCGAACTTCAAAACGATACTGATCTTGTAAAAATCCGTCGCCTCTGTCAAAAGTTTTAGGCACATATGCAAACATACATACATACATAAATTTATATATTGGTAGCTCAAATTTTCGACCCGAACCGATTAAAAAGCTTGCCCTATCTCTGAATACCCTTTATGTAAAATTTCAAATGTTTAGACCAGAAATTGTCTGAGTGATTTGGTAGAGACCAAAGTGGTCAAATTTTTTTTAAACTTTGACCCCTATTATGACCCCTTAACATTTATTGTTTTGGGCTCAAATCAAGTTATTAAGTTAAATCCATGTCCAAGGAATCTATATCTAAAATTTCAAGTGTTTAGACCCAAAATTGTCAGAGGAGTTTGGTAGAGTTCTCAAAGGTCAAATTGTTGAACTTTGACCCCTTAACAGCAAAATTTCTGGCTGAAAATGGATTACAAAGATTTTCCCAAATCTCAATACCCTGTATATCAAATTTCGAATCTGTAGACTGAAAATTGATAAAGTTATTGTGTAGGGAAATGTACACACACACACAGACACTTTCACTTTTATAGATATATAAATACATAAAATCTGCAAAAATTAAAATATCATATTTAAGCGTACTTTATGACCGGCTACAGCGGGCATCCCTGCTAACTTAGATAAATACTTTTGCAGTTTTAACAAAAGAGCTACAATGATATCAGATCATGTCCATTTATGCTGAACATTTACAGAATGCCAACATCAATATATTACATATGAATGAGTTCCCTGTGAAATTTCCACAGGTCCCACTAGTAAACAGAAAAATACAGTAAAAATTTAACTTAAAAACCTGTTTTAAAAAAGTAGCACAGTTCATATTATAGTACCTAGACATTTTCTTTCATTTTATTAAATTTAAATAAATGCTTTTTTTTTTTTTTTTTTAATACTATGTTTCATCTATATTTATGATACTAACAAAAATATGCAACCAGAGGTCACATGTTTTTGCTAGTTTATCACTCCGCCACAAAAAAGAAGGTAGTCCCTGGGAGGATGGTATCATCGCTACAGAACAGATACTACACCCCCACTTCCAAAAAAGGAGGTAATGCCTGGGAGAATAATAAAAGAACATACTATACTACCTCATCTAAGGGAAGAGATAATGTCTAAGAGGATGATTTCATGGTAACAATAGGTATGACGTTATTCACCACGCTTGTTAGCATTGACAAATACTGCATTAGTCTGAAATAGTGTAATAATCTAAATTAAATACTAAAACACAGTATTAGGTCGGTAACTTAGTACTGAATTTTACCAAGTACTTTATCCACCATGCCATGGATCCTTACATTGACTGAAGCATTATGAAATAGCACTTAAGATGAGAACAGTAGACTGATTAATCCAAATAATATGAATATTTGGCTTTATATATTACAAAAAGATTGTGTTTATATAGAGCAGAGGTCTCCAAAGTTTTTGAACCTAGGGTCAGGTGGGGGCATATTGCTGACTTTCAAGCTACACAGGCCAAAATAAAAAAAATTACATGGACATGTTTTATACGGTTTTGTTAATTAGCTCTGCTTTTTAATAAAACTGGCTCTCTAAAAAACCTCATTCTTTTAATTTTCTGATCAGAAAGAAAAACCATCACACCATTTTCAAACATTTCCATTTAAAAAAAATTTTTCCTGAATATTTTTATGTTTTCCATAAGAGTTCTACAGGCTAGATTGAAGACTTTGGCAGGTCGTACGTAATTTGGCCTGCAGGCCATATTTTGGAGACATCTGATACAGAGAATAAGATACTAGATACGATCTGCCACATATGTGACTTTACCCCAGCCATCCTCTTTACCCATTGTTTGACAACAATGAAGAGTCTGATTCTATTTTCGGAAATATAGGCAGCATAATGTAGTCTTTGCTGGAAACACATCCCCAAATCATCAGTGTTTGGGAAAACTTATCAATTGCTCACCCACAATGATAATATATTACAATCAGGGGTGGGGGCTGTAGAAGTTCTCAAGCAGCCACTTCTTAATTTTCCTTGAGATGTGACCCAGAGTTAAATCGGCGCTAATGGAGTTCAAAACGATTATGCAATAATCATGACTATTATAGCATCAACTAAGCAAAAATAATCATTTTTTTGCAGGAGATAATTTGAAACACTGAAATAATCGATCAAACAATGAAACACTTTCAAGTAAAAAAAAAGAAAAAAAAACTCTTCTCCATAAGAGCTTAGTCCCAGAACTAAAAATGAAAAATGTTGAAACAGTTTACAGGGGTGAAAAAAAATTGGAGGATGGGGGGGGGGGTATACTTTTTTAATAATAATAATAATTGCTGAAGCAATTGACGATTTATTATTATAATTAAATCGGTTAATAATTGTGAAATAAATTATGAATGAATTTGTATTGATATTGCAAAAAAAAAAAAAAAATCGAAACTTCGGTAATAGTCAGCTAATGTACTTCCTAACTTCTAGTGTGTCTGCTACCGGAAATGATGACAAGGCAAATTAGTTCCTTTACTTTTTTCTCTCTCGTTTATATCTCCCCTGTGGATATACTCTTTTTTTATTACATTTTTCTGATGGTTCTTTTTTTATTTAATAATCATTGAAAATATTTTTCGTATTTATTTTAACTCATTTTGATTAAGAATTATTGAAATTAGTTTTGTTTCTTTTAAGAATTGTTGAAAGCACTTTTGGTGCTTTTTTTTTTTTTTTTAAGAATTATTGAAAATGTTTAAAAATTATTGAAATTAGGTTTGTTTGTTTTTTTTTTAAGACTTATTGAGAACATTTTACACTTTTTTTTTGCTTTTTTTTTTAGAATTATTGCAAACAAGTTTAAAAATCTTTTTAAGTAATGAACTATTTAGCTCATGAAGCAATGCCAGCCATAGAACTGTGCATTCTACAGTTCCAGGAGCTCCTGAGGTGTACTTTCCAGAGAATGCCAACAGAGCTACTCTGACACCTTTGTAGACTAGAGTGCATTTTTCCTGATTTTTCAAAACCTTTCCTGACTTCTTGAAGAGGGAATAAATAAGACTAAGGAATATAATGTTTCGATTTTTTAAATTTTTTTTCAGTGCGATGGATAAAATTATTGTGCAAGGTTATAAATCTCTGCAATTAATGTATTTCTTCACAACGGGTAAAGATGAAGTGAAAGCCTGGACCATTCAAGTAAGTTCAAAGAATTTTTATTTATATCTACATAATAAGTTATTAAAATATATGATATATGGCAGTTAGGCTACACAGAATCTTCTATGTTTCATCATAGGGAATCAGGCTAAAATAGTGTTTCCTTACGAGGATAAAAAATTAGTACTTGGAGGGGTCATTGGATTTTTATCTGTTTGTTAACTGCACATAACACCTTACTCATGTTAAGAATAAGTAGATTTGAAAACCCTTTTTAAAGAATGTGGCAAGCTGGCCTAATGGTTATCGGACTTGACTCATCGTCTTTAGGTTTTTGTTTCAATCTCAGCTTGAGTATTTTTTTTTTTACTAACAAGAAGTGAACTGTTTAGAAAAAACATAATACTTGCATGCATGTTTCAGTTTCTTCCTGTTTTTTTTTTTTTTAAGAATTTAAAGTTACATTTAATACCGGGCAACACTGAGTACATCTCCTGATATGTGTATATATATATATATATATATATATATGTATATATATATATATATATATATATATATATATATATATATATATATATATGATAGGAATAATGGAAATAGTATTCCAATGAGATTGAGATGAAAAAGGAGCAAACCAAGTTATATGTCAATCAACGTTTTGTCTTTATTGTTAGACTTCTTTTGGATGAATAAATTAAAGAAAATAAAATATCAGTACAATATGACTTTGTTCTATTTCAGAACAGAAAAAAAGTTGTTGACATTATACTTGTTGTGAAAAGGATGACAGTTATATGACGCAAAAAAAAAAAAAAGAAAAATTTTACTCTATTCATAACACTAACTTTTTTTGAATTTCAAGCGACTTTTTTTATTCTGAAATAGAACAAAGTCATCCTTTTCACAACAAATATATTTTCAAATGTTGTACTGGTATTTTATTTTCTTCAAGAAGTTTTACAATAAAGACAAAGCATAGGTATATATGAGCCAAGATTGTGAATCCCATGATAGAAACATTGATTGAATTTTAAAATATGTGTGAGATACGTTTGAAACCCAAATTACAACACAATATTATGAAAAATAAACACTGATCTGAAATGGAACACGTACATCAAGTCTGTTGCCAAGGTCGCAGGAAAGATGGTGGGATCCTTCTACCGCTCCAGAAGATATCTCACTACTGATGTAATTCTCTATCTATATAAAAGCCAAGTACGGCCAAGGATGGAATACTGTTGCCATATCTGGGCAGGAGCTGCCAAAAACAGCCTATCATGCCTTGACAGAGTACAAAATAGACTTCGTGGTTTAGTGGGGGATGCCCTTTTCTACCCTGCAACCCCTCTCCCACAGAAGAGACGTTGCGAGCCTATCCTTGTTTTATCGTTATTTTTATGGCAGGTGCTCATCTGAACTCCAATCCCTGGTCCCCCCTCGCCAATCTTTCACGAAAAACACCCGTCTAGCTGAATCCACTGTGAAAAATTTCCCCCACTCTATATCTGTGCCTAAATCAAAACACGGATTTCATGAGCAAAGCTTCTTTCTTAGAACTGCACGCCTGTGGAACTCTGTTCCGTCTGCCTGCTTCCCTCCGGACTACAACTTGGATGTCTTCAAGTCTAATGTTAACAAATTCCTAATGAACCGCCCCCCCCTAATTAAATACTTCATAAAATCTCCTCACTAACGTGATGTACTTGCAATAACCCTTATCCCTGAGTGGCTTCCGGGCCTTGATAAGTGGTGATCACTGTGTAAAAAAAAAAAAAAAAAAAAAAAAAAAGTTATACGCCTTCCTCAAAATTTTATACTTTTTTTTTTTTTTGCCATAATGTTAAGTTGAAGAAAAAAAAATATCTTCTGGCATTTCAAAATAACACTGCAGACAGACAATACGCCAATACGCGGACTTTTTACTAACTGTTTTTTTTTTCTTCAATTTAACATAGCAAGAAAGAAAAAACAAAAAAGGAAAAATGTATAAAATTTGGAGGAAGAAGTATAACTTCAAAATATTAATTTTAAACAAATAAATATTTGTTTATTTTTCATAATATTGCGTTGTAATTTCACTTTCAAACCTATCTCATACATATTTTATTTTAATATATATATAAAAAGATACCAGGATGCCTGGACAGTCCACAGAATTTTATAGTTATTAAAATTTATTAGTCAGACTTTGTGGAGATTCCATGATGGCAATTAACAGGATTCTATTTGTGGCAGTTAATTGATCTTAGAACAATTCATTTTAAAATAGGTAAAATCCTAATTTTTAGCAACCAGCAACACAAGATCATGTTTGCCAGTGAGGGGTTACTTGATTGTCATGGGGATGTTTCTAGCTCTACTGGTATGAACAAACAATATTCAAAAACCGTAGGACATATCTCAATCTGTTAGTGTGGACTTCTTGGTTGTTGTCCAATTCAGATCATTGCTTCCTGGGACCGTTCTGGCTGTGATATTTGCTTGGGAGTGATTTCTGGCTGTGATGTCTGATTGGTGGTGACACATGAGATGCAACACAGATTTGTAGGAAAAAAAACTAACTACTTTATTTTACAATATTACGTGTTTAAAAATAGCTATTAAATTATAAATTATTTTTTATCCTAGTCTAGGCTGCCCTTAGCTAAGTTCTGTAAAATAGAATCTTTATGCAACAGGTTTCATCACTCAGCAAAAATATTTGTGTTATTACGCTGAGAGTACCTAACAAAAGTGCATTTCATTTTTTGTTTGCATTTCATTTTTTTGTTTGCATTTCATTTTTTGTTTACATTTCATTTTTATTTACATTTCATTTTTTGTTTGCATTTCATTTTTTATTTACATTTCATTTTTTGTTTGCATTTCATTTTTATTTACATTTCATTTTTTGTTTGCATTTCATTTTTTGTTTACATTTCATTTTTTGTTTGCATTTCATTTTTATTTACATTTCATTTTTTGTTTGCATTTCATTTTTTGTTTACATTTCATTTTTTGTTTGCATTTCATTTTATTTGCATTTCATTTTTTGTTTACATTTCATTTTTTGTTTGCATTTCATTTTATTTGCATTTCATTTTTATTTACATTTCATTTTTGTTTGCATTTCATTTTTTGTTTACATTTCATTTTTTTTTTTTTTTTTCATTTCTTTTTTTTTTTTTTTTGCATTTCATTTTTTTGCATTTCATTTTTTTACATTTCATTTTTTTTTACATTTCATTTTTTGTTTGCATTTCATTTTTGGCAATCAGATGATTTCATTTTTTAAAATGGGTGTGGAAGGTCAAATGAAGATATAAGTATATTATATGCATTACCCATTGTTGTTTCTACCAAATGTTTTATCCAAACACAACTTCCTCATCTTCAAACTGAGATCTGAGTGTAGTATTCTATTTTCGGTTCTCAGTTAGCGTAATTTTTATTTATTTTATTACATCTAAAATATCTTTTTAGGTTACTAAATAGAAAGCCAATTTGGGTCATAAGTTCCAAAGACAATAGATTTTCATTTCATTTTCTAGGTAACCATGAAGGAAAGATACCCCCACTCTAGCCACCTGTATCTCACTAATTGCCTTAATCTGTTCCACACACACACACACACAAACATGCATACACTTTTTGACCAATCAGAGCTTTGTATTTCTTACACCTTCACACCTACCCTACCCTATTCATTATCTAATAAAGCAAATGAAAGTAAAAGTGACTTTTAAAAGCATCTTGATGATCTTGGGTGGCAGAGTACAGCAGAAAACAAGTAGATTTACTTATTACATTCATATGTATGTCATACTTCTCATTTTAAATCATTTCTTTAAAATTTATTTTCAGAAAAATACAAAAGCTCCACAAGCTGCTGGTAAAATCCATACAGATTTTGAAAAAGGATTTATTATGGCTGAAGTGATGTCCTTCAGTGACTTCAAGGAACATGAAACAGAAGTTGCAGTAAAAGTGAGTTCACTTGATTAATATGTATAGCGTTTGAATTACTAATTAGACACCATCATCAAGGACAGGCAATCTGATATAAGGATACTTCACCCTACAAGTAAACCCTAACCAAATATTCAAAATAACATAGTATTCAAAGCTCAAATAAGACCCCCTTGACATGGCTATGCATTGGTTTATATGAGGAATGGTGCAACTTCACTGAATATTCCACCAGACCACATGAATTCTCTCCTGGAATTCAGTAAAAGATCACAAACATCATTAAGTGGCCAATTGAGGAGAGGAAAATTAGTGTTCTTCACTAACTCAACTTTGAAAGATGAAGAATTTTTATTGAACATTTGGATATCTAATTATGTCATATAGAAATAAAGTGATAGTCATAGTAAAAGATAGCTTGATTTCTGAGAACTTACTGAAGAAAAAAAAAAATTAATTAATTAAAGGGACAAATAACTGTCCATATTATTTTTCACAAGTTATCTCCCCCTGCAGTTGGGTAGGAACTCTCTAACAAAGAAAATCAATTTTCTGAGGAAGGATGTGTTATCTCACCAAAATCAGCATTAATAATACATTTGAATTCATTTTCAATACTGTAGTTCTTTCTACAATAAAAACAAAGCAAAAAACAAAGCAAAAGTAAGCTGTTAGTTTCAGAGAGAAATTTTAGTAAATTTATTCATTATGAAATCGATTTTACAGGAATCTACAGATCTAATTCGATTTCATCCATAACCCCCTTCTCTTTGCTCAGTTTTTTAATCAAATAAGCAATTTTTTCATGTGTCCATGTTTTTAAAAGCTGTTAAGAGTTCCTATTAGAACAAAAGTTAAAATTGCCTTAGGATTTCTCCTCCAAGGACAGAGAACATGAAATGTGCATCAGAACTTAGGTTTCTGAATTTCTGAGATGAGGATTAGTTATTCATATTATTTGGATTCTTCGAACTTCATTTTCACATTTCGGTTGATGTAACCTCTGACCTTCTTTAGGTGTATCTTGTCAAACTCACGAATGTTTCTGTCAAACTGAGGAATTTATTTACTTCACGGGAGTAGTATGCTCTCGTCCTGTCAGCCATGACTGGATAGAAGTCCTAAGTAATTCACAATTGTATTTTTTGGTCACCCACATTGTGAATTGAACCTTTTACAATTGATTTTTTCCAAGTTCTCTAACCACTGTACCATGGGTTCTTGTGAGCAACTCTAGTACAAATTTTGGGAGCCTTAAATCTGATTAGATTGTCAAATAGAAAATGAACTTAATAAAAAAGCAAAAAATTTAATTTAATTCTTGGAACATTTTTTTCTAATTTTCATTCTCTCTCTCAGATGAATATTATGAAATTATATTGTCATTATGCCAATAAAAATGTATCACACAAAACTTTATTGTTGGGCCTACAAAACAGAACAAAATGTAAAAATAAAATATTGCCTGACCCCATGAGAAGACAATAAGGTTAAATAACTCGGTTATACTTGTTAACACCCCTGACTGATAATCTTGCTTATAACTTAATATTGATGCTGATAAAAATTTTAATTTTATTTGTAAATAGATTTTTTTCAAATTATGTAGGTCATTTGGGGTGATGATAAATTTCTTTTAACAAAAAGTTGCATTAAGGTTATTTAAGTAGATCATATTCGTGCATCAAATTTTGAAAAATCAGAAGTTGAAATTCAGTCATATAACATTGGGTTCCTTTAACTACAAAATGGGGTCAAGTAATAAGTTTCGAATTATCAGGAAAATCAAATAATTCTAGAATCGTGGCTGCATTAAGTTTCACATCTCAGAGCATCTTTTTTCATCACCAACTTTGTAAATGTATAAGTAGAACTTGTAAGTTAATTAATCATTCAAAAGTGTTAGATATAATTAAATACCCAAATAAGGTAATAATATGGAGGAACCGTCATGAATAGTAACACATTTCTTTACACATCTATATAAATGCAATTCAACTAAATTTCAAAATGGTCTGAGGTAAATTATTTAAAAGTTACCTCCCTTGATCTCAACCTTCATTAGCAAGTCTCTACAATGAACAGAATTTAAATTATCATCAAAAGTGTGACTTTCACTTCACCATTTTCTTGGTGTTGATCTAGATATCCCAAAATTAAATCAGTTATGTTAAACCATGATCAAGAATTTTGACCACATTCAGTGATGATTGGTCAAGTGATGTGACACAAAAAAACTCAACTGAAAACATAACCTCCTAAATATAATAATCTAAATTTTTATTTCAATAGAAATCTTTTATTTCTAATTAAAAAAATGGGAAAAAAAAAATTAATTTTAATTTAATTATTTCTTCACAGGCTGCTGGCAAATACAAACAAAAAGGCCGGGATTACATCGTTGAGGATGGTGACATCATCTTGTTTAAATTTAATGCCGGTGCTGGACTATCATCAAAGAAAAAGTGAAACGTTTCTTTGGTTTTGCTCTCTCGTTGTTTTTTAAATGAAAAATCAAGCGAAACTTCCTGGATTTCTTGGCATTGTTTCCAACCGGCACGATGCTTACCTGTTTTGTTGGTAAGAGATCAGGGTTAGCAGAGTTCCATCATGGCTGAGACCACTTTTTTTATGATTGCTTTTGATTCATTGGCCTTTTGGATGAGGGGACTCTCACTTTGCCTATGGTCAACCTCCACACCCTTTTCCAACCTACAAAATTTT
Source organism: Euprymna scolopes (assembly GCF_053919585.1). Lineage (NCBI taxonomy): Eukaryota > Metazoa > Mollusca > Cephalopoda > Sepiida > Sepiolidae > Euprymna > Euprymna scolopes. Next base: position 13,764,762 of record NC_136500.1, read on the forward strand.
AAATAAAAAAAAAAAAAACTACTGCGTTTACTTATTTTGTTTGACTTTTTCATTGTTTTTATGTCTTGCAACTTGATTATTTTCTATCTGTACAGGTGAAGGCTTGAGCAAGAAATGTTATATAGTGTTTGTGTATATTTGCGTTTTGAAAATAATCAGCTCTGAAGCAAATATTTTTGGGTCTTTTGAGTGGTGAGTTTGGGCCTTTTTTTTTTTTTTTAATCTTTTAAGTTTCATGCTAAATTAAGATTTTAAATTCAAAATGCTATATATCTGGATTGCCAGAAGACTTGTTACGAGCATCTATCACATGTGCTGGCGCTTGCTTGTGCCATTTTAAAGAACTGCACAGGAGTTCCACAGCAAGCTGCATGAGCTGCACGATCAACACAAATTACACCTAAGGAGATGGACACTTCACGGCGGTGTTACTGTTGTATAGCGCCAGGACCCCTAGGTTGGGAACGGTCGTTGTTAGTTAGTTCCCCGCTGCAACAAAAACCAAGTAGCCGTCTTTTATTGATCGTCTAGTTGTTTAGTTTTCTGGTTGTTATGGTAATGGCTAAGACGGCAGAGTTATTTCCCCCTTGACTGTGCATTTTTTTCCTCTCGGCTTTTCTTCGGCTGTCATACCTGCCAAAATAATAATTCCGACTAAACAGGAATTGACATGCACACAAAGGTCAGACGTAACTCAGCATAACAAATCAAGACGTAAGACACACTGGCTTTTTATATAAAAATATATTTTGTTTTGAAATTATTTTCTCGTTTTACATAGAGATTTTCAATAGTTCAAAATTTAACAGTGTGGCTTACTGTTCATTTCAGTGATGAAGAGGGGTGTGTGGAAACGTTATGCTCTCGACAATTGCACGTTTCCTATCGGCGTCTCTCTCTTCTTCTTCTCTTCCTCTCTTCTCTTCTCCTTCTCCCTTCTTCTTCTTCTGGTTAGACTCCAAAAAATCACCTCTTATATTAACATATGTCTTTCGCTTGTTTTTTTTCCAATCCATGCGATCTGTCAATCATACTGCTCGATAATGGTGCACGTGTCTGTTCTTCACGTTTTGACAGTCTTTCGCCGCCTCCTGACCTAGAGCCATCGTGACCGATTTCTCTTTAGCTGACCGACTATTGGCTTTATCGATACACGTGAATTTATCTCACATGCTAACTTTCTATACATTCCAAGTTGCAAGGAATGTCACGTTTCCTTGTTTTGTAAACAAATAAAATCGTCGTTCGATTTCTCTGTCTACGACGTAATCACTTTTTCGTTTCGACTGGTGGACAATCGATTATTCGATGCCCATCTTTTAAATCTTTTTTTTATTTTGTTTTAAAGAAGTTTTTTCTTTTCAGTTATGTATCGGATGGTTCCAGCCATCCATTACATAACATTACAAGTGTATGGACTCAATCATGGAGCAAACAATTGCCTACTGGATAGTGCGATGTTAGTGTCAAGCCTCAACAACCTATCATATGTTACCGATGTAAGCGGCGAGGGCACATTGCCAGATTTTGTCTGGGAAACGAGCAAGGGCACGAGAATTCGGCGCCAATCTCATCCCCCAAACTGGTGTAAATGACGCATTGCCGATTATCACTGTTCACATCAATAAACTACCACGTATGGCTCTAGTGGATACTGGGTGCACACAGTCACTGGTCCACAAGTCGTGTTGCAAGGAATGGATGAGGAAAGTGACCCCAGTGTTCACAGCAGATGGAAGCATACTTAGCTGCTGTTGAATAGGAATGGTACAAGTGAACCTTGGTGTAACATGGAGCATTAGCATAGAAGTCTTAGTTGTGGATGGATACTTGCTGGTATTTGATTTATTGCTTGGGCTGGATACAATCAAGCGACTGGGAGGAGTAGCTGTGTCTAGTGAAGGTGAGGTGACCTTCCCACATTTATGCAAGACCAATTTTGCTGCTATCACCATCACCAAGCCTGACTTCTCCACAGAGTATGAACAGAACACTTGGAAGTGGACAACGTCATGGAAATGGACTGACGACCAACCTCCACTTAGTTGCAGAGTATCCAACCCAATCGTGAGGAATATGATCACAAACTGCAGATGTGGATTGATAATGGTTGGCTGCTGCCATATCCTGAGGACGAACTTGGACCCCCAAAAGGTCTAATTTCCCTTGTGGCTGTTGTGCAGGAGAACAAACAAAGTGCAGCCTGCTATGGATTATTGGGAGCTAAATAAGTATGGCCAACGCGGATGTTTGCTTACAAAAATTGAAGGAATGGCGACAACAGGGACCAAACGTAATGTTAGATCTACGCCGATCCTATTTGCAAGTACATGTTGATAAATTTCTGTGGCCATTCCAAACAGTTGAGATCAAGGGACAGTGATATCCTCGGATTTTGGCTTAACGTTACCCCTTTAATAATGCGGGTCATTGTCAATACCGTCTTCAGCCAGGATAAGACTATAAACGCGGCTAAGTCATCGTATATTGATAACATTTTTGTAAATGAAAGTATGTGTTTTGCGGCCCTTGTCAAGAAACATTTGGAGAAGTTTGGTCTGGAAAGCAAGACCTCAGAACAGCTGAAACTGGGTTCACGCATATTGGGATTACATGTCCAAGAGGAGCATGGAAAATTGTTATGGAAGTGACTTTCCAGCAGTGCCCGATAAACTTACTCGCTGAATTGTATTTTCAGTGTGCGGGAAACTGACTGGTCATTTTCTGGTGTGTGACTGGTTACGCATCGCCGCAGTGTTTGTAAAACGAAGAACAAATATGATGACGACTGGATGGAATAATGAAGTGCAAGATCCTATTCTAGCACGGATGATTGAAGATATTTGTTTGAGAGCAGCCCAGGACAATCCAGTGAAAGGTGTCTGTGAAGATGTTACAGTGTGGGTGGACACTAGTTCCATTGCTACAGGCGTGGTTGTGGAAAGCAGTGGTTCCATGGCAGAGGATGCAAGCTGGCCCTGAGCAGTGCATGAAGGCAAACACATAAATTTAGCTCAGCTTGATGCTGTGCTGCGAGGCATCAACCTTGCATTACAGTGGAAAGCCAAAACCGTACATCTATGAATGGACTCTGCCCGTGTATATCGGTGGATAACTGACATCTTGTCCAGACAGACGAGAGTGCACACCAAAGCAGCCTCGGAAATATTAATTAGGCATCGCCTTTCCATGCTCGGAGATTTGGCCTCGGAATATGCACTAATAATCGATGTAAGGCTCATTAAGTCTCACGATAACTGATGGTTAAATGAGATCTGAAAAGTGACAGAACCCAGAGAACTTGTGTGTGCTGTGGCCGCTGAACATGAACACATGTCTCAGATACAGACAACTCATCGGTCTGGTGGACATCCCAGTGTGAAAAGGACATGGTACTTTGTTAAGTAAGCAAATCCACTAATAACTGAAACTGAAGTGCTGTCGGTGGTTGGGGATTGTAAAGAATGCCAGTCCATTGATTCAGCCCCGGTGCATTGGAAGCCAGGTAGGCTTGATGTTCTGAAAACCTGGAGCAGGATTGCTATGGATATAACCCATTTCGGCACTCAGTGGTACTTGAACTTGATTGACTGTGGCCCTAGCTGTTTTGCCTTTTGGAGGCAGTTGCACTGACAGGATTCTGCTAGCATCATTAAGCAGTTGCAAAGTATAATCTGTGAAAGGGAGCCGGTGACTGAATTGCTTACAAATAATGGCGTGGCGTTTTGCAGAAAGACATTTGCTGACTTTACACAGATGTAGGGCATGCACATTTTATTTTGGTGCGCCCATGTACCCTCCAGGAAATGGAATAATTGAGAGGTCTCATCGCTCAATAAAGTGCATTGCGGTAAGAACAAAGTGCACAATCTTAGAAGCAATGTACTAGCACAATGTTACGCTTAAGGATGACAAGACGGCCATGAAGGCACCTGCGAATGTGGTATAAAATAAGATCCGTGTCAAGGGTATCGATAAAGTGACGGTGTCCGACACTACAGGTGCTAATCCATACAAGGAGGGAGATGCGTTTGGGTGGAGAATTCATGGGGAAGATGCACGATGCAGTTCGGCACAGGAGCAGTGACAAAAATAAATAGCCAACACTCGATCTCAGTTGATGGAACACCGCGCCACGTAAAGGATGTGTGCCCAGCGTGCCTATGTTATTGCGTAATCAGTGACGAACTCGCCTCATCAGATGATAAAGCCCAACTGCTGTACAAACAACCAGATGAAGAAAACTCCTCAGAAGATGACACACCCAATGATCAGGAGAAGGGAGAGTTTAATGATGCGGTAGACGCAGGCACCACTGAGGAAGCTTCTGAGCCTTTACCCTTACGGCAAAGTACCAGGAGGAAACGACCTGCCCAGCATTGTCATTTGTGTGATCTCGAGATCAAGGAGGAGTGTGCCGAGCATGCACGTATGAGTCAGGCCTACCTGCGGTGAAAAGGGAACCCAGGCTCTTTCGAGAACAAATCAAGTCCACTAATGAACTACAGCCATATTACCCAAAAGTGACGATTTAGTTTCACCCAACGGCTATGAAAAGAACAAGCCGATAAGTGATTTGCAGGTTTTTTGAAATACATTGCTTTGATAACATGTCTCGCATTATTGCGTTTTCATATCGTGGCGTATCGATATATATATATTTTCTGGTGCTCCCTCTCCCTCGTGTAGCGACACTTCGGACAAAAATTAAACAGACATGGGATGCTCTTTCACAACAGACTAATCCAAGAGAATGCCCCAAAATTTGCAGGCTGTCAAATTGCAGAAGAACTATTTGTGTTGCATTAATATTCTAAAGTTACATTTAAATAACAGCTTTCCATTGTGCGGAGTTTCTTTTTGCCTTCTCGATTTGAACTTATTTTTTTAAATTGATGTGAACACTAGGATACTTTGATTAAAATATGAACAGGTAAAATTATAGAGGAATAAAAGGCAAATCAAATGAGGTATAGGTTGTTTAAGCAGTTACAATCAATTTAGCTTAAATTTACGGTTTTTGAAAAAATGACAAATGCAGACTTTCTTTTTGGCACCACTTATATATATTTTTTTTATTACATTTTCACCCCAAACAAGGCACATTGCCACTTTGGTGTAGGGGACTACTATCAGGGGCAACAACTACTGGGGTACTATGTAGGGATTTGGGCAGCAAGATGTCGGTTCATGTTGCACTTGAACTTCTGCATGTCAGTACTGTTTTTTTTTGTTTTTTTTTGTTTTTTACATAGGCATCACCACTTATCAAGGCCAAGAGGCCACTCAAGGATAAGGGTTAAAGAGTGTACAGTAGAAATTGGACAATATAGTAATCATTAGTAATGAAAATTTGGTAAATTAGATAACTTATATAGAACGGCTCATGAAGAACTTATTTACGTTAGACTTGAACACAACCATATTGTAGTCAGCCGGAAAGCAGGAAAACGGAAGACAATTCCACAGGCGAGCAGTTCTAAGAAAGAAGCTTTGTTCATGGAATCTACGTTTAGGTTTAGGCACAAATAAAGAGTGGGGCGAATTATTGATAGTGTGTACAGCTAGACAAGTGTTTCTTGTGAAAGTTTGGCGATGGAGGACGATAGATAGAAGCTCAGTCGAAAACTTTCCATGAAAATAACGATACATCAGAGACAAACTCGCAACATCTCTTCTGTGAGATAGAGGTTGCAAGGAAGAGAAAAGGACATCTACGAGGCTACGAATTCTATTTTGAACTCTATCAAGGCAGGACAAGTCCTTTCTAGCAGCTCCTTCCCAGATGTGGCAACAATATTCCATCCTTGGACGTACCTGGCTCTTATACAGATAGAGAATAGCATCAGCAGTGAGATATTTACCGGATCGATAGAAGGATCCCACCATTTTTCCAGCAGCCTTGGCAACAGATTTGATGTATGTGTTCCATTTAAGATCAGGAGTAAAGGTCAAGCCCAGAAGCTTGTCAAAACTTGAGGCCTCCTCAAGACGAGAGCCATTCATTTCAATTGATGCCAGATGTGGATCAGAATGTTGATGATGTAAAGAGAGAAGCTTGGTTTTAGATGCATTAAAAGTAACCAGCCACTCCTTTCCCCATTGTACTACGTGTTCAAGATCAGAGGAGAGAGAATTGGAGAGAACTTGGTCGTTTACTGTCTTAGATGTGCTACCATAAATGGTAGTGTCGTCAGCATAAATGTCAACAAATGATTTAAGGATATGATTTGGAAGATCATTAATGTCGATCAGGAAAAGAGTTGGGCCCAGGATGGACCCCTGAGGGACACCAGCATTAATACTGTGAGCTTCTGATTTTTGCCCCTCAACTACTACTCTTATGAACCTATCAGAAAGAAATGATTTAATAATTAAGACATTTCCAGCTATACCATAGCTAGAGATCTTATGAAGTAAACCTTTATGCCATACCCTATCAAAGGCCTTAGATATGTCAAGAGCAATTGCCCTAGAAAGGTTGCCTCCGTCGAGAGATTTGCTAATCCTATGAGATATAACTGTAAGCACATCTGCTGTAGATCTAGCAGAATGGAAACCATATTGAGTGTCACTGAGAAGGTTATTTTTGTTGAGATGGTTGATTACTTCTGTATTTAACACAGATTCCAGCAACTTACTCATGATGCACAGGAGACTTATTGGCCTGTACTGAGAGGGGGATGAGCGATCACCTGAATTCTTAAATACAGGGCATACTGATGAAATTTTCCAGGGAGATGGGAAACTATTCTCCTTAAGACAACGTTTAAACAGTTTTGTAAGCATGGGCGCTAGTTCAGGTTGATGTTTTTTGAGTACTATAATTGGAATACCGTCAGGGCCAGTTGCTTTACTGGAATCAAGGTTTTTGATTAGCTTGGCAACATCACGTACAGATATATGTATATCACATAGCGTGTTTTCTGATAAAGGAGGAAATATTGGGGGTTGGCGGCCTTGGTCGCAAAGGGTAGAATTAGCTGCAAAGTTCTTGAAAAAGAGTTTGGCTTTGTCTGATGCTGACGAGATTACCTCAGGTCCATTGATAATAGTTGGGATGGAGCACACGCTTCTGTTCAGGATTCTGTTTGCTATTTGCCAAAACTGGTGGGAACCAAGCCGCTGCTCAGCTACTTTGGACTTAACAGATTGAGCATATAACTCTCTTGCGTTCTTTATTACTTTCTTACAATGGTTGCTGACAGTCCTGAAAGCGGCTTTAGTTTCCATACATCTATTACGTTGGAAGCAATGGAAAAAGTGATTTCTGTGCGCAATGGCAGCAGCACATTCTGGAGAGAACCATGGCTGGCTGTTAGGTTTTTGCTGAAACTTTTTTGAGGGTATGAAACGGTCAATACCTACAATTAACCATTCAGTCAGGTCTAATACTATAGAGGACACATCCTTTTTAAACATGGAATGCAGAGGTAGATCAGATATAAATGTACGGAAGCTATCCCAGTCAACCTTAGTGTATCAATATACTGTACGATGGAGAGGTACGTCTGGAGACATATTACATTTCATTTTTATCTTAATTGATACAACAGAGTGGTCGGAAGATCCAAGAGGCGACAGAACAGAAACTGAACATAGTTCAGGGCAAGTTGTGAGAAAAAGGTCTAGTAGGCTCGCATACTGGCCGTCATTCTCGGGCACACGGGTGGGTTCCTGAACAATCTGAGTGAGGTCATAGGCAATGGAGAAATCATGACAGAACCTCCCCTCATCATCGGTCTTGTTTGAGTGGGTCAACTATTCGACGTTGTGAACATTGAAGTCTCCACATACGTGAATGTTAGCTGAAGGATAAGCAGATAGGACTTGGTCAATTTTCTGTTGGTGAAGCAGGAACCTGGAATGGAATTCCAAAGTTTAGTGGTTCTGGGGAAGAAACTACTGGAGTAGAAAGATCTTTTTCATCTAGGGATCTCTACAGTGTGGGGGTGGGATTTAGCAGCCTGTCGGGTTTGTCGAGGGTGCTCACGTCGTGGGGGCACAAGTGCTTGCAGTTCGTCAGAGCATTCACCCTTAAAATACTTGTAGAACAGGCAGAGGGATGCAACGTTTCGTCGATGGGACAAAGGCTGAAGCTTAGATGCCAGTTCAGGGCCTATCAGATTTGCGAATCTCTTTGAACCTTATCAAGGAGTGAGGGACTAGTAGCAAATGCACCAGCCCAAATGTGACAGCAATATTCCATACATGGGCGAATGGTGGCCTTATAGAGGTACAGGATACTTTCGGGTGTTAGTAGTTTTCTAGCACGGTAGAGAGAGCCCACCTTCCTTGTAGCGGCCCTGGCAATGCGTTCAATGTAATTGTTCCAGCTCATGTTTCCTGTGAACGTTAGGCCAAGGAGTTTGAAAGATGGACTCTCAGATAAAGAGTCGTTGGCCATTGCTATAGGTGGTAGAGAAGGTTTCTTGTAATTATTGAATGAAACTAGTTTAGTCTTGGTGGCATTGAATGTGACCATCCATTTTTGTCCCCATTCCACTACAGATTGGAGGTCATCCTCTAGTGTTTCTGCCATTTCTTTATATATTTGTTCATTTGTTTTCCTGTCATGCCTGTTATAGAGTGTGGTGTCATCAGCATATATACCCATCTCAGAGGCAATTTTGTCAAGGAGGTCATTTATGAATATCAGGAACAGTAGAGGTCCAAGGATAGACCCCTGGGGCACACCCGCATTTATATCATATTGTTTAGATGTACGACCGTCGAGGACAACCTGGAGTTTTCTCTTATCTAAGAAGGATTTAATTATGTTAAGTATTCTACCAGTCATACCATATGGTCTAATTTTCCTGAGGAGACCCTCATGCCATACCCTATCAAAAGCCTAGATATATCTAGAGCTACTGCTCTGCCCTCCCCCGCTTTGTCCAGTGAATGGTATATACGTTCAGAGATTACAGTTAGGATGTCTGCGGGCTTGTTTAAATCCATATTGTTGGTCAGAAGTTAAGCATCTGTAAGGTGATGGACTAGAGCATGGTTAATTAAGGTCTCAAATATTTTGGCAAAAAGTGGGAGGAGGCTAATGGGGCGATAATTTAATGGGTCAGTTGTTTCGCCAGAATTTTTGAATACTGGTACCACAGAAGCAGTTTTCCAACAGCCCGGAAAGCAAGATTCATTAAGGTATTTATTGGAGAGTTTGGAGAGAACTGTAGCTACTTCGGCTGAGCACTTTTTTAATAGCACAGCTGGGATGAGATCAGGTCCACATGCTTTTGAAGTGTCAAGGTTTTTATGATAGCATGCACCTGAGCAGGGGTGATTTTCAGATCGTCTAGCGTGGCATCTGTCTGCATAGGAAAGTTAGGCAGGGGGTGGTTGGAAGGGTCCAGTGTGGAGTTTGAGGCAAACCGATTGGCAAGCATATTAGCCTTGTCGGTTGCTGAGCAAACAACTTCGTGATTGTTGGTTAGTGGGGGAATTGTTGATTGCCCATTATTTACTACACTGTTGTAGATTTTCCAGAAGTCACAAGTTCCTAGTTTTTGTGCTTTGATGCGTTTTTTAGTGGTTTCCATAAATTCTCTCTTAGCTGTCGCTATTTCTTTCTTAACATTACTTCTAGTTTCTATGTACTTCTGTCTGTTTGAACTGGACTTATGTCGGTTAAATCTGTGGTATGCATGCTGCCTTTGAGCAATGGCAGTTGCGCAAGTCGAAGTAAACCACTGGGGAGAGTGGGGCTTACTATAAAATTTCCGCATAGGAACATGTGCTTCGATTGCAGTTTTGAACCATTCAGTGGTCTCGTTTGCGCACTGTTCAGCAGGAAGAGAAAAAATATTTCCCCATGGGGCATCTCTGATAAGATCTCTGATGGCTTCCCAGTCAGCCTTTTTATAATATCTCGTTGTTTTGAGCACTGGCTCTTCAGTTTTGTGTCTAGAGTTTAGGGCGATTTCAACCATTATCACTGCATGATCAGCGTTCCCAAGTGGGCTGTCGACATTCATTATACAATCATCCAAAACTGTGGTCAAAAACAGATCTAGAAGTGATGCATGTTGTTCTTCCTGGTCAGGGAAACGGGTTGGAAACATAACAATTTGTGATAGGGAGTGAGATATAGAGAAGCTATGAGTTGTGCTGCCCGCTGCATCTGTGTAAGTAGAGAATCCAAGCCAGTTTTTGTGGTGGACATTAAAGTCACCAAATACATGTACTTGGGTGCTAGTATCGAGGGAGAGTGCTGTGTCTATGCTGTTAGAGACTTTTTTTTATTATGGTGCAGTCCTGAGTCGAGGGAGAGCGGTAGAGAAAGTAAAAGTAGCTAATGTTATGTTGCATGTTTAGTCTAAAGCACGTAAAGGCTTGATCATCCGATTCTAGGTTTGTTTCTCTAGTCAAGGGAAGAGTATTACGAATGTAAACTCCAAGTCTGTGCATATGTCTGTCAGAGTCCTTACAGCAGAGTGGGAGATATCCAGGCATGTTAAAGTAGTTAGAGGGGATGGAGGAGTGTAGGTTAGTCTCACTTAGTGCTAAGATATCCGGGGTATTTTTTTAGGAGAAATGCTTCAACATCAGCTAAATTAGTTCTAAGCCCACGGATATTTGTGAATGCAAGCCTCAAGGGAGGAGGCAAGTTGAATTTGTTTGACCCTAAGCCTGGTTTAAGATTATTTTTAGATTGTACTGTCGTCATATTTTTTAAAGAGTTTCAGTTTAGGTAAGGGGGAGCTAAACAAGAGGTTATGCAGAGCATCAGACATGCATCACAAGTAGACCATCAGTAGACCATATATATAAAAGTGAAAGTGTCTGTCTGTCTGTCTGTCTGTGTCTGTACATTTCTCTACGCAATAACTCTGTCAATTTTAATTTTACAGACTCGAAATTTGATATACAGGGTACTGAGATTTGGGAAAATCGATGTGATCGGTTTTCGGACAGAAATTTGGCGATTAAGGGGTCAAAGTTTTAACGATTTGACCTTTGAGAACTCTACCAAACTCCTCCGACAATTTTCGGTCTAAACACTTGAAATTTTAGATATAGGTTATACAGGTTCATTGGACATTTATCTAACTTAATAACTTTATATGAGCCCAAAACAATAAATTTTAAGGGGTCATAATAGGGGTCAAAGTTAAAAAAAATTGACCACTTTTTTTCTTCTTTTTTTTTTGCTCAACATACATCTCCAAATCCCCGGGCAACGCCGGGCACCCATGCTAGTATAATATAATAATAAATATGTAATCTGCATTAATTAAAATATATTTAAGCGTATTTTACGATTGAGCAATATATATATATATATATATATATATATATATATATATATATATATATATATATATATATATATATATATTTCTTTCTTTCTTTCTACTGAACCGAGTTAACAAATTGCCACCATAACCGAAGAACAAATGGCAATAATCATAAGGGAAGTAAAACATTTTAAAAGTTACAAGAAAAACTGGTTAGACCTTAGAGTTATCTCCCCTATTTTATTTATTTTTTTATCGGACATTTTTCTTTTACCGGTCAACTTATTCTGTCCGCGTTTTTCGAGACGATTCGATTTACTATTTTTTTTTTTTTTTTTTTTTTTTTGTGTACGAAAACATCTAAAATAAAAATTAGTCCTTTGGGAGTAATGAAATCCTTGCCGAAATACATTTTACCATAAACAATAAGCGACTTTATATTAGGGCATAATTAATCATAATAAATAGAAAGTAAAAACGATGCGGCCTCTATTCTGAAACCCATTTTGAATTTCTTTACCTTCTCTCTCTTTTTCTGTTCCTGATTAAACTTTTTAAATATAACCTTTAAAAAGTACATCCTTTTTCTTTCTGGACATTTTCTTTATCGTCTCCATAGTACCCATTAGAGATTTTATAAAGTGTACAATATTTGATACTGGATTTAATTATTATGTTTCTTTTTTTTTTTTTTTTAAGGGAATTAATATGTGATTTTGGGTAATGAAACTGCCTTCCGTACTTTCTAATAAAATGTTTCTAGTCCCCCAACCTTTTTATGTTACGTACGGCCATCCGTAGGTGACGAGTTGCACACGATCATTCGTTTGTTTCCGTCAACATTCGACAAATTCCGGTTTCCAAGATGGTGTCCGTACGCAACGGCTGCTATCCCTGTTAAGATAGTCGTACGTCTGCGCCATGTACGACTTGTTGGAGCCGTGACTTTTTTTTTTTTTTTTTTTAACTTACACCTGTTGGCCGTGGAATTTCCGATTCTTACTACTGTATTTATTACAGGTGAGTTATTTCTTTTCCGTGGACCCATTTTTTGTTTGTTTTAAGGGAAAGGGGTAATCGAAATTCGAATAAGTGACCGACAGTCGATTAAAAAAACAAGTATTATTATTCTTATTAACATTCATAAAAAAAAAAAAACTCCATAGAGAAATGACATCTGGCTTCTTCGGCTTTACTGATAATTTCTCTATTTCTGTTTGTTATTGTTTAAAAATTGGGTTCGGTTTCTGTAATGATCTCTTAAAGTCATTAATTAAAGATTTGTTGTTATCGTAAGATGGTCCCGGTCCATATGCTGGTTTTCAGTTTTATTTATTTACTTTGTTAATCTTGGTATTAATAAAATGGTGTGATCACCTCTCATATGGCTGTGCATCTCGCCTCTAAGTGACTTACACATTAATTGATGTTTATTGAAATAAAAAACGCAATTGCACGAAGTAGTAATACGAAAAAAAAAAATCTCTATATAAAAAAAAAATAACTACGAAATTAATTCCATCAGAATGCGTTTTGGTTTCGTTGTAAACAAATCAAGCATTTTAATCTTTTGTTAATAGTCGAAAAAACAAAAACAAAACATTCCATGACCCTTAAACATATGAAAACAGTTTGGAACCATTTAAACTGTCGAATAGAAAGTATTTTGCAGTATTTTGGTGTTTGTGCACTTTTGCCACCGCGCTATTTTTAAATAGTTTTTTCAGGTTAAACTCAAGCTTCACAATGTCTTTTTCTTTATTGAACTGTTAGTTACAAAACACCCTCCCCTCTCCATGTTAAGAATGGCTTTCAAAATAACATTATTTTAGCACGGTGGCAAAAGTGCACTAGTACCAGTTATTTAAACTGGCTTTCAAATTCTGAGCAAATCGTTATTTAATTAAATGGTTGAACAACCCCATTTTGGAAGCTCCTACTTACAGCCTATAATTTAAGAGGGGGAGATTAAAGCTACATTAACTTAACAATTAGTTTTAAAACAATTTGATCAAATCAATAATTTAGTTACTTATACAGAGAAGATATCTAGCTGGAGTAATAACGTTATTTAGAAATCCATTCTTAACATGGGGTGGTAGTTGTGTAACTATTCTTATTTTCACCTAACAATTTAATAAACAAAAGGGTACTTAAGCACTTTTGTTACCGTGCTGAAATAATGTTAAAGCCATTCTTGACACGGGGAGAGGAGGGTGTTTTTTTTTTTAATTATTCTATACTTTCACCTAAAAAATCATAAAATTTGAATTTAACTTAAATACTATTAAAAAAAATAGCATGGTAATTTTCCTGCATAAGCACTATAATAATCAAATGATACCGGGATAATTAAACTTAACTAAAAAAAAAAAAAAAATGGTATTGGTACAATTTTTGAACCGGACAAAAACTTAAGATAAAGTTAAGATTAGTTTAGGATTATTGGGGTAAAAAAAAAAAAAAAATGGGTAGGTATGCACCCAAAATGATACTTGTGCATCTTGCATCTATGTTACTATGCTGAAATAATATTATTTCGAAAGCCATTCTTAACATGGGATAGAAAGGGCGTTTTGTAACAATTCTGTACTTTCAACTAACAATATATAGTAAAAATTGAATTTAACTTGAAAATACTATTTTTATATTTCAATTTAGTTCTTGTGCAAATTTGTGATATTTTAAACTAACGTGTTTCATGTGAAAACATTGTTACATACTTATGTGTAATGTCGAAATTAGTACAAACTCCAAAAATTGTGAAAAATGATTCGGTAGAAGATGTGTTATTTTAACAAAAAAAAATCATCCATGATTTCATCCATAACATTTTGTGTTTAAAAATGGCAGGTCCTTAATTTTAGTCAAGGGAGATGAATCGAATCAGTTTTTCATACTGAATTGATCGCATAAATATACCACGTTAAAACACGTTAAAACTCGATACTTCGATAAATTCTAATTTTGCTTGTAATTCTTTTTCTACTGGATCAGTTTTCGTAATTTTTGGAGTTTATACTAATTTCGACATGACACGTAATAATATTTTCATATGCGTTGCTTAAAAACGATCACCAATTTACACAAGTTCCGAACTGAAATATAAAAACGAATACTGAAAAGTATGTCAAAGTAAAAACAAAAATAGAAAATCTACACAAGCAGATTCAATTTTGTTACATGTAACAACCAGCGTAACATAAATTTTGTTGTTACGCATTCCCCCCCCCCTCACTCACTCCCGAATTCCCCCCTCACTCCCGAAATCTCTTAGGATCAAGTTAAGCAAAAACGAAACTTTGAAATTACATCCTCCATTAAAAACAATTAAAAAATATGTATTAATTTATTTTGAACCATTAATGATAAAATAATTTATTCGAAAAAGGAAATTTAACTGATTGATTTTAATTTCTTTTGCATTAATGACAAAAATGCTGTTAGAACTAAACGATCGAAATAAATGCCAGGTAAATAAATCATATGCCCCAGGTGATATATAAGATTTCGGTACTTCTCCAGAATACAGACCGTGCGTGCGAATATTTTCGATGTGATTTTCGAGTTAAATTCAGTTTTACGGTATTTTTTGTTTATTTAATTGTTAGGTGAAAGTACAGAATAGTTAATGAAAGCCCCTCATTAAGGATAAATTTCTAAATAATAACGTTATTATTTCAGTACGGTTCGTAAACTGCAGAAGTACCATTAATGTTTTTGTCTATCATCCAAAATGTTGTTAATATTAACAGTAAGTTTTAGATTTACTTATATTTTTCGAGAAAGATTTTTATTAAAGATAAATAGATAACTGTGAAGATTAATATTACAAATATTGTCTTCGATTATTTGTTTTTTGTTGATGTTTATTTTCTTTTTCACTATTACGGTTTTCTACATATCCTGCTTTCAGCCTGAATAAATACCCCATATATATATATATATATATATATATATATATATATATAGCTTCACAGGGAGCAGATACTCATTTTTATTTTCATCTCAAACAAGTTTCACTTTTATTTATTATACAAACGTACAATTGTTTCGGCTCTTTAATATGTAGGCACCTCCGAATTTTTGTACAAGATCACCAACGTTTTACGCAGTATTAGTGACGTCATCATTTTATGTCTTACTTGTGTATAATTTTTATGAATGCCAAAAAAACGCTTAGTTCAAGGGAGCAACTTTTTTGCTATTGTTTATTGCGTTAATTTTATCAATTAGAGACCTCCGTACATTTTTCTTTTTTTTTGAAAATAGGTTCTAAAAGCAAGCTGCCCACTCCATAGAAATAAAAATCTTGTAAGATTTAAAATAATTTTAATTTAGAGTTGAATTTGTATTTTAAAATTACCAATAGTCATATTTTATATTATATGAATATATATTTTTTTTAATTGGAAGCGCTTGCTCAAAACTCGATGTTTCAAACTTCATATCGCGAAATATTGAACTAAGTTCTGAGTGTCAGTTCCATATGAATTGGTATATCAAAAGCATCGAACTATTTTGTGTTATTGAGATTTATATTTGAATTTTATTTCAATAGTGCGCACACACACACACACACATCGGTTGGTTGTCAATTGAGTATTGACAGATAATAGTCATTACTATTGGAGTATATGTATATATATTGTTGCTGTCGAAATGTCGCCGTTTACTTATATACAACATCAGCTGTTACTTATTATTCGCCGATAAAAAAGTAAAACGCATCCACGTCCTCATTCATTCAGCAACTTTTTTTTTTTTTTAACCTATTGTTCGTTCTGATGATAAACAAATGCGATCAACTTCTTGTGTTCATTTCGTCCTATTTGTCATTAATAAAATAAAAACTTGTAATAAGTCAATCTAGTCAAACGAATGTCATGAAAAATATAAAGTAAAAAAACCTAAAAACAAAAAAACAAGTTTTTTTTTTTTAATTAAGTTTCTTTTGGAATATTTTTATTTAATATATATATATATATATATATTATATAATAGTTAAAATGTAAATAAAACAATTCGAAAACGTTATTTTTAGTCAAATTGTATCCTTTTCCCCACGTTGTCGACAAAAAAAAAAAAAAAAAAATTAAATAAAAAAAAGAGATACTGATTTTTTGGATTATTTAGTTTTTTTTCCTTGCGATTACACGTATACACCTTAAAAATCCGGTAAAATTTTATATTATTTATTTATTTTTTTGTAGATTTCGGCGTGCTAAAAACGAAACTGCTAACCGTTTCTGTCGCAGAGAATTAGTTTTTATGATATGAAGAAATTACCTTTCCAAAAAGTGGGTGATCACTTTTCCATCTAAATTTAACTTGGTGCAGACTGATCAGGGCTATTTTTTTTCCAAGTTTAATTAAAGTTTTATATGTTTTTTATTCACTTGTAAGGTTAAAGTACAGAATAGGTACAAAATACCCCCCCTCCTCCCCATGTTAAGAATGGTTTTTTAAATAATGTTATCATTTCAGCACGGATCAATAAGTGCATGCATGAGTACCTTTAACTTAAAATGAGCACCCACTTTCTGGCTACCCAATGAGAGGGCATTTTTTTGTTTGTTTATTGGCTAAAAGGTTTTTGTTTTCTGCTTTCATCTTTCAATGAAGACACGAGGAAATTAAAAAATAAAGAAAAATCTGTATACAGATACGTATAATTCCTTATATTATCAGTGGTGGCCATTTCTGTATGCGTAAGTGCACATATGTTTGCTGCAGACAAGTTTTGCGGATATCAAGCAATGTAATTCTATATGTTATCAGTGGTGGCCATTCCTGTATGCGTAAGTGCGTGTGTCAAATATATGTGTGCGCTTGCACGTACAGAAATGGTCACCACTTATAAGATAGAATTACGTTGCTTTATATCTGGAAAACTACTTGCTTTTCATCTAATTTCAAATTTTTCGCCAAAGATTACTACGCGATGTGAGAAGGCAGTTTAGTATGCGAGTGCACACTTAACAGCTTTCGTTTATGCTACCGTGTGCACGCACATAGCATAAACAAAGGCTGTGAAATGGCGGAAAATAGTTCAAGGGTTCAGGTGGTTAATATCATGCAAACGGTAAATTTGCGACAGAAACGGTTATCATATTCTTTTAAAGCACACAGAAATCTACAAAAAAAAATATTTTTCTATACGAATGTGAGGCGGGTCTTAAAGTAAAATAATACCAAAAATACCTGGAAAAATTAAAAAAAAAAAAATCATAGAATATTTTCCATACTTGTGCAGTTTACAGGGCAATTCAGAAGCTTAACTCCTTGTTCTAAGGAAGGTAACTCTAGTAGTTGACAAATCATTTTTTTTTTTTTTTTTTTTTACAATAACTCGAATGTTTTATTTAAGACAATATCGTCACATATTTTTTTGTTATTGATGTTATGAATTTTTGTTACAATTTGTAGTAAAATAATTACCTCTTAGAACAATGAGTTAACCTTCCGAATTGCCGTTTACAAACCGTGCTGAAATAATAATGTTATTGTGTAGAAAGCCATTCTTAACATAAGGAGTAGAAGGCTTTATTAACTATTCTGTACTTTTACCTTTTAATAAACAAGATACCATAAAAATTGAATTTAAGTTCAAAATCTTATCTAAAAGCATAGCGCAGCCCCTAAAGTGCACAAGCACCATATTTTCAAGTGGGAGTTCATCATATTATATATAAGTACTAGCAGGTTGCCCGGCATTGCCTGGTTGTAAAATACGCTTAAATATAATATTTTGATTAATGCAGATTTCGTATTTATTATACTAGCCTGGGTGCCCGGCATTGCCCAAGTGTTTGGAGGTGTGTGTTGAGCAAAAAAAAAAAAAAAGTGGTAGTAGGCAGGCAAGCTTGAACCCATGACGCGAAGGCGGAAAAGAAATTGAAAGAAAATCTGACGTCTTACCACTACTCCATGACGCAACCGGAAGTTCGGAATGTTAAAATTGGGCAAAATCAATTCAACCGATACAATGACTTGCAAAAAATCGACCTCTCCTTGTAGAAAACTGCCCAGTTGAGGGTGAAGGAATTAATGTTTTTGGCCAGTTTTTCGATATTTGTCGTTGAGACGTCGAGCTTCAACAGGGCTCTATGGACAAACTTATCTTTAGTTGACCTTTGACGACTAAATATTTTCATTTACTAGCCAAATAGAAAAGTTACTAGCAAAATCCACATGATTTATAGAATATGACATCTTCATTCTGTGACGAGTATGTACATCATTAAGATTTTTCTGTATTTTTTTAATAATTGTAATTCTAAATATACAACAAATTTTATGTTAATACTTGAAGGTGTAAACATTCTAATTTCTTCAGATATTTTTAAACAGCCTCCGTATACAAAAAAAAAAGAGTATAGTTCTATTAAACTTTTATTGTTTAAATAATTTAACTTTGTTCGTTTTATATAAAAAAAAGCTGAAAAGATATTTTTCACTCAGTAATGAGCTTTGGAAGATTGTCAGTGAAAGAAACACAATCGCTAAAAGATAAGCGTTTCATTATTTCTGGTTGGCACTTTGAAAAATCACTCACAAATGCGACTGTTTCACTCACAATGTAGAGCCCTTTTCAAAATGACACCGATCTCGTGAAAATCTGTAGCCGCTGTCGAAAGTTTACAGCAGACATGATGATTGCAACGTCTTGTCAGACGAGTGCCACTTCCTCAGACATTTAAAATCCATGAGCCCAAATGCCTGAGGGAGTATCTATACAAATATGATGTTACAGAGTCTTAGCTTTGTACGACAGCTAAGTCTCTCTCTCGGTTCAAAATGTTGAGATCAAGCAAGAGCAAGATAGCCAGCAACAAATTAAACTGCAAACCAGCTTAATGCGGGTAATGGTCTTCCGCTTTATGGTTTTTTAAATCAGAGATTTGCTTCTCCTAGAAAGGTTGCCTTCACCACAGCTTACGGGAGCCCTTTCTACCCCAATACACATATACACACACACAAATATACACGGTGCTAGTTGGCCGTTGACCCAGAAAAAGAGTTCATTCGCCCTTTGGAAGGTCTTGTTTTTAATCCTTCAGGGAGACTAGCCGCCCTCCTCACCAAACAAGTCTGGTGGGGGAACCAGTTTAGTCGCCGGTGACCCGACCATGAGGCAGGTAGTACTGGGTTACATGGTACCAGTAGCATATGACATGACCTGACATAAGACATACATACATAGATACATACATACATACATACATACTTTTAAATGGACTGGTGAGATTTATATTATAAATTATATTGAACCCAATATATAGTAATGATTTAAAAAGTTTTAAAAAAAAATGACTTGTGTGCTACCACCGAGAATCGAAATCAAAACGTTTAGCTTACGATTTACTTTTTCCTTTGATGTTCATGCCTGAGCTATGAAGACATGTTTGCTGCAAGGCTAAAAATTAAAATATGAACCAATAGTTATTACGTTACACATGCATATTTGTAATGCTGTCATTCGACCTTCACCTGGCAAATTCCAACTAAAACCCAAAGATAAAGTTTTGCATGAGTTCGAATAATCTATATATTAAGTTGCATGTCTGTAGATAAAAACTGACAGGGGTTTGGTAGGCAAAATATTTTAAGCAAATATGTACATGTATACATAAATAGATATAGAAAGACGTTTATGTTTACTATAACTTTTTTATGCAAATATTATGCAAATAAAAATCATGTAGAATATTTGTATGAATATAATTGCATGTAATAGTTAACTAAAGATGATCATCACATAAGAAAACCAAAAAAAAAAACAAACTAATGAATGCATGTTTAAAAGAATATGTAAATAAACTGGATCTTTTGCAGATGAATGCAATTCCACATCCATATATAACAAAGTTTTATTTTCTTTTGAAATAAATAGAGATCCTGGATATGACCTTAAACTATATCTGATGGTGAGGCCCCAGCTTGCAGGCTTTGGAGAGTGTGGAGCCACCCTTTAATTGCCATTGCTCCCAGGTCCACTCTGACCCGGAGTGGTAGTACCTATTAGGGTCCCAACAATGGGTTAAATAGAACTGACTTGAAAAAAAACAAATATATTCTATTAAAAACTTTTTCTTCAAAATAACTGGATTTGGCATTAAATAACCTGAAAAGGGTTGATGATATGCCGTAAAACAAACACAACCAAAAAAAAAAATAAATAAATAGATAGAAAAAAGGTTTTTAATCAGAATATCGATAGACAAAACAACCCAAATTTATAGGAGTATAGATTCGTTACACCTATCCCCTGGGCAACGTCAGGTAGCCATGCTAGTTATTATTATAAAGAAGAAATGATCATTACAGCAATTTCTTCATGGCTGTGAGGAACTCTAACATGATTTTGAAATCTTTATGTGCTCGCCTCTTGTAATAACCTGATATCTTTTTTAAAAAAATCCCTAATAGAAAGATTTCAAGGAAATGAATGTTAACAGTCATCATGAATGATGCTCAGCAAACAAATACACAATCAGCATCAATTTTTTTTTATAATAAAGGAGTCACCACTTATCAAGGCCTGAAGGCCACTCAAGGATAAAAGTTAATGAGTGTACAGTAGTCAATGGGATAATATCATAGTAATTATTAGTAGTGGAAATTTGGTAAATTGGATTACTTAAGGGGACGGCTCATCAAGAACTTGTTCACATTGGACTTGAAGACGACCACATTGTAGTCAGATAGAAAGCAGGCAGACGGAATAGTTCCACAGGTGTGCAGTTCTAAGAAAGAAATTTTGTTCATGGAATCTACGTTTGGGTTAAGGCACAGATAAAGAGTGGGGGAAATTATTGCTAGTGGTTTCAGCTAGACGAGTGGTTGGTATACCAATCTAGTGATAATCTATGATCATGAAAATATTAAACTTCTTTCTGACCAGCAATATGGATTTTGGCAACCCCATTCTACTGCAGATATCCAGATGGTCATCTCTGAAAGCTTATATCATACACTGGAAAGTACAGGTGAAGCTAAGAAAATAGCATTTGATATAACAAAAGCCTTTGACATGGTTTGGCATGAAAAACTTGATTCATATTGTCTTACTGGATGAATGTTTACGCTACCAAGGTCTTAGCTGAAATAATGGTCCAGGTCGTCCTCAATGATTGTACATCCAGACAACATAAAATTAATGTGGAGTTGATACTTTGACCGTTATTACTGATTTTCATAAACCACCTCTTTGATGCAATTGTACCTGAGATGTGTATATTCGCTGATGACAACACTCTATTCATGACATGTGGGCAATTTGAATGCATACATATCCAAGCAATGGCTGAATCCTTAGAAAATTGCCACCAATGGTACCAAAATCAGATGGTTACATTTAATGCTTCTATCATAAGGTTACACATGGTGTAACACGTGTTAACATGTAGACACCTGAACCCAACACGTTGTAGCAGAGTAAGTCGCAAGGAACATAGGACAAGTAATAACTTGACTCTGTTCTCTTTTTTTTTTTTTTTTGTTGTAATGACATTTATTTCCTCATTCTCCCGCCATGCGCGACTTTTCGTTACGGCTCTGACATCACCTATATCTTGTGCTTGTCCTCTCTAATGTGCTCTACGTTCCTTTTTATAGTCTTTTTCTTTTTCCGTACCATTTTGGTATTTGCATATAACCGTCATGTGCACGTCCTCAATGTTACACTATAACAAAGTTCCTTTCCTTTAACAATTATAAAAAAAAAAAAAACCCTTTCCAACCCTTGATTGCCACGAATGATAACACTCTGCCCAAGAGTTCAACATTCAAACTCCTCGGCCTAACATTCACAGGTAACATGAATTGGAACAAATACGTAGAGGATATTGCCAAGGCTGCTGCAAGGAAGATGAGCTCCCTCTACTGAGCTAGAAAATTTCTCACGCTTTCCATAATCCTATATCTCTACAAATCCATCATTCGCTCTTGCATAGAGTATTATTGCCGCATCAGCATTGGTGCACTAACCACTAGCGTCTCCCTCTTGGACAGGCTCTAATGTAATAAATCTCACATTATCTACCAACCTCTAGCTCCTGTCTCATCACTGCAATGTTGCATCTGTGTTTATTTAACAAATATGTTCCAATGAACTTGCTGCACTATTACCTATTTAACATAACTTCCATAATTATTAAAAAAAAACAAAGATTTTGGCATTAAATGACCACTAAGGTTGATATGCTGCAAAATCAACCAACCAACCAACAATATAACTACACCTTAACTGACCCATTAGTCAACAGAATGCCACCCCTACACTGTAGGGGTCTCCAGGTGCTAAAAGGCTTTCTACTCTAATAGTTTTTTCCTTGAACTGATAACGTTTGGAATTTACTCCCTGCTTCTTGTTTCTCTGATTATAACAACATGCAGAAATTTAAATGTAATGTGAACAAATATTTTGCTACACAACTCTTTGATTTGGGGATGCCCCAGCCGGTATGATTTATAATTAACAGCAGCCCCTTATATCTCCGTAGCGATGTGTGTTGTGTAGGATAAATGAAAGTTAAAGAAAGAAAAATAACTGGATAACAAAGTATCAGTTTCTTCAATAAGATAAGCTAATTATACATTGGCATTCTAAAACCTTTTTTAAATCAATTTTTAAATTTTTATATCGAATTCAATCAACAGGTTTTCGTTTGATTACTAATATCATAGGAGCTGGATTTTCCCACATTAAAATCTATGTCTAACTTTGCTCTTCTGGGTGTGAGATGCAAATAGATTGGAACAGATGATTTACAGATGCTTTTCAGTAATTACTTTAAAGCACATATTGAATTGAATGCCTACTTGACAATATCCTTGAGTTTCTAAGGTCACGCTGTACAGGGTTTTGTCAGAACAATCTAGCATGCAGATACTCTCCCTACAAATAAACTCTGACTAAATATTCCAATCACAGAGTATTATAAGATCCTAATAAGATCTCTTTGGTATATTTCTTTTGTATTGCCTTTTCACGCCAAACAAGGCTCAGTGCCACTTTGATGTAGGAGGCTACTATCTGGGACATAATTGCAGGGATACTATGTAGGGAGTTGAGCAGCAAAATGTCTGTTTACATTGCACTTGAACTTCTGCATATCAATACAGTTGGGGAAGCAGGAACCCGGTAGGGAGTTTCAAAGTCTAGCAGTTCTGAGGAAGAAAGTATTAGAGTAGAAGGCTTTCTGGAATCTGGAGATCTCTACTGTGTAGGGGTGGGATTTTGCTGCTTGTCAGGTTTTTCAGGAGTATTTACGTCGAGGGCTTGTAGTTCGTCAGAGCATATACCATTAAAATACTTGTAAAATAGGCAGAGGGATGCAACATTCTGTCAGTGGGAGAGAGGCTGAA
The DNA here is from genome assembly GCF_053919585.1 of Euprymna scolopes. Classification (NCBI taxonomy): domain Eukaryota; kingdom Metazoa; phylum Mollusca; class Cephalopoda; order Sepiida; family Sepiolidae; genus Euprymna; species Euprymna scolopes. Next base: position 13,788,383 of record NC_136500.1, read on the forward strand.
GCCTAGCTGACAGTTCGGGACCTATTAGGGTGGTGACTCCCCTTTGTGCCTTGCCCAGGAGTGAGAGACTAGTAGCAAATGCACCAACCCGAATATGACAAAAATACTCTATAAATGGGCGAATGGTGGCCTTGTAGAGGTGCCGGATACATCAGATGTAAGTAACTTTCTAGCACTGTAGAGGGAGCCCACCTTTCTTGCAGCAGACGCAGTAGTGCCCTCTATGTATCTGTTCCAGCTCATGTTTCCTGTGAACATTAAGGCAAGGAGTTTGAACAAAGTACTTTCAGGTAATGTCTCATCAGCCATGCTATTGGAGGTTGAGAAGGTTTCTTGTAATTATTAAAGGAAAAAAACTTAGTCTTGGCAGCATTGAATGTTACCATTCATTTTTGTCCCCATTCCACTACAGACTGGAGGAGGTCTTCCTCTAGGGTTTCCGCCATTGCCTTAGATATGTGTTTGTTTTCTCCTCATGCCTGCTATAGAGCGTAGTGTCATCCGCAAATATACCTCTCTCAGAGACAGTTTTATCAAGGAGGTCATTTATGAATATTAGGAATAATACAGGTCCAAGGATCGATCTCTGAGGCGCACCCGCATTTATATCATATTGTTTTTATGTATATCCATCAAGGACAACCTGGATTCTTCTCTTTACTTAAAAAGGATTTAATTATGTTAAGTGTTTGTTCAGTAATACCATATGATCTTATTTTCCTTAGAAGACCCTCATGCCATACCCTGTCAAAAGCCTTAGATATATCTAGGGCTACTGCTCTGACTTCCTCTGCTTTTTCCAGTGCATGGTAAATACGTTTAGAGATTACAGTTAGGATATCCGCAATAAAACAGGCTTGCCTAAATCCATATTATTGGTCAGACAGAAGTTTAGCCACTGTGAGGTCGTGGACTAGGGCTTGATTAATCATGGACACAAATATTTTTACGAAAAGAGGGAGGAGGCTAATGGGGTGATAATTTAATGGGTCAATTCTTTCGCCAGAATTCTTGTAAACTGGTACCACAGAAGCAGTTTTCCAGCAGTTAGAAAAGCAAGATTCCTTAAGGCATTTATTGAAGAGTTTGAAGAGAACTGGAGCAACCTCAGCGGAGCATTTCTTTAATAGTACAGCCGGGATGAAATCAGGTCCACATGCTTTTGAGGTGTCTAGGTTTTTATGATGTCATGTACTTGAGAAGGGGTGATTTTTAGATCATCTAATGTGGTTTCTGTCTGCAAAGGAAAATCAGGGAGCAAGTGGTTTGCTGGGTCCAATGTAGAGTTTGAGGCAAACCAATTGGTAAGCATGTTAGCTTTCTTGGTTGCCATGAAGATACTCTCCCTACAAATAAACCCTGACTAAATATTCCAAATCACAGTATTCAGAGCCTAGTAAGATCTCTTTGGTATGGCTATTCAACACTGGCTTTTACAAGGAATAGTGCACCTTCTCGAAGTGATGTTATCTCAGGTAATAGCACGAAGCTGGATACTCTACCATCTTGAAAATGAATTCTTGTCCTGGAATCCAGTAAGAACAAGAGACCCAAGAGAAAGATATACTATAACATTTTAAAATGGTCTAGTGAGGAGAGGGAAATAATGTTCTCAACAAAACAAGTAGTGTAGTGTTGGTATCAACTGGCACAACACAAAATAGTCACAAAGGATCAAAGAGGTCGGAAAGATTGAGGTTAAAAAAGCACTAACCAGACCTCCACTGGATGGGTGCAAAGTGAACTGGAATCTTGGGAAGGCTTATTGTGAGTGAGCAATCTCTGATGAAGATCTAGTGAGCAAGAATAATAATGATGTAAGTCATTTACTACAGCCTTCAGTTTTGAAGTTATTGCTTCAGGGAAACACTGAATTTTTGCCACGCTCCCTTTCTTAATAATATAATGAAGTTGTGGTCAAATTAGGATAAAAGATATATAAAAAATATATTGCCATCATGCGCATGTCTTTTCACTACGTCTCGTCTCTTTTGTGTTGACCACATCTCTTTATAATGTCCCTCCAGGGCTGGCGACTCCTTGATATGCAAATTAATGCATATCTAACTACAGAAGTTTATATTTATTTAATGTATTTTTATTACTTGTACTTGCAAAGGCTATCATCCTGGTCATATTGAGCCAGCTTCCTCCTGAGTACAAATTGTGTCTTGAACCATCGCGGTCCAGTTTTGACGATCCTGGGCCAGGTCACACGAAATGACTAACCACTCCTGATTTCAATACCAGAGACCAACAACTTGTGGTCGCAATAGTACCACCAGGTCGTCCTTAATTGTTGTCGCCCAGATCTTTAGTTGGCCACACATTTGTGCCAGCCAGGCAGAAAGAATCAAACCTCTCTTTCAGAAACGTTGTTGAAGAAGAATGGGTAGTGGGGTGGGGGTGTATTGATGGAAAGTAGAAACCAGAACACGATCTCCACTTGAATGTATTTTTGAACAATACCAAGTTACTCTTCTTCCTCTCTCCCCTTGAATAATTTTTGTTTTAGTGTATTCCTTGGCAACGCTATCTTCTATTAAGTATATTTCACATAGGAAATGTACTACTGTATTATTACACACACCTGCTCTATCAAAGATATTGAGCACTACTGATTCACAATATACCACTTACCAAATGTAACTGTATAATTATTCACACCAGCTCTATGACGAATATTGAGCACTTTTGATTCAGCATATACCACTGACCAAATTTAATAATCTATTTTACACATATTACGAGCATTTTCTAATTCAGTATGTATCGCTTACTAAGTGTAATATTATATTATTACACCCACCTACTCTACCTAAGGTATTAAGAATTATTTGAGTTAACATATACCACTTTGTATAATACTGTATTATAAAAGATACATGCTCTATCTAGGATATTGAGCACTTTTGGATTATTGTATACTACTTACCAAATGTAAGGCTGTATTTTTTCATTTGTAACTTAAATGAAACAATTTTTGAAATAGTGTAAAAGCCATAATTTTATTTCAAATTCGATTTTTATCCCAAATTTGTACTTTTTTTTTTTTTTTACTTGGTAGTCACCACTTATCAAATGCTAAACTAACTTAAATTTTTTCAGAGTTCATACATATTGTTTTCACATAAACTTCAAACATTGTGTACTCTCCAAACTATAATAAAGCTATATTAAAAAAAAAACAAATTAAATCTGAATGTAAATTCTGTGATCGGCAGGATAAAGGTTAAACACAATGGAATTGTTGCTCTTGGGAAACATGCTGTTTAAACACACTTGCTTTATCTAGAATATTGAGCACTTGAAATTAACTTATACCAGGGGTCTCCAAAGTTTTCAGGGTGGGGGCATATTGCTGACTTTTAGAGCTACACCGGCCAAAACAAAAAAAATGACCTAGTTGTGTTTTATACTTCTTTGTTTTGTAGTGAAACTGGTTCTCTAAAATCTCATTCTTTTAATCATTTTCTAAACAAAAAGAAAAACCATCACACTATTTTCACATGCTTCCATTTAAAAATTTTTTGCATAAATATTTTTATGTTTTCCATAAGAGCTCCGTGAGCAGGATTCAAGACTTTGACAAGCCGTAGTTTTGAGACTCCTGACTTACATAATTTATCATTTACCAAATATAATGCTTCGTCATTATTTCATTGCTTCTGGGCATCATCAAGTTTCTCGTATAGTAGTCAACATTATAACAAAACACTTTAAGTGAATTATTGCTTGTGGACAACACAGCATTTAATTTAACTTTTTCGTCCCCTGACAAGAGGAGGATGGTCCTGTATATTCACCCTTGTCCGTTCATCCATTCGTTTGTTTGTCTGTCCGCACTTTTCTCAATAACTACACCTTGGAATTTTTGGAAATTTTGCACAAACATTAAACATAATATGAGTAAAAAAGTAACAGAACGGAGTTTCCAGGAAAACTTTGGTTGCCCCCCCCCCCCCCCAGAGAGTGCCTTTCGGGCTAAAATGGCTAAAATAGACACTTTTGTGTTTATTAAAAAAAATTGATGCCTTGGATTTTTATAAAACTTTCTGAAAAGTTGTAACTAACTGATTTCTATATAATTTTGTTTGTCTATACTATGTTTGTCTATACCTCGGGGCTCTTTTAGCGCTAATAAAAGCACTCCATTTTTGGAACTATTTTACCATATTTGTCTAAAATTTCCTGTATATGTCTATTTAGCAGTTTTGCATGATGCTGAACTCAAATTTAAATATGTTAAGGCCTAAAATTACACCGTTTGTTCATTTTTACCAGGATTTGACGCCCCCTGGGGACTTTTGGGGCTAAATGGGGGGAGGTGGGCAAATGCTGAACTTAGTCATTTTTTTTGTGCCTCGTTCACTGTGCACTCATGGGGGACCATGCATGATTCACTTGTTTTTTTTCTGTAATTTATTAACTTATGAATTCCGTAAACATTAACATTCACAACTTTTGTTTTTATTATTTTACTTAACCTCATATTGTGATTTATACTTTGTAACGTTTTAAATGTAATGTCCACCAGGAAACAGTTTGATTGAGTTAACAATTGAAACACACACCATGACCATTCATGTTAATGTCTCCCCGAATTATCTCGAGATGCTAACAGCGTCAAAAAGTTGCAGTGTTGGATATCTTGAAATACAATGTGACTATTTACTCTTTAGGACCTGAATTATGATGTAGATGATTAAAAAAATATTTATTGTTAATTTTAGATGAAGACATACTGAATGTAAGCAATGAACAGTTGCAACCTGAAAGTGTCTGGCATCTACCCAGATACTGAACTAATATGTACAAGGCGTGTTTGAATCAATTCCCACTTTATTTATGCTCTTATATTCATTTATTTACGACTGAATGAATTAGTTTACCAGGTCATAAAGTGTTAATCTGATTTGGAAAATTTTATTCTTTGATTTTTAACTGGGTTATAATGCCATAAAAACATTCTCACCTCCAAACATCTAGATGGGAGGAGCTTAATATTTCTAATAGCTTGACCGCATCACAAATTACTCCATCCCAATTTGAGTAGCGACCTCAAGTTTTTCTCTTCAAGCATTCGATTGCATCAAACATTCACTCGGTGATCTTTTCAGGCTAAACCTGACAGTGGTCCATCAGCTATTTTAGCTGTCACCATCTTATTTATATCAGAACAAGGTAGTGCTGAGTCAACACTGGCTTTTTTTATCCAGATTTCATGTGAGGGAAACTGTTATGAGGCTCATTCCACAAAAAATAAAGCCTCAAAACTAAAATGGTGAAAAGCTATGAAAACAGGAGTGGTACCATTCAAATGAGTGACCTTATTTTTCTACATTGTCACTATCGTTCTCAATACATTTTTGTCAGCGATGAATGATGTCTGTTATAAAAGTCTGGCTTGTGCTTTGTCACTCACATTTCTATTGCCATTTTGAAATCAATGAACCCATCTTCTAATTGTGCTGAAATCAACTGCTTCGGCTTCATAAACGTTTAACAGGTACTGGTGAATGTTGATTAGTGAAATTTTTTCTGCATGGATGAATTTAATTGCACATCTGTTTCTGACACATTTCCATGGCTTTCTTAATCTCACAGAGTCAGTATCTGCAACAGAGAGATGAACTTTTCGGGTCATGAATGTATAAGTTAAGTCATAATAACATTGCAATTTGCGATCCCCTCTGATCCTTTGGGCAGAATAAAAAATAGGAGGCATTACTTTTGGATGCCCCCTTGTCTCTTAAATTAATCGCCATTAATTAATCATTGCTCAGCAAGTTGTAGAACCTTACACTTTGCATGAAAGGTGAATGATCACTTAATTACCAGATGGTTCCAGGATATTTTCCTCAGGTTTCAAGAAATTCATCAATCAGACAAGGTTATATAGGTCTAAAACTGCTTGATAAAGTCATACTTGCAGTCATGGAATCAAATTTGATGAGTTAAACATAGGAAATGTCAAACAAGCTTAGCATCTCACCATTAAAGCATGCCTCATAAATTCGAAAATATTGCAAAACTTTTGACTTGCTTTGTACATAATCTATTTAATATTATTTTCTTCATTTTTCCCATACATTTTAAAAAGTGGTTTATATTCAAAGCAAAATAAAACAAAAAAACTTGAACATGGACGATTTGATTCTATGCAGAGAATAAAAATATTTTTCTGACTCTGGGGTACTTACTGTGTCAATGAATTTTGGTCAGATCTAGAGGGATCAGATTCTCAGTGGTAAAACACCCACTAACTGTGTTTAAGGTTCGATCTCCCTCTACATTTTATTAGTTCACAGTTGAGGAACTCTCATTACTGAGTTTACCTGGGTCTCATCAGATTTTATTAGTGGCCATATCGACTGAAAGGGCATATTATTAGCATTACAAGTTGATTTTTTTCTTTTTAGATAATTGTTATTTTATCAACTTGCATGAAAAGGGCTATGTAAAAGATGCTTAAAACCGTTTGAATTATGCAAATCCCACCAGTAGTTCAAAAGTTATGAGAATTTTAAGTGCTAAAATTTAAGCTTTTCTATGGACATTTTTCTTTAGAATTGAATTACTGACCTCAACATTTCAAGAAATTCGGTAATTTCACCACCATTTATTTATTTTTCAAGCTATTCTCATGAAACTTGGCACTCTTATGTAAAACTGTGTGCCCTTTCTGATTATGCAGTCAAATTTGATGTATCTCTTTACCATAAGCTATCTATATATATAAAAGCGAAAATGTGTGTGTGTATGTATGTTCACTTTTTGTGTATGTCCAAGAAAGGCTTTTTTCAGAGAAGCGGTCGCAACTTCTTAAAACTTTTTATATCACATAGAAATCATAATATCTCTGAGTTAACAACGGAGCTCGCCTGTCTATTTAATTTGTTCGACTTCTGGAAGATAAATATTCAACATTTGTCACTCGACGCACGTGGATTAGGCTTTTTCATATAATAAAAGCGACACTAATTCTGGTGGTATTTTCCGGCGATAGCCGGAAATGTCCGGCAGCAATCAGCTTTGATCAATGTGGAAATATTTTCCTTATATCAAACAATTTCTATTCAATTTGGACAAGGGGAGCTGGTCCCCCCCACCAACATCTTGGGAAAATAAAAATAAAAAAAAGCGTTCCGCAGTAAATGAAATACTATCCCACAGTCAAAGTTGACCTCATTAAGTCATTAAAATGTGCACCTGCCAATTCTAAGTAATTAAATAAATTCTAACGCATTTCCATTAGTATCTCGCGATGGCCCAATTGTTAACATCGCACGTTTTTTTTTTCACACTTTAATTTCCAACTTCGCCTCAAGGGTTCGGGTTCGATCCTCATACTCACCTAGCAAAACTTTTTTTTTTTATTTTACACCCCCCCCCCCTCTGGAGTTTTGATTTACTTCCAAATACCCGAGCAACGCCGGATACCCCCCCCCTAGTAAATTATAAATTCAGATGTACAAATTTAAATTTTTTTTAAACTGGCGCATGGTATCATACAGTGGGTGTCTATTTATGAACAAAACTAAGTATTATAGTAGTTTTAAATATAGCTTTATTGAGAATAGACATTTTCCTGCCTCCTCACCAAAGAAGAGCTTAATCTTGGGTGTAGCTATTGAATGCCTAAAGAGCATTCATGACCAGTATTTACTACTCCCCTCAAAGAAAAACAAGGCCGATAGCCATTAGTCGCATGCTCTCGTGTAATGAATGAATGCGTGAATGTAGGATTGACATAAACTAAAATGACCGAAAATGGGCTGAAATGACTTAAATAAATAAAAAGTAAATGACTTAGAATGACTTTAAGGATGAATTGAATGACCTTAAGAATAACTTGAATGCTTAAAAAATAACTGGAATCATTCAAAAACAACTTGAATGATTTGGAGAATGACTTGAATGGCTTTGAGACTGACTGGTTGTAAAGTGGGTGATAATTTTACATTAAATTAATACAGAAAAGTGATCCCTCACTTTGTATCACAAAGTTACAAACATGTAGTAAGAACAGATACTACACTTTTTGAAGCATGTTTTTCGCTCTATCAAATCGTGTTATTTGTTACCGTTCTCAATCTCTTCATTCATTTTTGCAGGCTTTTCAACAGCCTGGACAAAATTCAAATTCGCACGATTTTCTTGTTTCAGTTCAAACTAGGCCAAAAAGCTGCCAAGACAGCTTGCGATATCAATGATGTGTTTGGCCCAGGAACCACTAATAAATGTGTAGCACAATGATGGTTCAAGAAATTTTGCAATAGTAACAAGAGCCTCGAAGATTAAGACAGTTGCAACCAGCCGACTGCAGTTGATGACAAATATTTGAAAGCCTTAATTGAAACCAATCCTCACAAAACCACATGAGAAGTTGCTGTTGAACTCGAGGTTTAAAACAAAGTCAAAAAAGCATGAATTGAACAATAATAAAAAAAAAAATCGTTGTTTTGAGGTGTTTTCTATGCTCCTTCTGCGCAACAAAAACAACCCATTTCTCAAGCAGATTGTGACGTGTGATGAGAAGTGGATCCTCTATGACAACCGGCGACGTTCAGCATAGTGGTTGGATGCCAGAGAAGCTCCACAACACTTCCCGAAGCTGAAATTGCACCAAAAAATATTATGGTGACTGTTTGGTGGTCTGCAGCTGGTCTCATCCATCACAGCTTCTTGAATCCAGGTGAAACAATTACGGTGGTGAAGTAATGCTGACAAATTGATGAAATACACCAGAAGCGCGCCAACGCTTGAGATTGGTCAATATGAAGGGACCAATTCTCCTCCATGACAGCGCTCACCCGCATGTTGCTCAACTGACTCTGCAGAAGCTGAGCGAATTGGGCTACAAGACTCTACCATATTCATCGGATCTCTCGTCCACCCATTATCACTTTTTTAAGCATCTCGATAACTTCCTGCGTGAAAAATGCTTCAAAAACCAAGATGATGCCAAATCACCCTTCAATGACTTCATCGCTTCCAGAACTCCAGGCTTCTATGTGAATGGGATAAATAAACTTGTTTCTCATTGGCAAAAATGTGTTGATTCTAATGATTCCTTTTTCCATTAATAAAGTTTATTATGAAAGGAGTTCTGATCTTTTTTCCATTAATAAAGTTTATTATGAAAGGAGTTCTGATCTTTTAAAGTTGAATGTAAAAAAATGATATTTTTCCACCAACCTAAGAGCAGGACTTTGCAATGCATGTTTTTCATTGCTAACTTTTAAACTTGAAATGTCTTAACCTCTAGCAAGATTTAAACATCATTATATGTTATCTCATTAATGTTTAAACATTATCATGTTATCTCACTAATGTTTAAACATTATTATATGTTATCTCACTAATGTTTAAACATTATTATATGTTATTTCACTAATGTTTAAACATCATTATATGTTATCTCACTAATGTTTAAACATCATTATATGTTATCTCACTAATGTTTAAACATTATTATATGTTATCTCACTAATGTTTAAACATTATTATATGTTATCTCACTAATGTTTAAACATTATTATATGTTATCTCACTAATGTTTAAACATTATTATATGTTATCTCACTAATGTTTAAACATTATTATACATTATCTAGGAACTCGGACTTCTGGAAAATCTACAACAGTGTAGTAAATAATGGGCAATCAACAATTCCCCCACTAACCAACAATCACGAGGTTGTCTCCTCAGCAACCGATAAGGCTAACATGCTTGCCAGTCGGTTTGCCTCAAACTCCACACTGGACCCTTCCAACCACCCCCTACCTGACTTTCCTATGCGGATTGACGCCACGCTAGATGATCTGAAAATCACCCCTGCTCAGGTGCAAGCCATCATAAAAAACCTTGACACTTCAAAAGCATGTGGACCCGATCTTATCCCAGCTGTGCTATTAAAAAAGTGTTAAGCCGAAGTAGCTCCAGTTCTCTCCAAACTCTACAACAAATGCCTTAATGAAGCTTGTTTTCCGGGCTGTTGGAAAACTGCTTCTGTTGTACCAGTATTCAAGAATTCTGGCGAAAGGACTGACCCATCAAATTATCACCCCATTAGCCTCCTCCCACTTTTTGCCAAAATATTTGAGACCTTAATTAACCATGCTCTAGTCCATCACCTTACAGATGCTAAACTTCTGACTGACCAACAATATGGATTTAGACAAGCCCATTCCACAGCAGACATCCTAACTGTAATCTCTGAACGTATATACCATTCACTGGACAAAGCGGGGGAGGGCAGAGCGGTAGCTCTAGATATATCTAAGGCTTTTGACAGGGTATGGCAAGAGGGTCTCCTCAGGAAAATTAGATCATACGGTATCACTGGTAGAATACTTAACATAATTAAATCCTTCTTAGATAAGAGAAAAATCCAGGTTGTCCTCGACGGTCGTACATCTAAACAATATGATATAAATGCGGGAGTGCCTCAAGGGTCTATCCTTGGACCTCTATTGTTTTTTTGTTTTTTTTTTACACAGTGATCACCTCTTATCAAGGCCCGGAAGCCACTCAGGGATAAGGGTTATTGCAAGTACATTACGTTAGTGTGGAGATTTGATGAAGTGTTTAATTAAGGGGGCAGTTCATTAGGAATTTGTTAGCATTGGACTTGAAGACATCCAAGTTGTAGTCCGGAGGGAAGTAGGCAGACGGAACAGAGTTCCACAGGCGTGCAGTTCTAAGAAAGAAGCTTTGTTCATGGAATCCGCGTTTTGATTTAGGCACAGATATAGAATGGGGGAAATTTTTCACAGTGGATTCAGCTAAACGGGTGTTTTTCGTGAAAGATTGGCGAGGGGGGGACCAGAGATTGGAGTTCAGATGAGCACCTGCCATGGAAATAATGATAAAACAAGGATAGGCTCGCAACGTCTCTTCTGTGGGAGAGAGGTTGCAGGGTAGAGAAAAGGGCATCCCCCACTAAGCCACGAAGTCTATTTTGCACTCTGTCAAGGCAGGATAGGCTGTTTTTAGCAGCTCCTGCCCAGATATGGCAATAGTATTCCATCCTTGTTCATGATATCCATAAATGACCTCCCCGACAAAATTGCCCCTGAGATGGGTATATATACTGATGACACTACACTCTATGGCAGGCACGACAGGAAGATGAATGAACACATTTCTAAAGAAATGGCAGAAACACTAGAGGAAGACCTCCAATCTGTAGTGGAATGGGTACAAAAATGGTTGGTCACGTTCAATGCCGCCAAGACTAAACTAGTTTCATTCAATAATTACAAGAAACCCTCTCTACCACCTATAGCAATGGCCAACGACTCTTTATCTGAGAGTACATCTTTCAAACTCCTTGGCTTAACGTTCACAGGAAACATGAGCTGGAACAATTACATTGAAGGCATTGCCAGGACCGCTGCAAGAAAGGTGGGCTCTCTCTACCGTGCTAGAAAACTACTAACACCCGAAAGTATCCTGTACCTCTATAAGGCCACCATTCGCCCATGTATGGAGTATTGCTGTCACATTTGGGCTGGTGCATCTGCTACTAGTCTCTCGCTCCTTGACAAGGTTCAAAAGAGAGTCGCAAACCTGATAGGCCCTGAACTCGCATCTAAGCTTCAGCCTCTGTCCCATCGACGAAATGTTGCATCCCTCTGCCTTTTCTACAAGTATTTTAGTAGTGAATGCTCTGACGAACTGCAATCACTTGTGCCCCCACGACGTGAGCACCCTCGACAAACCTGACAGGCTGCTAAATCCCACCTCCATACTGTAGAGATCCCTAGATGTAAAAGATCTTTCTACTCCAATAGTTTCTTCCCCAGAACCGCCAGACTTTGGAATTCCATTCCAGGTCCCTGCTTCCCCAACAGTACTGATGTGCAGAAGTTCAAGTGTAACGTGAACTGACATCTTGCTGCCCAAATCCCTACATAGTCCCCCAGTAGTTGTTGCCCCTGATAGTAGCTCCCTACACCAAAGTGGCAATTTGCCTTGTTTGGGGTGAAAATGTAATAAAAAAAAATATCATTAATGTTTAAACATTATTATATGCTATCTCACTAATGTTTAACACATCATTATATGTTATCTAATTAATGTTTAAACATTATATGTTATCTCATTAATGTTTAACCATTATTATATGTTATCTCACAAATGTTTAAACATTATTATATGTTATCTCACTAATGTTTAAACATTATTTTATGTTATCTCACTAATGTTTAAACTACAGTTACAATCTAACACGAAATGTTTTCTGCATTACATGGTTAAACTAACCAATCAGCTATAAGTGTAGCTATAGCTGATTCTGGGGTCAAACTTTGTGATCAATCATAGCTAAGTAAGCTTACACGTTTGTCAAAACATGTTGATGTCAAATGATATGCAACATAAGATATGAAGTTGACACTGCGAATGTGAGTACATTTCTAAATTAGGACTTTTTTTTATGATTTTTGTCTTGAATGTAATTGATATTAACATTTATCTATGGCTGTATATAGACCATATTTTTAGACGTTATGAATTAAATAAAAAGGACTGAAAGGGCTAGCTAACCGATTTTGAACCTCACTCAACAGAATTAAATCAAAGTTAAGATTATGATTACAAAATAATACAGAATGGAGGTTATAGTAGGAGGATCGATCAAATAGAAAACCACATTAAGTTCAATGAGATTTCTTTTTTTTTTTTTCTTTTTTTTTTTAGAAAGCAAAAGTCTCAAAGACAATGTAAATGCTTTTTAGAATTTTCAGATGAGAAAATTTAGATTTATGCTAGTCAAAAATGCAATCTATACAAAATAGGTATTTTTCCTTATAATCTGCATATTTTGGTCATCGTAATCCTAAATTTGATTTTGTCCTGTTAAGTGAGATTCGAAACCGGTTAGCTAGCCCTTTCAGTCTTTTTATTTTCTATTTCATTATGTTGTAAACTAAATATGGTCTGCATATAGCTATTATTAAATTTTGTACCCCCCCCCCAAAAAAAAATATTTAATATTTATCTATATAATAATAATATGCTAAGGCATTTCATGTGTGTATGTATGTCATCACCTTTCACATATATTTACAAAATGAGATCGTCTGATCAACAAAAATAGTGATTGATGATTAATCTGATGTCACTAAGGTAAGCAATTCTAATTTTACCCAGTTGAAAATAATTTGAAAGCTAAGCATATTCAGAAATTTGAAGAAGTTCACATTATTTGTATTTTTCAAACTATTGTTCTCATCTTTAGTGTTATTCTCACAATGCTTCAGACAATGTAATCTCCAATCCTCTTCAGGTGTATGTTCTTAAACTTAGCAATATTCATATTCAGTTAGTGCTACCAGATCAGGCTGTCTGAAGATATCAGCTTCCTGATTTCAATGCACCAAGCATTGATATTGTTTTTTTTCTTTCCATTTACAAAACTCAGTCATGTTCTGCAAAACTAAAGCAACATTTTTCTCTACAAAACAACTAAACTAAACACCATGAATAAATATTTGAAAATATAAAGAATTTGACGCATAAAACCTTTTTTTCCAAAATTACCAGATTTAGCTTTAAATAACCTAAAAAGGGTTGATATGCCATAAAACAAAACACACATAGTTTCTATTGAACTTGTGAATTTGTATTGAATTTCGAATGGAACCCTTTATTTCATCTATAATAATTTGAAATAATATTTAGAAAACCATTCTTAACATGGGGAGTGTTTTGTAACTATTCTGTACTTTCACCTAACAATTTAGAAAAAAAAAAAAAGAAAGAGATTTTAAAACTTGAATTTAATTTGAAAATACAATTAAAAAATAGCACGGTACAATAAGTGCATTAGTACCCAAACAAACAAACACGCCTGAATATCTCTTGTGCTTCTCAATGGACTGATTTTTCTATCACCCTCTCTCTTTGAGCCATATGACATCATAACCGTTTTTAGTACATTTTCCTAAAAAATTTTCAACTGGGATGATAAGTTGACCTCAGCTATCCTTTCAGTACTCCCCTCTTTGTATTATTCTAATTAAATTATATATCCTAGGATATTCATCCCATCGATCTAATGCAACAAGTATGTGTAGATTCGGCATAAAATGATTTAACAAGGGTTTACATGAAACCCAGCAACTAACTAACCAAAAATGCATGATGGATACCATTTCAGACTATGGAATCAATTTTGCCAAATTTAAATACCATTCTTTTTTTTTTTTTTAAATTTTTTTTCACCTCAAACAAGACACAGTGCCACTTTGAGGTAGAGGGCTACTGTCTGGACATAATTTGCAGAGATACTATGCAGGGAGTTGAGCAGCAAGATGTCTGTTTACATTACACTTGAACTTCTTCATGACGGTACAGTCAGAGAAGCAGGAACTCTGAAGGGAAGTTTAGCAGTCCTAGGGAATAAACTATTAAAGTAGAAGGCTTTCTTGCATCTGGGGATCTCTACTGTATAGGGGTGGGATTTAGCTGCTTGTCAGGAGTATTTACGTCGATGGAATATAAGGGCTTGTAGTTCAGAACACCTACTATTAAAATACTTGTAAAACATGCTGAGGGATTCAACATTTCGTCGATGGGACAGAGGTTGAAGCCTAGCTGACTGTGCGGGACCTATTAGGTTGGCAATTCTCTTTTGAATCCTGTCAATCGATTGTATTCAATTATGCAGTCAGACCATTGAGATTAAAAGTATAAATCCACCTCCTTCCTTCTCCTCCTCCCCAGATAAATGTAAATTAACAACTTCAGTTAATTGTATAGAAAGAATTGTTAAATATTGTTTCAACATTAGATAATCTTAAAAGGTTGATATTTCATAATGACAAATGAAATAACAACACATCTCCCCCCCCCTTCTCATTTGCTATCTGTTTTTTTTTTTTAATTTTTAGATTTGTTTTTACATTAATAAGAAAGGCTTTGTCTGTTGGTCTGTCATACTTCAGTTCATTTTTATATATACCCGCACGTCTCTATAAACTGCTCATACATTTGTAACGTTTAAGTTTGAAATAGCATTTTTAGATGGAAGGGAGGAGAAAACTAGTCTTATGTACAATATGAAAAGAAACTCGAATCTTTGGAAGATTTCAATCATTTTAGTAATCATAGGAGTCAATAACTTAAAAACAAAACTGGTGAATATACCTAGTGAACCAAGTGCAAAAGAGATCCAAACAATTGCACTTAAAGGGATAGTTAGAATCCTATGAGATCTCTTAGTTGAAGTTTCTTAAATAGTGAATAAATGTCTGGCATCTGGTATGATGCCTTGTTCTCAGCAAAAAAACTAAGAAAATTTGAAAAAAAAAAAAAAAAAAAAGACAAGAACAAGAGAGTCTCAATCCAACTATCAATCCATACATTCATAAAAAGTAAAGACAACGTTTTACTTTTATTTAATTTACTAGCAATCGGTGCCCGGCGTTGCCCAGGTGTTTTGAAGTGTATGCTGAGGAAAAAAAAAGGTCAATTTTTTAAAACTTTGACCCCTATTATGACCTCTTAACATTTATTGTTTAGGGATCAAGTAAAGTTAATAAGTTAGATCCATGTCCAAGGAATCTATATATAAAATATCACGTGTTCAGACCTTAAATTGTAGGAGAAGTTTGGTAGAGTTCTCAAAGGTCTAATTGTTGAATATTGACCACTTAATCGCCAAATTTCTGTCGAAAACCTATCACATCGATTTTCCCAAATCTCAGTACCCTGTATATCAAATTTCGAATCTGTAGGCTTAAAATTGACAGAGTTTTAGCGTAGGGAAATGCACACAGACGCACAGACACACACAGACACACACATACACTATCACTTATACATATATATATATAAACATAAACATCATATATATAAGGATAATAGTACGCCATATATATAACAAAAGACCATTATTTACTGAAGTGAAAGGAAAACTCGGGGGAACTTTACCCAGAAATAAATCTATATTTTTTCGTGTGTAATGATAGTCTGGTACTTATACAGTTTTGTGACGACATTAAAAAATGGAAATTTTGAAAAAAAAATTTTATTGTACGTAACTGTTATAGACTGAAGTTCTCCGAAAAAAAATTTCACTTCATTTGATCAAGTAGTTTTTTTTTTTACAGCGAAAAACAATGATTTATCACGGCTACGTCAACGTGGCCATTTTGGAAATGTTATTGCAGGCCCAGGAATTCCCCAAGGGCAGGTAACTGCCGTACATAGCAGAATACCTCCATTTTAGGCCAATCTAGCCCTTTTTTCCCCCACCAGAATGAGATTTTTTTTTTTTTTTTGCGAAGACAGATGCCATTTTTGGGCTGTTTTTTTTTTTTTTTTTAATTTGTAACAGAAGTAAATAAACGAAGTTTCGAAGTTATCCATGCGTGTCCAACTGAGCATGTTTCGAAAATAATCTTGTATAAAAATTCTTCAATTCTTTGCATTCTTCAATTTCTTTGCATATTCAATAGTATTCTTATTTAAAAAAAAAAAAAAAAACGCAAAAAAATTGCAGATTTAAAAAAAAAAAAAAAAAAAAAAACGTAAAAAAATTGCAGATGTGTTGTGCTTGTGCGCATCTCAATATGGCGAGAAAAAAAAGGCTAGATTGAGAAATTTGGCCTAAAATGGAGGTATTCTGCTAGGTACATTTCCAAAATGGCCACGTTGACGTCGTCGTGATAAATAATTGTTTTTGGCTGTAAGAAGAAAACTACTTGATCAAATGTAGTGAAATTTTTTTTCGGAGAACTTCAGTCTATAACAGTTACGTACAATAAAATTTTTTTTCAATATTTCCATTTTTTAATGTCGTCACTAAACTGTATAAGTATCGATAGTCTTATCAACACCCCTTTTTTCTATTTAACTCCAGAATCTGTACGGAATTTTGAACAAAATCCTTTATTTAATCTACTGGGGTAGCATTCTCACATTCTGCCAACAAAACAATGACTGAATAGAAGTCGTCAATATTTTGCAATTGTATTTTGAGTGTTACCCACACTGAGGATTGAACCTTCAACCTCCAGAAAAATGTAACTTTTACAACTGAATTTTACCAAGTACTTTATCCACTATGTAATGGGTCCTTGCGAAAGTTATATTGATCGAAGCGCTGTGAAAATAACACTCCAGATGAGAACAGCTGTCCAAAGAATCCAAATAATATGAACAATCAATCCTTATCTAAAAAAAATTCAAAACCGTAAAAAAAAACTGTTTAAGCTTGTATCAGTTGCTTTTCATATTTTTTCAATAAAATAAAGAATTTCCAAATTATTTTTTTTTTTTATCAGGGGGTCACCACTTCCTGAAGGCCATTCAAGAATAATAGTTAACGAGTATTGGTGAGACTGTGTGGCAACATATTTAATGATTGGTAATGGTGGAACTTGGATAGGATTTGATTATCTAAGAGGACGGCTCAACAAGAACTTATTTACATCAGACTAGCAGGGGAGGGGGCGGCGCTTGGCTTTGCTCAGGCGTAAGATATGCTTAAATATGATATTTTAATTTGTCCAGATTACATATATATCATTATAGTCGTGATTTCAAAAGTAAAAAAAAAGTATTTAGGTGCCATCAGCTAGAATCGAAACCGAAACTTAGCATTCAAAGCTTGTGACGTTATCTCTGTACTAACATGACACGCATATAAACCAATTAAAAATGAAATAAGATGAATGTATAAAATGTTAAACGATTTTTCAATTTTTACCTTTTTTTGATACTTTAAAAACAATTTTAGGTAGCTAAAGACCCATAAAAGAATGGCCCTAAGAAATTCAATTATTTGAGGCCTCTAGCTCCGCTAGTTTCGGAGGAGATAGTTTGAAAATATGGAGACTGATAGGCAGACCGACAAACAGACAAATATATAGCCGTTTATATATTAGATTATGTTTCGATGTTTTGACTTCCATCTGAACTTCTCTCTATTTCAGTAGCCATTTTTAAATTAAAATAATTAATCTTTTCCAAAAATATTAGTACATGTGATCGCGTAGGAAAAGCTACTGAAACAGAAAATTAAAGAGATCCTTATCAGCCTTGGCCTTGTACAACAAAACATTTATCGATCATGTGTATACTCAAATTTATACATTTCATTGGTTTGTGTGAGGGCAATATTTTCTTTTTTAAAATAAATAGTTTTTTAATTTTATTTATTTATTTATTTAGCTCCTTAAATTAACTAACATACGGTTTCCACAAAAAAAAAACAAAAAAACAAAACTACCTAAACCAAGTGAAAAAGAGATCCAAACGATTGTAATAGAAGGGCCGGTTGAATCCTAAAAAGATCTCTTGGTTGGAGTCTCTCAAATAGTGTGTGAATGTTTGGCATCTGGCAGGATGCCCCATTGCCAGTAAAGAGAAAAGAGAAATGGAGAATAAAAATAAAATGGGGACATAATAGTCTCAATCCGACTGTCGGTCCACACATTCATAAAAAAGCAAAGACAATGCCTTTTGTCTTATTTTATTATTGAAAATTATAGAAATTCCAAAATAAAAATAAAAATGGTAATACGGGGTTCCGGCATGGGAGCAGAATACATAGGTCTTCATTCACTCCATGTTTGTATACAGCTGTAATAATAAAGTAATAAAATGTTTGATAAAATAATGAAGTCGTCCTTAATCTAACACGCTCCCTAATGTCTGGAGCATCCAGATGTGTTATGAATAAACCAAATTAAACATGAAACGAAATGACATTGTGTCATACACAATATTTAGCTGTGTTCTTGAGGAGAAGCCGACCATGAAGCAATTGGTTTTTCTTTCTCATCAAATCATTTTGGGCTTCATGTATTAAATTCATTGCACTTTCTATTTCTCAAAGTAAGTTCACTCTATCTCATTCTAAACACTTTCTCACACCTGAGGCTATTCTCTATCTCTACAATCAAGACATGTATGGAGTATTGTTGTCACATTTTGGTTGGTGAATCTCTATCACTTTTCAAAATTTCTTAAGAAGGTGCAGAAACGTATCTGCAATTTAATTGGCCCCATTTTTTCTTCTTCTCTGCAACCTCTCTCTCACAGAAGTGATGATGCTAGTCTCAATATTTTCTATAAAAACTATTATGGCATGCGTTCTTCAGAATTGTCTGATCTATTTCTTGCTTCTTTTGCTCAAGCTCTTCTGACTTGTTGGTCTAGTAGTCACCATCAATTCATTGTTTTCATATAAAATGTAATATAATTTCCTATTCCAGTAGCTTCTTTCCAAGGACTGCAAAGTTATGGAACTCTCTTCCTGCTCACTGTTTTCCCCCTAATTTTAACCTTGATCTTTTCAAGACTAAGGTCAATATGACTCGTGCGTCTGCGATAATCATCTTTCACTAGCGAGATTCATATGTGATATATTGATGTTGCCACTCTGTAGATGTTCAGTGTAAATGGAGATGCTCTGATATTATTGTAGCTTTATTCTTAAAACTGCAAAAGTATTTATCTAAGCTAGTACAAACGCCCAGCAAAGCCAGTTCGTAAAGTACACTTAAATATGATATTTTAATTCTGGCAGATTTTGTATATATTATTATCATAAAGTTAATGTTCTATCGATTTTTATATATTATAAAGTTACGATTTCAAAAATTAAAAAAAATATATCGATATGACTTGGGTGCATTTGCTTGAATCGAAACCGAAATAAAAACTTATGAAAAAAAAAAATATATATAACTTGAGTTCCTATTGCCATAATCGAAACCAAAACTTGTGAAGAATTCTTGATAAAACTATTTATAAAAAAAAATAGATTACTGGATGCAATCAGTTATAATTAAAATTGAAACCAAAACTTATGAAGATTTCTTGGTAAAATTATTTATGACAAGAAATGGAAGTACATAACAAACAACCCAGATGTAAATGTGACACAAAAAATAACACACACACTATCGTATTAATATATAGATTCTTGTTAGCTCCTTACATTAAGTAATGTCACACCTTATTTGGAGAAATTTCTACATGCAGAAAAAAGATCAAGCTAAAAAATAGTATGGTGGAGAGTCACGTTATATATGCATTCATAGAAAATTAAAAAAAAAAAACAACAAAAAAAACATTGAATCTTTCAAAATTTGTGTTTCTAGCAAGTTCGAATTTGTATTGAAATGTATGAGAATTTTCAGGATTTTCTTAAAACACTGTTCATGATTGGATAATCCGTGGAAGCAAATTGTTAAGATAAGCCATATTTATTATTTAGTATTATTATATAGGAGGAATCTCAGGCTTGCTAAGAAAGAAAGAAGGCTTCAGCTTGCTGGTCACTCTCGGAAAAGTAAGGCAGAACATGCTAGTGGTGCTCTCCTATTCCACCTGAAGATCTGCCGGGAGCAATGTCTGATAGAGATGGTTGGAAGGAAGGTGTCAGTAGAATTCAAGAAGAATTTTCGACACACACATATATATATATATATATATATATATATATATATATATATATTATAGCGACTCTCATGTTGAATGCTGACATATACGGTTCAAGCAACTAAGTTGCCCAAAATCTGCACAGATGATTTGTTTGTAGTGGCAAAGGTTTTGTGTAGGACCATCAACATGTTTTGAAACCATTTCTAACCTCAGTTAGTGAAAATGATTGCCACAAAACAGAGCAAACAGTAAACCTTAAGTTTTACATCAAAGTTTTCCTTTTCCTAGATGCATATCTTAACAAAGACTCAGGATGCATCTCTTCCAGTGGTTTTAATGTGCTCCCAGGTACTAATCTGGAAATTTCTGTCCCGTTTATATCTATATAAAACAATATAAAGTATATATAAATTAAATAAAATAATATAAACTTTAGGAAAAGACCTATGCAAATCAACCAACATTTCGATCTTATCACGTCTCGTCTGGGTTCTAAAGTGATTTGTATAATCAAAAATATAATCCTATCTATTCTTCTTCCTACTAGTCAGAGGAAGAATAAATGACATGTCTGATGAGGTTTACTTTCTGAATGACACCTTTACTTTTACTCTGTCTTTTGAATAGCTTTATTTTTTGGATTATATAATTAAGTCAATATTAAAATGTTGGTCAATTTGTGCAGGTTCTAACTAATGTTTATATGATTTTATTTATAAAAAGCTCTACTCACTTTTTGAGGACTTTTGAACAAATATTGTTTTTTCGAGTTCATGTTATCAAAACATTTAAACTTATATATATATATAAACTAAATTTACTCACATAAAATTAATATACGAAAGTATAGATTTATGCGTAAACTTTAAGTATTTACTTCAAAAGTGCTCAATGCGTAGGTAGAGCTAGTTAGTAAGTTATAAAAGCCTGAAGAATCCTAGAGTGGATGAAACGCGGAATATTCAGTGTAGTTTAATCGCCATATACATTTTATAACTTATATATATATATATATATATATATATATATATATATATATATATATGTGTGTGCGTGTGTAATCAACAAATACAAATCTCGATTTTCTTCAGGGAAATTTGTCTCTTGGTTGACCTTTGACACTTTGGCTTTATTTTTGCTTGAGACATTTTTACTATTTTTATTATTGAAAGGTCATTGAATGTTATTGAGTCAATATAGATTTTATTTCATGAATAAGCATCAGTTGTATAATTGATTGATCACATATAAGAGAATGCAAGTTTTTTTCTGTTGTAATTTTTATTTTTCATGGTTGTAAAAGAAAATAATACATTATAAGTAAAAAGCATCTAGTATCATGCACATTTGATCCAAAGTCATTCACTATTTTTATTCAGAATCTACAGTTTTTATTTTTATTTCTTGTTTTTATTTCAAAATGGTTGAATATCTGAATTCTTCCATTAATGCACAGCATTGGAAACCAAAAATGGGTAGTCTGTTGAAATAAAAAAAAATTGATTCTTGAGCCAGTTTGTTTATTTCGCTTCCATGACAAGATGATGTGACACAAGGATCAGAAAGTGTGATTTGAAGAGACAGCAACCGAGAAGGAAATTCTGGCCTGCAAAACATGCCTGGGCAACACAGTTTGCATTCTCTCATAGGGCTGTCTGAGGTGATTAGCAATAAACTAACCTCTTCTCAAAGGGAGAAAGTAAAGCCTGGGATGGTAGACCTCTTAGAACTGCACAGCATCAGAAACATGCATTAGTCCATAGGGAACAAGCGATTTCAGCAGTTACCTAAATTCTGTTAGCTTTAGCGCAGAGGGGAAATATCCCTGACTAAAAAAAATAAAAAAAACAAAAACAAAATGGCTCAAAAATAAATATTTGAAATATTTAATTTATCCAAAGTTGTAGAGTTGAAGTTGAATTAGAGAAAATTCTCATTCGTTTAAAGCTTATATCTGGTATGAAAATTGGTTGACTCTGATCCCACCCTACTCCCTACTCTCCAAAATTTAAAAGAGAATGCATGATAAAAAATGTTACAAACATAAAAATATCAAAATATTACATTTTTCATTGTATATCACTTTAAAAAAAAAAAAAAAAAAAAAAAAATTGAATTCACAGATCGTTCCATTTAAAAACAATACTATAAATAATATTGTAAATTATTAATAGTGAAATATTTCTTCAGTCAAAGCTTTCTATGAGTCAGTCTAACATCTGGCCTACTGGCTCCTCAACCATCTTGATAGCATTCTTTCTATGTGAATTTTATCGTTGGGTCAATATTATCTATATCTGTATCTCTATAAAGTCGAACCCATTACTCACACTAACTGACATTAAAACACTGTGTTCAGTTTGAATAGAAGCACCCTATTCTTTTTATATACTGCCTATATGTGATGCAAATCATAAGACTTACTAATTTGTATATTAGTTTGCAAAATACATTTTTTTTTTTATTTCGTGATTTTCATTTTAATATAATACTTAATTCTGTATGTCCTTATGTATTAAAAGATTGAAAGTTTTGGTAGCTATTTTGCACCCCCTTCCAATCACACCTTCAAGCAAGTAACAATAAAATCAACAAACTAATGTAATAATTTCTGTTGGAGGATCGAAACTACAGAGTGGAATCATGAAATTATCGCCCAAGAAAAGATGACATGATTCCATTTCTGTTTGATGAAAACCAGTTTTCTTTTTTTGTTGCAGACCATCTACTAATTAGCTAGTTGTGTACAAATCCCAAGAGTGATAGGAGCCTTCTATCATGTTTGAAAATGACACAATGTTCAATGATTGAGATTGGAGATGCGCCTCTGTACAACTCATGCTCTCTACTGATCCAAGTTATGACAATAGAACCATTGCCAGCACCCTAAAAATGCATTGCTGGATTGCCACGAATAACAAGGATGTGCTGAGGGTGATGAAAAACAAAGTTTCCTGTCTTTGGTGTGATTTCAAGTGAGGGCCACATCATGCCATCTCACATATTCAGTCGGCTTGAAAGTCAATTCCATAGTGTACCTGGATGTGCTGAAGAGTGTAGTGATCCCCTGGTGCAAGCAGGTGACCACTGGCAGACCCTGAGTGTGGAAGCAGGACTCTGCACCAGCCCACAAGTCCAAAAAGACCTGGGCTTCAGAAGGAGTGCTACGAATTTGTACCCTTCTCTCACTGCCTCCCCTCCTCCACCAACCTGAACCTGCTGGACTACTTTGTTTTGTCATATGTCGAGAACATCACCAACATAATCTCCCACAACACCAAAACCAGCCTGATCGCCGATATCCGCCGAGTATTCGCCAAGCTCCCATTAGCACTTGTGGAAAATGCATGCTCCTAATTCCGGACCCGTATTGAGGTAATTGAATAGATATCAGTGTTACTACATAATCAAGTAACTGAATTGAGATATCAGTGTTACTACATAATCAAGTAACTGAATTGATTTTTTTCGATAAAAGTTTAAAAATAAAGCTGTAGTGTTGTTTTCTTTAGGGTGACAACTTATCCCCCAACTTTCAATTGTCTTCACATCAACATAAATTTGATAATCACATATTGAAAATTTCATAGTTATAAAATTAATAATAAAATAACAGAATATTAAGATAAAATAATACATTTAAACACAATGTTTTAATCACTAGCAGCGATAATGTCATCAATAAATTTGGGTGAAATACGTGAAGTATTCCAACAGTCCTATATTAAACTTGAACTTTATATTTCAAATAAATTTTGTGGTTAAGCAAATAACTTCAAATTTGGACAATTACTTAAATATTTGGTGTATCCTTTTTAGTGGATCACGAGTGTTAAGGTATCTGGCTTTTAGGCTAAGATCCAAGTGTAGTATCTGTTCTGATGCTACACTTAAGTTAATTTGTCCTTAGTCAATGTAGGGTAAACCCTTCTATCCTAAAGCAATTTGTATATTTGACTTCTGCCAGAGTGCTCCTTTTTGGGGACCTGGTTTTCTCTCACATTGACCTTGTGTCACATTTTGCTCTCGTGGGGAAGCAAATATAAATAATGAGTACAAAAGCATAAGTTCTCAAAATAGATATTTTATATATGTTTGAAAGTGCTAGTACCCCTCCACGTAAATGCCCTCAACAAACCCGACAAACCACCTACTTTGTAAAAATCCCTAGAATTCCCCTGTGGCCCCTGCTTCTCTGACTGTACTGACTAGCAGAAGATACAAGTGTAATGTAAACAGACATCTTGCTACTAAACTCCCTACAAAGTATCCCTGCAAATCTGATCCCAAATAATAAAAAATTGGAAACTTTATTTTTTACATTTCTATAAATAAAGTTTTCTTTAATATTTTTGGCATTTTTTTTTTTTTTACTTTAACTGCCACTAAACATTCACTGTTGAATTGACGACTTAGTTTTTGGGTATGCTGAAAAAGAATATCACATTTAAAATTGGTGAAGACAAATAGTTTTCTCGATATCAGGACATTTATTATCCAATGTAATCCCTTATATTTTCACTGGCGGCCATGTTTTTGCAACTAAGTACTAATGTGAATGCATATTACAAAACACCCGCTGAACATTGTGGCTGCTGTTATTGAGTGAATCTGATTTCTGTACAGAGCCAATGAAGATGGTGCCTCAAGATTATTTTGCTTACATAAAGTCCTTCTTGCTGGTTATAGCTATTTGTATATAATTTATAATGAAAGTTTGCAGGTTTTACCCCTGACAATCAGAACAGCAAGTTTTATGTGATGTCGGCTATTAGTTTTTAGGGATGTGTTCACGCTAGTTTTGGGGTTTTATTTTGTGTAAAGGAGAAGTGTTTTTTTTTTTTGTTGTTTTTTTTTTGATGGGCCAAATTCAGAGAAATATTTTCAGTGAAAAAGTTTTGCAAGGTGTATAATCAATTGTGAGAAAAATGGGAGACATTGTCATAAGGTAAACAAAACAAAAAAATTAGTTCAGAAGGCATATATATTCACAAGAGATATTTTGTTAAAAACCTAGAATGTTCGTGAATATTTTTAGAGTTCTTGTAAAAAGAAGGGATATTTATTAGCTGAGACATTGTAGAAGTCCAAATTGATTAATTAAAAGCTGTGAGTTTCAAGGGTCAGGAAATATGTATTATAAACTTTTCTGCTCATTTTTATAAATTATAATTCGTTGAAGGTTCTCTTTTATAAAAATCTCTGTTCATTTGTTTTTATATTATAAAAGTAGGTTTTGACACTTGTGAACAAAGTATCTGAAGGTTTGGTGCGGATAAGGAACACAAAATGCGGGTTTGTATTACTGTACACATAGATTCGAAAAAGTTGTCAAAAACGAATATATAACAAATAAATGTTATCAAAGGCAAGATAAGTTACTTTTCTACCAAACTGGATATATTTTATGTGTTTTTATTCAATGTAACATGTTTATTCAGCTCGAAAAACATGCAGTGTTTACCGATGTATTGGAAAATTCAAAATGGCGCCCGACTGTCTCTTTAACATGGTAAGTTTGGGAAAAGATGTTATAAATAATAAACTAGGGAAAATACTATTAAAAAACAACCGTATATATGTCAACTTATGTCGCGGTAACATATATTGAGTGAATTTCTAACAGTATTTTGTCTAGTTTATTATTTATAATACCTTTTCCCAAACTTACCCTCTCCGAGAGAGAGTCGGCCGCCATTTTGAATTTTCCAATACATCGGTGAACACTGTCAGCTTTTCGAGCTGAATAAACATGTTACATTAAATAAAAACACAAAAAATATGTCCACTTTGGTAGAAAAATAACTTATCTTACCTTTGATAACATTTAATTGTTATATATTTGTTTTTTGACAACTTTTTTGAATCTATGTGTACAGTAATATAAACCCCAAAATGCATATACAGAAGCAAAATTGTTATCCTCACTCTATGGATATGTGATTCTAAATCTAACATGTCCTTGCTTGCCACACAAAGAGATGACCTGACGTAGACAGATCCTGATGTTGACCCCCGGATTTTCATCACAGTCCTGTTAACCAACTAACTCTAACACTACCACCTGTTGCCATCAACTACATCATAGAAGAGTTAGACTTTAGGAAGAGTTTGCTGCTGCTTTCAGGAAAACATGCACAAGTCTGCAGTCTTTGGCCATTACCACTTACCATTCATTCTTTATGACATCATCCATTTTCCAGTAAATATGTACATATATATTTCCTTCTTTATAATTTCTTTATTTTTTTGGGCAGTTTTAGGAGGTCCTTCCTCCCAAGTTTTACCTTCTCTTTGAGAAGGGATTTGTTTTTTGCTAATCACTTGAGGCACCCCAACTAGGGAATGTGGACGAGGCTGTTCAGGCATTTTTGGTGTGTGGGGGAGAGGGAAATAGTGCACCTCCTCTTGTGTGCTGTCTTTCCAATTGCCACCTTTTGATCTTATGTCACATCTTTCCACAATAGGAGGGAGGTAAAAACCTACTAATCAGTCATCACTTATCAAGGCCAAAAGCCACTAAACAGTAGGGATTAACGTAATGGATAGGATGTTGTGATGAAGAATATTACAAGAAGATTGAAAACAAACTATAACTGGAATGAATAAAATTCGATTATTTATGAAGATGGTTTATGACAAATATTTGTTCCAAGTCTTCGAAATTAAATGTTTAAGAACTATCTTTGAAGTAATTTTGCGACTTTACGAGATGGGCAAAGAAATGCAGATATGAAAATGAGCTTAATATTAAGAGATCTCTTCTATCTATTAGATAGTTCATAGATTTGTTGGTGTTATTTAGCTTTGCAACTCTAGTTTGGTGCTATTTTGATTGTGGTAAGTTTCAAATCTCAATCATGAAGGTACATCAATTTTTATTCTGTGTACACCTTTATTAGCATAGTAAAATGACACAACGTTTAGATGTAACTAATTATTGTCTGGGTAAGTCTATTATTCCTAAAGTAGGTAGATTATCTTATCCTATAACACAAATGAGATTCTTGATCTGAGTTTTGGAATAATCCGATTGTGACATGAACTGAGTTGCACCGGTTATTATAAAAATTTAATTCAACTTAATTTCATCAAAAGAAGCGACAGTTGGCTAAAATATTTTGAAATAGTATTCCAATCTTTAATATATGAAATTGACCAAATACTCTTGCCATACATGAATAAAAATTCATAATCATGCTTTGTTAGCTGAATGTTGTTCTTCCTTTCCTCGTGAATACTGAATCCCTTGAGTAGCACTCAATCTAGGTGGATTGAACTAGCTTCCTCCAAAGTAGGAAGTTTGATGGGAGTATGAAATTCATAAATGTTTCCAGTCACATGTATATCCCTGTTAAGGGAGATGACAATGTTAGGTTTTTGCAGTCTTTTCAGGGAAGTATTGATATCCTCCTACATACAGCGCCTGGTATTCCTAAATGGTCACTGATCTGGTACTAACCAAACTTGATGATGCTTAACTTTTAACTTCTGTGATCTAACGAGAACTGGTGTATCAATGTTATTATGAGGAATACCACCTTTAAATAATTTCTTTCATATTTTGTAAAATGATTAAAGACAAGAATTGTTTGATTACTGATGAGGTTTATTTGTGACGATCTTCGTTCGAAATAACCAACGAGTTGGAGGAGAAAGATATCTATAATTTCTGTTTATTCATGTTTTATTAAAGCATATTCAAATAACATGTCCGCATGTGTTCAGCGAATTGCTGACTTCTGTCATTATTAAACACAAAATCTTTCTCTGCAAAAAGGTATCATTTACAGGATTTTTAAATTGAATTTCATTTACTAAAGTTTCCAACTTTAATTTTAATGTTGACAATTGAACCTCCTCAATTTTTTTTTTTGTTTTTTAAGATGTCCCTATTTGTGCATACATAGAAACAGAAAATCACATGCACCAAGTTTGAAAAACAAATTTTTTTTGTATTATTTGGATTCTTTCGATTACTGTTCTCATCTTACATCTGAAGAAAGTCAAAGGTTAAATTGACTAGAACGTTGTGAAAATGACACTCAAGATGAGAACAGCAATCTGGAAAATTCAAATAATGTGAATCTCAAAAATGCAGAAACTAACTTTTTTATATAAATAGTAAATCGTTCATCACCAAAAATAGTAATCTAACTGGAAATAGCTTGGAAGAAAACTATTAATGATGCAAGAGAAAGAATGATATTTTTGCAAAGAAAAAAAAGGTGAAATTTTGTTTTTTATCCAAATTTTATCAAAATGACCTCCAAAATAAATTAGATATTGTAAGTTGAAATTTGGGCAGTTTTACGAAATATGTACGACTAAAATTTATGTACGACTAATTGTCGCTGCTGTTGATTAAAGCAACTTCGACACAGGCGATCAACTGGGATGTCAGCATAAAATATCGTAAAACAATCTTGTAATAAACAATAAAACGAATTTGCTCAGAAGTTTTGAGAGGTTATTTTTGGAAAACATTTTTGTAAGTCCATATCTAAAAAGATATTTACTAAAGAAAACTTGAAATTTTTATTAAATATCTCTCTTACATGGATGATCTACTGAGTCCGTTAGTGCAAAAAATATTATTAAAATAAACAATAAAATGACTTAGTCGTGATTATTTTTGGCAAATTCTTAAAGACTGATTTTTTTTTTTCAACCCAGTATGCCACTTTTAAAAAAAATTTTACCTTTGTCAAAAAAAAACAAATTTATTTCTTTATTATTGAAATAAAAAACAAAACGAATTTAGTCACAGTTACAACTTTCAGCTGAGAGTTTTTTTTTTCTTTCTTTATTTTTGGAAAATTAAATTTTACAAGAAGTGACCTTTTTCTTTAAAATTTGAATTTTGTAACACAATAACAATGTAATACTAGAAAATCTTGTAAAAAGTAGAAGAAATCCTTATCATTATTATCGACTATTGCTTGTTTTTTGTTTTTTAAATTAAACTTGAAACTGTCGAAGTTGCTTTAACTAATTAAACCCTTAATGACTAAGACAATTATTTTTTCCAATACAATGTACCAAATAATTGTCTCAGTCTTTTAAATTTAATTAAACTTACATAAAATCGTGTTTAATTTTTAGTTGCGCATAATTAGTAAAATCAAGGCAGGAGCAGTCAGTCATACATTGATCGGGCATAAGTTTGGTTGTACATAAATCAACCAATAGGTTAAAACCAACAGACAGAATAAATATGAGAGTTACGTTTTAGTCAAATTGTCGAGGCATAAGTTGAACAATTTTGGAAGCAAATAAATCCTAAAATACTCTCTTAGTTTAAAAAATAATTTTATTAATCTTAAAACAATGGTAATTAATTTTAAAACAATGGTATTTAATTTTAAAACAATGGTAATTAATCTTAAAACAGTGGTATTCACATTCGTAATTTTCAAACATCTCTCTATATCAGCTGTTAGAAAAAAAAAAAAAAAAAATGGAAAATTGAAAACTATCGAGGTGACTGCTGTGTGCATGTGTTTGTCTACTGATCTGCTTCCGATTTGGTAAAATATAAAATACTATACAATTCGCTAGCTTACATCTCACAAGGAATTCAAGCAGCACTGAGCTGCAGTTAAATTATGGAATTTTGTACAGGACCCTTTATGTAATACACAAGGGGCTTGCTCTTGTTCAGTCAGCTATGACTGTAAAAGTCTTAAATAATTTGTAATTCTTGGTATTGCCTGTACTGGGGATTGAACCTTCAACCTCCAGAAGGCTGTCACTTAGAATTGATTATTACTTAGTACTTTTATCTGTTGCATCATGGATTCTTGTGGGTCTGTGGATTAAATAAAGATTTTCATTTGAAATTCTGTACAGATTCCCAAGTTTGACAAGGTTATATTGGCTGGAATACTGTGAGAATAACATTTAAAATGAGAGCAGTAGTCAGATTATTCAAAATAAATACTAAGTTTGTCTTTGTCAGCCCAAGATGAATGTCCCCCATGCAGCACTAGTGTATTTTACATAGTTAATAATTTTATATGGATTTATTCAAAATCTATGTTGGAATTGATGTCATTGTTTATCTGCACAAGTGTAATATTTGCTATTTGGAAACGATGTCAAAAAAAAAAAAAATTGTTTTTACCAAACCAGTTTTATCCATTTCTTCTGTGATGAAATTATAAACAACCTGTTCTGCTTGTTATTACACTCTTTTTTCCTGTTTTTCTTTCTAAGGAATTTGTGAACATTACTTTTTTTTGTTGTTTTTCTATCCTTTATTTTCCAGTTTATATTATTCGTCCACTTATTCTGTTTCTAGTTATTTATAGTATGAATAATATGGACTGACCTTTTTTTTTAGAATAAGAAAGCCATTCACATTGAAAGAAGTCAGTGTCAGAGCAAATCTATTGCTTTATCTGAGCGGGCGTTGAACTTTTTAAAATTATAGAAATCAGTCAATCATTTTGGTTATCCTATAACCCTGTTGCTGTCATGAATCATTTTTTGAAAATGAACTTTTTTTTTCATTAAAATCAAACAAAATTCCTTTGATTCACAGAGGTTTGGAAAAAATGTCCATCTTCTTTAAAATTAAACCTTATAAATAACGCATTATGTATCTCAAACAAAAATGCTATTTTATTGGATCTAAAAACATTACAATCAAACCATATATTATTGTCTCTGTTCAGTCTCAAGAGACGATGGATACTCCTTGTAAGGAGTGCTGTGAACGTACTTGTGAAGCAAGGGTTGTGCAATCTCTAATCACACTTCTCCCGAGTCAGCACTGCCTGATTCCAGTGGTCCAAGGAGAAATCAGGACGACTGGAAACAATGCTGAGATAAGCGGAGAGCACATACAAAACCTGATAATTCCAAATGGTTCCCCATTTTAGTACTAACCAGGTTCAATGTTGTTTAACTTTGGTGATCTCATGGGAATCAGTGTGTCAGCATGATTATGCTATGTATCCTTATAAACCTTAAATAATAAACCCTATAAATAATATATTGTATTAGGTGTTGCAAATGAAAATGTTATTTTATTGGATCTAAAAACATTTAAGGTGAACTAGATCTTTATGAAACGTAAATAACAGCATCAAAATTATTTTAAATTAGCTGCCAAATTATGACTGTTCAAAATTTGTTTGAAATTAGAAAATTTCCATCTTGTGTGCTATTGCTTGAAAAGTCAATTATTTAGACGTTGTATAACTAAAAATGTAGACTTTGAACAAGTGAAACATCTTTACAAATGTAATACTACCTTGCAGTAGATGCAAATTAATCTTAATTTTCGCAAAGAGTTTCCATTTCCTTTTTATTCTCTTTGCATGAAACTAAACTCCATTAAATTTAGCCATATGACCGAACTCTTATGCCTAAGAACTATGTTCCAAAATTCATAATGATCAGTTAATTAGTTTAGGAGTGAATTCTGTACATATGATAGATTCCTTCAGTCTGACAGACTATGGATACCCACTGTAAGGGTGTATGTGTGTGAAATTTTTGTGGCAAGTGTTGCACAAACTCCAACCACACCTTTCCTTAGTTGGTGTTGTTAAACACTTGTGGTAAATGGAGGTTCAGGACAACTGGAAACAATGCCAAGATAAGCAGAGAGTGCCTAGAATACCCAAATGGTCACCCATCTGATTCTAGCCAGGCACAATATTGCTTAACTTTGGTGATCTGATGAGAACCAATGTGTCAATATGATTATGCCATATTCTGTACATACAAATATACATATAGCATAATCATGATGGCACAACGATTCTCATCAGATCACTGAAGTTAAGCAATGTTGAATCTGGTCAATGCCAAGTGGCTGACCATTTGAGAATATCTGGCACTGTATGTAGTAGGGCATCAACACCTCCCTGCATAAACTGCAAAAATCCAATGTCATCATCTTCCCTGGAGATGATGACTCAAGACCGCTTGTGAATTTGATATTCCCATGGAACTTCCTCCTTAGGAAGAAACCGGTTCAATCCACCTAGGGTAAGTGCCACTTTGATCAGGTAAAACAAATATATAAAAGTAAATAACTTGATAAAGATAAATTAAGTAAAGAATTTGCATTACCAACTCTGCAATCAGCATTTTTTTATTGGAGATAGTATGCCTATATTGAATGTCAGGAGGGAAAATAACCATTTATTTTTTTTAGTTGATCATGAATGTATGTACTTCCATGAAACCAGTTAAACCGAGGCTACCGAGAGTAAGTATAGGCCAATGAACATGACAGCGTGACGTCATTACCTGATCAACATGTAGGTAAAGGCATGAAGGTGTCTAAAGCTTCCTGTGTTACACCACGTGGCCATAAAAAAATATTTTTCGTTGCCTTATATTTGTGGCTGTTGTAATTGTTTTTTATTCTCCTAAAGAGAAAAAACAATTCTTCATTTAGATTATTATTACAATTATCATAATTGCACATTGGGTTAATTTTAATCTAACAAAAAATAACGGTAAGTGAACTTGTTTTATTTCTATCAAAGGAACTTTTATTTCTATCAAAGGAGGTCGAATATTTCATTTTATTTATTTTTTTAAACTGCTAAACAAACAATTTTTATATGAGAATATTTTTCAGTCCGTTCTTTTAATAATAAAACTTTTCATTGAGTATTTCCAAATATTTTAAAGTTAGAAGCATTTTTCACAACAAATTTTGTTTTATTTTTTTTTTTTTTTTGTTTTTTAAAGACGATCAGTGAATTCAATATTTTAGCACCGGGCATAATTTATTTCTTTGAAATATATCTAAAACTTAAAAGTTTGTTTGTTTTATAACATTTTATCTGTAAATAATTAACATGACTGAAATGGGAAATGAAATAGGAAATTCTCTCCAGAGACATACGAACACAAATTCATCTTAAAAATTCATTAACTAATCAGTTTTAATTAAAGTTTTGATATGAACTAAAAATAAAGAGGACATAAAATTTTAGTTAACATGTTTTCTGGTGTTTTATCTTATAAATAAATGTTGTACACACCGTGCTGAAATAATAACGTTATTTAGAAAGCCATTCTGAACGGGGGGGGGGGGGCTTTCTAACTATTCTGCACTTTCACCTAACAATTTAATGAAAAAAAAAGATACCATAAAAATTTAATTTAACTTGAAAATCCTGTCTAAAATATAGCACAGTGTGTACACTGCACAAGCACTATTATTATTATTATTATTATAACAACAACAACAACAATAAAAAAGGGTACTTCACTAGGATTGACTTTTACTCCTGATCTGAAATGGAACACGTACATCAAGTCTGTTGCCAAGGTTGCTGGAAAAATGATAGGATCCTTCTACCGCTCCAGAAGATATCTCACTGCTGATGCAATTCTCTATCTATATAAAAGCCAAGTACATCCAAGTATGGAGTACTGCTGCCACATCTGGGCAGGAGCTGCTAAAAACAGTCTATCCTGCCTTGACAGAGTACAAAATAGACTTCGTGTCTTAGTGGAGGATGCCCTTTTCTCTTCCCTGCAACCTCTCTCCCACAGAAGAGACGTTGCGAGCCTGTCTTCGTTTTATCATTATTTCCATGGCAAGTGCTCATCTGAGATCCAATCTCTGGTCTCCGCTTGCCAATATTTCACGAAAAACACCAGTCTAGCTGAAACCACTGTCAATAATTTTCCCCACTCTTTATCTGTGCCTAAATCAAAACGTAGATTCCATGAACAAAGCTTCTTTCTTAGAAATGTATGCCTGTGGAACTCTGTTCTGTTTGCCTGTTTCCCACTGACTACAACTTGGATGTCTTCAAGTCCAACATAAACAAATTCCTGATAAACTGACCCCTTAAGTAAGACACTTTATCAAATCTCCATAACTAATGATTACCACGATATTATCCAATTGATTACTGTACACGCAATAACCCTTATCCCCGAGTGGCTTCTGGGCCTTGATAAGCAGTGACTACTATGTAAAAAAAAAATAAATAAATAAAAAATCGATTTAGACTTCATCAATGTCTCTGCTAATGAATTCCCCCCTTGTTTTTACAGGAACTCTAAAAATATTCATGAACATTCTGTTTTTCGTATTGCTGTAAACTCCATTTTTAACATATATAAAATATCTCTTTTGTGAATATATGCCTTCCGAACTAATTATTTTGTTTTGTTTATCATATGACAATGTCTCTTGTATTGCTACATTTCATGATAAACCCTGCAAACCTTTTTCACTGAAAATATTTCTCTGCATCTGGCTCATCCCAAAAATACTTCTCACAATACCCCAAACTCTCTCTCCGTTTCTCTCTCACTGTCTCCCCTTTTTTATCTTTCCCCTCCCTTTTTCTTTACTTCTTTCTCTCTCTCTTTCTTCAAACAGTAAACACTTGTAAATTGATATGTAAATGTAGACATTTACTAAATATAAATTGAGGCAAAAAAAAATCCAATTCTGCAAATGTGTTGCCCTGGCAACACCTGGTTTTTATAATAAAATGACAGATTTATAAACTTTTATTAAAAAAAAAATTAAAAAAAAAAAACTGCATTGTCATCGTCGTAGACATCTTGTCATGGCAAGCAATGCGCTTGCCAATGTAATTTAAGACAGAAGACCAACATTTTTTTTTCTTTTGTATTTTTTTTTTATCATACTCATTGTGTTTCTTCATCTGATTTTCAGACATTAAAAAAACAAACTTGATTCTAATTAATGCATCATCATGTTTTTTTCAATGTCAGATTCATTTCAATATTTTTTGCTTTGGGTCCCCATCTACCATCATTTATCATTTTTATTGACTTTTTTTTTTTTTAATTTTGTGTCTGAATTTTTTAGATGAGGATTCATTATTTGTATCATTTGGATTCTTCTTACTACTGTTCTTAATCTTGAATTTTATTTTTACAACGTTTTGGTCGATGTAACCTTAGACCTTCTTCAAGTATATCTTATCAAACTCGGGGAATATTTCCGTTGAACCCAGGAATAACTACAAAATTTCAAATGGAACCCTTTATTTAATCCACAGAAGTAGCATGCTCTTATTCCACTGGGTAGAAGTCATAAGTAATTTGCAATTGTATTTTGAGTGTCGCCTGCACTGAAGATTGAGCCTTCAATCTCCAGAAGTGTGTAACTTAGAACTAAAATTTACCAAGTACTTTATCCACTATGCCACAGGTTCACAAATCTTTTAATTTTGTTTATTATAAAAGCAAAATTACTAAAAAAAAAAAAAAATTAAATTCACAATGCTTTGAAAAACATGCTGATAAGAGAAAAAATATCAACAATGGCAAAATATATACTGGTGTATATATCTAGATTTAATTATCAATTCAACAAAGAAGATACATTAATGGAAGTAGGAGTCATAAAAGCTATTTATGCAAGGGTATTTCGAAACCTAATGCTTCTCATCAGAAAATGTGAAAGGGTGCTAGGTAAACAAAAGGAATGCAGCATCTAGCAGTAGGCACATTAAGGATGAAATATTAGGATATCTTGCATAAAGGGTATACAGTAGAGTGGTGAGTAAGGGATAGCCGGGGAGTAATAGGGATAATAGTGGGATTGCGTTTAAGCCAGAAAGGGATTGTTGCAGATTGCAAATCAGATATATTGTATAAGATTAAGGAGTTTGTCATGATACGCTTAGAGATAAATTAGGGTTCAGTGAGTGTGCAATATGGTGAGATATACAATTAAATAGACGATAAAATAACTAATAAGAGGAAAGGTAGAATGAATTAATAATGATAGCATGAAATTATAAGATAAAGGAATATAGAATAAGTTTGATTAAGATGATATAGTAAAATAAAAGCAGAAATTGAAAGGGAAATTGATAATTGAATCTATATGCACCAGTATATATTTTGTATTGTTGATATTTTTTTCCTCTTGTATCTAAGCTCCACCGTGCATATTGAGCTTTTTATTATCTTGCTAAGTCTCCATGTAAAGAACCTTTCAATATTTCTTTGAGCCCCTCTTATATATACTCGTCATACATATCCGTCCGGGAAGTTTTTTTTACTTTTTTTTATTTTGCTCATTGATAGCCTCTTCCCTTATTATTTTTGTGTTTATCATTATGATGAGTTATTTATTTTAGTAAGAAAATTTAGGTCAAGATTGTTTGCTCTTTTTGACTTCCGGTTTCCACTGTCGATTTAGCTGGATAATTAGACATGGTTAATCAGACAAGGAAGCCATTCTTAACATGGGTAA
The DNA here is from genome assembly GCF_053919585.1 of Euprymna scolopes. Lineage (NCBI taxonomy): Eukaryota > Metazoa > Mollusca > Cephalopoda > Sepiida > Sepiolidae > Euprymna > Euprymna scolopes. Next base: position 13,825,021 of record NC_136500.1, read on the forward strand.
AGTGGGGGTCACTTTCACATTATCTGAGAGGAAAATAAGGGACCATATCTTGCTTGCACTGTCATCTGAAGTAGAAACCAAAAGTCAAAAGGAGCAAATAATCTTGAATATCGTTATTTTATGCGCAGGATCTCAACTGAGCTTCACTTTATGGTCCCCCCCCTCCTGTATTAAAGCATTCGCGGCAAACATTTGCCTAGCTACAACCACTATCAACAATTTCTTTTATTCTCTATTTGTGCTTAAAACTAAATGAAAATTCCATGAGCAGAGCTTTCTTTCCCCAGAACTGCTCATCTGTGGAACACAATACTGCGGAGCTGCTTCCCAGTTGACTATAGCATTGCCGTCTTCAAGTCCAATGTAAAGTTCTTGATGAGCCGTCCTCTAAAATTAACCCCTATACAATTTCCACCGTCACTGATCATCATGGTGTTGTCTCACTTAGTAACCTTTTTCCTTGAGTTGCCCCTGGGCCTTTATACTCTGTAGTATAAAAGAAAATAAACACAAAAAGAATTCACATTTTTGAAAAAACAATTCAATGAAGGAATATAGGTTACTAGTAGGCTTACCGCTAGAACTATTCTTATATCGTATATCCATTTCATAGACAAAGATTATAAACTGTGCAAAATTTAGAAACTAATATAATTGGGTCATCGATCATTTGAGAATTTAAAGTCATAATTTTTGTTTTAATCTATTTGAAAACATAATTCTGTGCGATTGTGGTCTCATTTAGGAACAGAAAATGGAATTTATTGTTGATAAAAATGTACATGGCGACTCAAATTCTATCTATATATCAGTCGTTAATAAAATTCAGACCTTCCTGCAATCCAACCATATTTGCTGTTAACTTCTGTTTATGCCCGACTTGTCCACCAAATTTCAGTCAAGTATTCAACAGTCTTTGTTTCATTATTATTGTATAATATGCTCCAAATGTGCAAGTCGACATTGCAAGCACACCTGGATGTAGCTGGTTTTGCCTGTAGTGCACTCTTTTTTTTCGCTTTTTAAAAAAATTTTTTTTTTTATTACATTTTTACCCCAAACAAGGCATATTGCCACTTTGATGTAGGGGGCTACTATCAGGGACCTAAGTTCCAGGGGTACTATGTAGGGAGTTTAGCAGCAAGATGTCTGTTCACATTACACTTGAACTTCTGCATGTTAGTACAGTTGGGGAAGCAGGAAATTGGAAGAGAATTCCAAAGTCCTGTAGTTCTGGGGAAGAAGCTATTAGAGTAAAAGGCTTTCTTAGATCTAGAGATCTCAACTGTGTAGGGGTGGGACTTTGCTGCTTGCCAGGTTTGTCGGGGGGTAATTTCGTCGAGGGAATACAAGTGCTTGTAGTTCATCAGATCATCCACCATTAAAATACTTGTAAAACAGGCAGAGGGATACAACATTTTGTCGGTGGTACAGGGGCTGAAGTTTAGATGGCAGTTCAGGACCTATTAGACCCTGTCCAGGAGTGAGAGACTAGTAGCAGATGCACCAGCCAAATGTGACAGCAGTACTCCATACATGGGAAAATGGCGGCTTTGTAAAGGTACAGGATACTTTCAGGCGTAAGTAATTTTCTAGCACGATAAAGAGCACCTGATCTCAATGTATCTATTCCAACTCTTGTTTGTCTGTGAACGTTAAGCCAAGGAATTTGAATGAAGTGCTCTCGGGTAAAATATCTATAGCTATTGGTGGTTGGTAAGGTTTCATGTAATTATTAAAGAAAACTAGCTTTTTCTTGGCAGCGTTGAACATTACCATCCATTTATGACCCCATTCCACTACAGACAGAAGATCTTCTTCTAGAGTTTTGGCCATTACCTTAAATATGTGCTCATTAGTTTTCCCCACATGCCTGCTATAGAGCGTGGTGTCGTCAGCAAATATACCCATCTCAGAGACAATTTTATCAGGTAAGTCATTTATAAATATCAAAAATAATAACGGTCCAAGGATCGATCCCTGAGGTACACCCACATTTATATCCAATTTTTTGGACATACGCCCATCGAGGACAACCTGAATTCTTCTCTCTTCTTCACTGAAGAATACTCTGAGAATCTGTTTGATAGACATTATCTTTGAGATAGTTCCACCAATAAAAATCTGGAGAGAATTCAAGTCTCGTAAGTGTGGAGCCCATTCAAGATCATCCTTCCTATTGATGACAGGATCACGCTAGCATTGTCATATAACCATTGAATAGCAATAACACTAAGACTGAGCTGAGTCTTGATGAATAAGTCAAAAATAGACCAAGGTTTATTTCTAGCAAATATGATTGAATTGCAGAAATGACAATTCCATTGATGGCATTTTTAAAACAAAATTTTAGAGGTGGGACCACTTTTTGTAGAAGGTAGCCCAAAGGTAGAAATCTTTCAAATACCAATTCACAAATTACTCCATTTTGGTTAATATTGTAAGAGAAGGCATACATGGAATACTCAGCAAAAACGTTATTAATTGATGACATACATGAGCCTGTCTTGGGCTTCTGTCTCCAGAACTGTCCAGAAAAGACAATGGAAAGTTCCAAAGAATTTATATACATCTAATTAAATGAGTAAATGACATGCAGATGTAACAGATTTAAATCTATTTAAATCGCTATTTAAATCAAACCAAGCTTCTCTCTTTCCATCATAATCGCTCTGATCCCCTTCAGGCCTCAATTAAAATGAATGGCTCTCGTCTTGGGGAAGCACCATGCCTTGACAAGCTTCTGGGAGTGACCTTTACTCCTGATCTCAAATGGAACACATACATCAAATATGTTGTCAACATCGTTGGAAAAATGGTTGGATCATTCTACTGCTCTAGTAGGTATCTTACAGCTAATGCAATTCACTATCTATATAAGAGTCAAGTATGTCCTAAAATGGAGTATTGTTGCCACATCTGGGCAGGAGCTGCTCAGCGCGCCCTATCCTGCTTTCATAGAGTTCAAAACTGAAACCTAGTAGGTGATGCCCTTTTCTCTTCCCACAAAAGAAACGTTATGAACCTGTCTTTGCTCTATTTCATGGCAAGTGCTTATCTGAGCTCCAATCTATGGTCCCCACTTCTTTGCTGGATTTTCACAAAAAACACCTGACTAGCTCGAACCACTATCAACAATTTCCCCCCACTTCCTATCTGTACCTAAATCTAAACACAGATTCCATGAACTGGAACTGCCCAACTGTGGAAAACTGTTTTGCTGGCTTACTTCCTGATCGACTACAACATCGCAGCCTTCAAGTTCAATATAAACAAGTTCTTGTTGAAGTGTCCCCTTAAATAATCAAATTCTACTCAACTTACACCATTTATGATTACTACACTACCACCTTACAATCATTAACCTTTATCCTTGAGTGGCCGTTAGGCCTTGATAAGTGGCGACTCATATGTAAAAAAAAAAATATACATATATATATATATATATATTTTTAACTTCTCATTTAAATCCTAATTTTTCAAAATTGCTATTAAAATAACTTTATCATTCAATTAAACAGACTCAAGAGGAAAATAAATGAACTAAGAAAGTGCCTAAAACTCTAGAGGAAGACTTCCAGTCTGTAGTGGAATGGAGCCGTAACTGGATGGTAACATTCAGTACTGTTAAGACTAAGCTTATTTCCTTTAATTATTACAAGAAATCTTCTCAGCCACTGATTGCCGTGGCTAATGATACACTGCCTGAAAGTATTTCCTTCAATTTCTTAAACTTAACATTCACGGATAACATAAATTGGAACAAATACATTGAGGTAATTACCAAAGCTACTGCGAAGAAGGTGGGCTCTGTCTACCATACTAGAACTCACTTCTATGCAGGATTTAAAAAAGAGTCGTGAACCTAATAGGTCCGCACTATCAACCAAACTTCAATCTCTCTTATCTCCGAAATGTAGCATGCATATGCCTGTTTGACAAATATTTTAATGGAAATTGCTCTGACAAGCTCAAAGCGCTAGTACCCTCTTGATGTAAATACTTCCGACAAACTTGACAAGCAAAAAAATCCCACCCATCCCTAGATGCTGTAAAGCCTTCTACTCAAATATCTTCTTCCCTCAAACTGCTAGACTTTGGAATTCCCTCCCTAACGCCTGCTTCCATAACTGTACTAACATGCAGAAGAAGTTCAATTGTAATGTGGACAGACATTTAAATGGCCAACTCCTGCAAATCTGGTCCAAAATAGTAACCACTTGTTTGTGGCACTGTGTCTTGTTTAGGATAAAATAATTTAAAAAAAACAAAAACATTTCAGTAAATTTATAATCTTTAACTCCCTTGAAGTACACCTGACATTTAAATGGAATCCATGAGGATTCCTGAATACTCCTTCTCCAAGGCCTAAACCCCTTATTTAAGTTTCTTTTTTCTTCATAGATTTGTTCCACTGACGTTTTGTAAAAAAAAAACTGAAAACTGCTATGTGACTGCGTGGATAGGTACTTTGTGTGCGCATATGGCAGTGAAAGGTCAGATGTAGTTAAAGTCAAGGTTGATTAGTGTGTTGACCTTACTTGGTGGGATTACAAAATCAACCACTCGTGGTTGGCGGTAATATCAAATTAGCAGAACATGGAGGTGAAGAATGATAGAATAGAATATGTACTTTTGCTCAGCTCGAAATTATTTATCTTCACAAACTGAAATAAGAAAATAAAATATAAAAATATATTCATGTGTTGAGTCGGTATTTTGTTTGATAAACTGTACTTGTAAAACCTTCAGTTCAAATAGTGATACGATGTGAGGCCTGAGAGTATTCCTTCTATCCCTTTAAAAAGGAGGAGATAATTCCTGGCAAGATGTCTTATAATAACAGAACCGATACTATGATATTCACGCCCATTAAAAGATAATACAATAACAATAATAGATTTTTTGATTAAACAATTTTATTTTCTTATTCATTAAAAATGCCTAGCCATAACACTTTGATTCCTTGATCTTCTTAGTCTTTTGGCTCAAATCAAATTGTAACTGCGACTTCAGGTTAACAAACGTTATGAAGGCCAAGTAGTTAGAGCTAAGTTAAGGAAAGTTTCCAATGAAGCTTGAACTTTTATGCAGATGAGCATAAGAAAGTTTCCCAACATGGCTCAGATATTTACATTGAAAAAGATTGACTTAAGAGATTTGCAATGGATTTTTGGAAGCATTTCGTGGAATGCTTCACTCAATTGCTAAAACTCTTGGTCAAGAAATTTAGCAACTACATAATTGACAATGTCGGCTGATGGAGATAGGGAGATAGATAAATGATGATTCTCACAATCTTGGGTGTAGTTGAATGGTTGTGTGGACTTCTTCATCTTTCCATTTCATTAATCTTTATTGTCTTTAGCTTTGATAACTAGTAACCCTTCAATAAAAAATAAGATAAATAAATCATACATAGTTGATTATCTTATCAATATGTTATTTTTAAATTCTGCAACCATAAAATAATTGTATGGGCTTATTTTTTAAATAATAAAAAAAAGCTTTCAAAAACTTTCAGCATAACAGATAAAGTACTTGGTAAATAAGTGCCCCTCTTCTGGAGGTTAAAAGTTCAATTCTCAATGTGAGCAATGCAGAGAATACAATTGTGAATTACTTAGTACTTCTATTCAATCATGGTTGATGGAATGAGAGCACATTACCCCAGTGGATTAAATAAAGTTCAACAAGTTACACCTGAAGGTCAGATGTTACATTGGCCAAAACATTGTGAAAATAACATTCAAGATGAGAATAATAGTCTGAAGAATCCAAATAATGTGTAAAAAAAATAAATAAATAAAATAATCTGTATGTCATAAGTAATTGAGAAATTAATGTAGATTTGTTTTGAATAAATTTTGAGAAAGTCATCCAGAGATCAAAAAATTGCTTATGTTGCAACGTATTCATCTGCTTGATAATGCCAAGCTATTTATTGCATTTTTACTGTTGCTGTGTATGCAAAAAATAAAAATAAAATCTGATTCACATGATACTTAAAAACTGAAATGTAGATGTTTTATTGACTAAATTGGGAAAATGTCAGCCGAATGTAGTAAAGAATTGCTATTGGATCAATCCACTGACCTCCTTGATAATATCGAGCTAAACATTCGACTATGATCATTTCTCTTGTTTACTTTATGTGCAAAAATCCACAAAAACTCCATTTAAATAAACATTTTTTGTTCATATAAAAAAATCTAATATTCTTTTGATTTCTTTTCTTTTTTGTGCATATTTCTAATATCCATTCATTTCTTGCAAACAAGCCACAAGAGAAATGAAATTTGAAATGGCTATACGTGGAGTTGAAATAAAGTCGCTAGGAGTATCTAATACTTTGCTGCAAGATTTTCAATTTTCTGAGTGATATTTTTTTTCTTTAGAAACTAAAAGTTTGAAATTTTTTTTTTATTTTTTTTTTTTTTTTTCAACGTTTTATGGACTGGGCATAAAACTTAAAGAAAAACACAAAATAATATTTCACTCCTGTCATTCAATATATTTAGATAGGAAACGTTTTTTGACTTGACAGCCATGATTTATACATTTTGTTTCGCATTTGCATTTTTACATTCAAACTTTGGCTCACTCGGCTTACTTCTATCAGGGGTGGTAGGGGGTATTTCACTTTCAGGTCACAGAACGTAAAATCTAAGAAAATAAAATGCAAATTTTAATGCATAAATAATTTATTTAAGTAAACAACAAAAATTATCTTTGCATCATAATGATATGCTCCTTCCTTTGTATGGACATTATCATCTTCTACATGGTTTTACTATTCATGTGATATTTAAACGCAATAAATTCAAGCACAACAATTTTACAACAAGGTATAACAACTGTTCCTGTTAGTTCTCTATTCGTGTGATATTTAAACACAACAAATTAAGACACAACAACCTTGCTTCTGCTGTTATTTTTCTTTGTAAAAGTCTTCTTTACAACTGTTTTGTCGTAGAAGACATTTCTAATCTTTCGCTAGTCTATTGTTATTTCCATGGAAGATGTTTGGCTGAGTTTCAATTTCTAATTTTTTCTTTGTAAAACATTCACTTGTCTTTCTACCACAACTGCAAAGAATTTTCTTTTCTTTCTCTGTATGCCTAATCTCAAACGAAAATTTCATAAACAGTTTTTTTTCCAAGAACTTAACAATCTGTAGAACACATTACCATGCAACTGATTTCATGTAAAATACAACATAGTCGCCTTCAAACCCAATGTCAACAAATACTTGTCATAAACCATTGTCGTAAATAATCAAATTTTATTCATCATTTTAAATCCTCATTATGTATTTCATCATATAACTTAGTCCATCCATCTCAGTAATTCTAACCTTGAGTGACTTTTGACCTTGATAATTAATGATAAAAAAATCCTAGATTTTATCATTTTGTCTGTTTCATTCCCCAATGAAAAATCAACTACATGAATTAAAACTGTTATTTATTAGTATGCTTGGCTGATAGTTGGATTTGAAACAAGAAACATGACATTCTGATGCTTTTCCACCAACTTGAATATCATCACCATATGTGGTTTATGGTCCATGCTGGCATGTGGTGGACGGTTTGTAAAAATTGACTTCCAAACTATCCTATCTCTGCCAGGCATTTAATTATCTCTCTTTCTCACAAGTGCATCCTTATTACTTCCTCTCATGTTTTCTTTGACCTTCCCCTGTGAATTGACCTTGCTACCTCAACTGTTCTACATCTACTGATTCAAGAACTATCATCTATTCTTTCAATGTGATGATACCAACAAAGTCTCCTATATTCTGCCACTTTATTAATACTAAACTTCATTCTAAACATCAGTATAGATTTAGGCAAGCACATTCTACTATAACACGATCAGCTCGGTCGCTGGTGTGTGACCGACCCACGTGTTGCACTAAATGTCCTAGAAACAGTCCGCGTATGAAGATCTATCAATTAGACGTCTTTTGTCAGAGGTAAAATCAAAGACATACCTGAAATGTTGGGTGTGGCCATCTCTCTCACTCAGGGCTGCATCCCCACTCTGGTATCATCTGTATGGAATCTTCTTTGTCTTCAAGCCTATTTCCTTTAACCTTAGGCAGAAATTCAATACAGGCACAAACAATGCACAACACAATTGTATATATAAGATCTTAACTATTTTATTCTCCAAATGTTTTCATACAATAAACTGAACACAATTAGCTCCTTAAAACTAACTAACCTAACTAATGATGAGAGGAGGGGTGGGGGCTCCCCTTCCTCTCATCTACAGAGGGACAGAAAAGACATATTCACCTCATGCTGTCCAGATGAAAAAACAGGAAAGGGAATTCTGAGGTTGCATTTCTATGTATCCCTCCGCCTACAGCCAAATTACCACCTGGCCATGCAGGGGGAGGGTACATAAGCAACTACCAACTGTGGCACTACGATATAGTGCCACACCACTATTGATATCTTAACGGTCATCTCTGAATTTCCTGTTCTACACACATCTCTTTTATACTGTGCAGATTTAATTCTCTTCTGTGGTTATCAACCTTCACTGACGATATATCCCTCTATCGGCATAATCACGTTGACACACTGGTTCCCGTCAAATCACTGAAGTTAAGCAACATTGAGCCTGGTCATTATTAAAATGGGTGACCAATTTGGGAATTCCAGGTGCTGTATGTAGGAGGACATCAACACCTCCCCGCAAGAGTTGCAGAAACTTAACATCGTTATCTCCCCTGACGGGAATATACATGTGACTGGGAACTGCTTGTAAATTTCATACTTCTATAGAACTTCCTCCTTTGGAGGAAGCCAGTTAAAATCAAATGGAGTTAGTGCCGTTTTATACACACACACACACAGATGATATACAGTCTCATACTGCGTACACATGCTTAATACACTCTTCATCTGGTCGACGGTGGTAACGTTTTGTAATAGTCATTACAAAATGTTTTCTTTTTGTTGGTGGAAATACATTTTATAAAATATTTAATGACAGAAATACACACACAAAAAATAGAGGAGTATTAATTGATTGATATTAGTTTGATTGACAAATGATGTGCGCTCGGTTACAGAAAGAATATATTAGTTACATTTTAAATTAAACGTCCATGCATCATTGAACTGATGTCCTTGTTTATTTTGTATTGACTAACACATTTCTTTTACTATATCACAACTATTATTGGTCGGTTGTGGAGTCGGTAGTCAAAATGCTCAACACTGGCTCCTCAAACGTCCACCCTTGATGTTAATCGAAATAATCTGATAATTTCACTAGTATTAATTTATGTTGTTTATTGGAAATGTCTGGAAAAGATACTTTATGCTGATAATATAGTGCATTTATGTGAAACAATGAAGATTCTACTTGTTTAAGACTGGGAGGAATACTATGGTAAGTAAAGGTCTAAAGAGAGGGAGTAAAGACCTGGCCAGAATTTGGAAATCAATTTCTGAAAGTCTTACAACAAATGCCAGTATATAAAGCAGATATTAAACCAAATATGATGATTTTTAACATTTTTAATTCAAAGATGATTGACTAGTTTTTTTGTGGTTCCATGGATAGTATTATTATTTTTTTAATAAATAAAATCAAAAGAATTTGATAGAAAGACGGAAAAGCAATTTATTGAAATAAAATTTAAGAAAAGCACTTTATTGAAAAGTATACAATAAAAATTAACAAAATTATACAGGTAAAAAATAACACAATTGGTCTTTAATTGCACTTTTAAACGATACACAAGCAAAGAAATATTGTCGCGCCGCCAAATGGAAAACTTTTCACTAAGTGACCCCCCCTCCCCCTAAATTAGCCTACCCAGTCCCTACTGAATAGATAGCATCTTGGTACCACAAATGCCATTTGACCTTGCGGGGCCAAGGGAAACGACCACCTTGGTTTTTAGTCTCGAGTGTCCAAGAAAAAAAAAAACCAAAGCCAAGTAAAATCTTTAACTGTTTAGCATGAAATTTAAAGCAAATATTCTTTACATTTCCAGGCATATTGTAACCGATATTTTTCTCCACTTAAATAGACCATTTCGCAGTTTACAATCCCATCTCACTTAAATAATAAGTCAATGCTATAGTAAAGATAAACTCGGTAAAAAAAAAAAAAAAAAATTATGCTAATTTATTTAGAGGATATGAAAACTTTATTTAAGTACGATACTTAATATAATCAGCCATCGAAAGGCGATTTTTTTTTTTTTTTTTTTTTTAATGTTAATTTTTTCAATTAAAATAACGTTAATAAGATATCAGTGACCCCCCCCCCCTTCCTTGTACACTGCCATTTCCTTTCCGGGCACCTGTTCCGAACCTATGCTCTTGATTCCTTGATCCATCATTTCATCAAAATACGAAGACGATGGGCTCCTATGTCTTACACAACAATCTATCAGTCTGTACAATTGTCTATAAACTGATATCATCAAAAATTAGATAAGCTGTTTTAAATTTCCTCTTTTGACAAAATTGCCAATCGAAATGCAGACGGGGTTTCCTTTACAATAGAGGATAGAACTGAAGCAGTATACTTAATGTGTACAATACGTGCGTACTAAACTAAACCACCTTTGCTAGCTATATATAATCGCCTGTACTGAATCCTCATCAGCTCACAACTTTCTGTATCCTCAGACTCTTAATTTCTCAAATCTTATATCACCAAGACATCCTTCTGAATAGATACAAGAATTCTCCTGAGCAGCATAACATCTAGTGATCATATATCTAATCCTCATGAAATTGCTTATATCACTCTGAATATTACCTTAAATTTTCTTTCTATCCCTAAGCTAAGTAGAACACCTCATAATACTCTATTCAACTACTTTTAAAATTAGATACACCTAGTTGCAATATTAGAAGTGCTTTGTCCCTGACCTAGACACGGACTTGTACAACAAACCATGAAACTATTGTACCTAAAATTCCTCTCAAAACTGAAAAATACTGCTGGTTGTATACTAAGTACCCCCTATAGATACTTTACCTCCAAGATGACTGCATTGTCTGTTTTGCATGACAAACCTTTTTATTTTTTACTTAAATTCTCTTTCTCCTGATCACTAACAAATCAAACTGCTCTATTTCTCAAGTTGCCACTAAACCTAATCCGTTTCACGTAACTTAGAGGGGTCCTTGCTCTCCGCCCTTGACCCTAACAGACTCGTAAATCGATACCCATTAACAACCAAAATTTCCTAGGCATGCTCCTGATTAAAACTCCTAACCCATAACCAAGCTTCTAAGTAAATACTTACTAGCCATAGTCCTATACACAGACTTAAAGTAATCTATAATGAACAGAAACCATTAATATCTCTTTATTAAGAGATAGTATTGCAATAATCATTACACAAACTAAACCGGTACTCATTGAAATAAAAACTTCCGGATATTAAGAGAAAGGCGAAGTCATTCTCCTTCGTTGTAGTCTAAAGGCAACTTACTCAAATTGTCTAAAATTCCATGCATTCGTATACAATACTACTTATCCATCCATCTATATTTAACTATACTTACAGAATATGCAATAACCTATATCTATCAGGTATAACTGTACTCCATATCAAATGTTCTCTTGTATCTATACTGAGCATATTTTATCTTTCAGTCTTACTAAATATTCGGTTTGGGCACCAAATCAGAATTTCTAATAGCAAGTAAATCATACCCTAACACTTTATCCTAATTCTAAACCTACTAAACCATATCTAATCATCCATTCCTAAACTTACAAAACTATATCTAACCATACATTAACTCGTCTCTCTCAATCCAATACTGTAGCAAATTTAGCTGCTTCCACTGCACAAATTTTTACCTATACCCTCTCCCAGTAACAATGAAAATGGAAGCATAGTAATGCCCTTTTTTAACCAGGTTTGAGGAGTGAAAATTTTCTGTAGAAGTTAACCTAAATGCCCGATTTTTTCAGGAGATTCTAACCTAAATAACCAATAAATATTAACTACTCATGCGGGGTCGCAGAAATACCTGGATTAGGACCCAGGCGCGGGGCGAACCCCCTCGGAGCTGATGGACCCGTAGGTCTTCCCAGGTCATCCGTCTAGGAGAAGGAAAACTCTGAAACTAAACCTAGGGGAGGGAGGCCTCTTCAGTCCTGGACGACAACCTTCCTAGAGCTGGTGACTCAAACATATCACCGGTTGGCAAACCTAAACTGCTTAAGGAGGAGATAGGCTCTGTCTATCGCCCGGCTTTCATACTCCTTCTTTGCCTATTGGCCAAGCGTAGAGGTACTATCACAGGGACTCGGCTGAATCACCCAGTGGTTGACCTTGTTTCCTGACTAGGGCAATGAACGCCGCTTCTCCCCACTCCCGCCACATCCCATCCCCCTAAACTGGACACAGTGGGGTGCTTCAGTGCCATATATGTCGGTGCAGTTGAACTGGGCTGGCTTTGCCTAACGGATTGAGGGTACCGGATTGACAGTTCCTGGCTGCTGTTTCCGACTGATAGTACAGGAGCCCTAACTCTTTGGTAGCGCTTAGAGCGGCTGCTCCATCAACAGTTGTAAAATATCGGGATGTTTGTAGTGCCATGTCGCGCATGGAAAGGGACCCTGCACTCATTCCCGGTGGGCTTTCCTGAGGCCACAATCCTGTGGGTGAGGACAGCTGATGGTCTACTTGTATTGCATGTCTGGTATTCTGCACAACTACTTGTCCAGCACCCCCTCACTCACTCACCCTAACTGAAACTTTTAAATAAAATAAAATGAAATGACAGCTCAAGCAAAAGTTACGTTTAAACCAGGACCAAACTCAAAGAAAACCAACCTGCCTCCTCCCTTGAGGCTTGCATTTACTAATATCCGCGGGCTTAGAACTAACTTAGATGATGTTGAGTCATTTCTCCTTGTAAACACCCCGGATATCTTAGCATTAAGTGAAACTAACCTTCACTCCTCCATTCCCTCTAACCACTTTAACATGCCTGGTTATCTCCCACTCTACCGTAAGGACTCGGACAGACATATGCATGGACTTGGAGTCTGTATTCGTAACGCCCTCCCCCTGACTAGAGAAATAAAACTAGAATCAGAGGACCAGGCCTTTATGTGCTTCAGACTAAATATGCAACACAATATTAGCTACTTGTATTTTCTCTACCGCTTTCCCTCAAACCAAGACTGTACCCTAATAAACAAAGTCTCAGACAGCATAGATATAGCACTCTCCCTCAATACTAGCGCACAAATACATGTATTTGGTGACTTCAATGTCCACCACAGTAACTGGCTAGGATTCTCTAATCACACAGACGTAGCTGGTAGCGCAACACATAGCTTCTCTATATCCCATTCCCTATCTCAGTTGGTTACATTTCCGACACGTTTCCCAGACCAGCAAGATCAACATGCCTCACTTCTAGATCTCTTTCTGACAACGGTTCCCAATGACTGTACAACAATTGCCCTCAGCCCACTCGGGAATGCTGATCACGCTTTGATAATGGTAGAAATCAGCCTAAATTCTCACCCTAAAACTGAAAACCCACTACTCAAAACAACGAGGTATTACAAAAAGGCTGACTGGGAAGCCATCAGGGAGCTCATCAGAGATGCCCCATGGCAAAATATCTTTACTCTTCCAGCGGAACAGTGTGCAAATGAGACCACTGAATGGTTCAAAACTGCTATTGAAGCACATGTTCCCGCACGGAAATTCTATAGCAAGCCCCACTCCCCCCAATGGTTTACTTCTGCTTGTGCAGCTGCCATTTGTCAAAGGCAGCATGCATTCCGCAGATTCAACCGACATAAGTCCAGCTCAAATAAACAGAAGCATATAGAAGCTAGAAATAATTGTAAGAGAGTGATAGAGACAGCTAAGACAGATTACTCTGAAACCACCAGAAAACGCATCGAAGCACAGAAATTAGGAACCCGGGATTTTTGGAAAATCTACAACAGCGTAGTAAATAATGGACAGTCAACTATTCCCCCACTATCAAACGATCATGAGGTTGCTTGCACGGCAACTGACAAGGCTAATCTGCTTGCCAGTTGGTTTGCCTCAAACTCCACACTGAACTATGTACACCACTCACTCCCTGATTTTCCTCTGCGAACAGACGCCTCACTAGACGATTTGAAAATCACCCCTTCTCAGGTACATGCTATTATAAAAAACCTAGACACCTCAAAAGCGTGTGGACCAGATCTCATTCCGGCTGTGCTATTAAAAAAATGCTCTGCTGAGGTTGCTCCAGTTCTGTCCAAACTTTATAATAAATGCCTTAACGAATCTTGTTTTCCCGACTGCTGGAAAACCGCCTCTGTGGTACCAGTCTTCAAGAATTCTGGTGAAAGACCTGACCCACTAAATTATCGCCCCATTAGCCTCCTCCCGCTTTTCGCCAAAATATTTGAGTCCTTAGTTAATCAAGCCCTAGTCCAGCACCTAACAGCTGCTAAACTCCTGACTGACAAACAATATGGATTCAGGCAAGCCCGTTCAACAGCAGATATCTTAACTGTGGTTTCTGAACATATATACTGTTCATTGGATAAAACAGGGGAGGGTAGAGCGGTGGCCCTCGATATATCTAAGGCTTTTGACAGGGTATGGCACGATGGTCTTCTAAGGAAAATTAGATCATATGGAATTACTGGAAGAATTCATAATGTAATTAAATCCTTCTTAAGTAATAGAAAAATCAAAGTTGTCGTCGACGGTTGTACATCCAAACAATACGACATAAATGCGGGAGTACCTCAGGGGTCTATCCTTGGACCTCTATTATTCCTGATATTCATAAACGACCTCCCTGATAAAATTGTTTCGGAGATGGGTATATTTGCCGATGACACCACTCTCTATAACAGATATGAGGGGAAAACAAATGAACACATATCCAAGGAAATGGCAGAAACACTAGAGGATGACCTCCAATCCGTTGTGGAATGGGGACAAAAATGGTTGGTCACATTCAATGCTGCTAAGACTAAGCTTGTTTCCTTCAATAACTACAAGAAACCTTCTCTACCACCAATAGCAATGGTTAAGAACACATTACCTGAAAGTACTTCTTTTAAACTCCTCGGCCTAACGTTTACAGGGAATATGAACTGGAATAGATACATTGAGAGCATTGCCAAGGCTGCTGCAAGGAAGGTTGGCTCCCTCTACCGTGCTAGAAAACTACTTACGCCTGACAGTATCCTATACCTCTATAAGGCAACCATTCGCCCATGTATGGAGTACTGTTGTCACATCTGGGCTGGTGCATCTGCTTCTTGTCTCTCGCTCTTGGACAGGGTTCAAAAGAGAGTCGCCAACCTGATAGGTCCTGAACTGTCATCTAGGCTTCAGCCTCTGTCCCATCGACGAGATGTTGCATCCCTCTGCCTGTTCTACAAATACTTCAATGGTGAGTGCTCTGACGAACTGCAAACACTTGTACCTCCCCGACGTAACTACCCCCGACAAACCCGACAAGCTACTAAGTCTCATCCCTTTACAGTAGAGATCCCTAGGTGCAAGAAAGCCTTTTATTCCAATAGTTTCTTCCCCAGAACTGCGGGTCTTTGGAACTCCCTTCCGGGATTCTGCTTTCCCAACTGCAACGATATGCAGAAGTTCAAGTGTAATGTCAACAAACATCTTTCTACTCATCTCCCTTCATAATGACCCCGCTAATTAAGTCCCTGATAGTAGCCCCCTGCTTCAAAGTGGCACTGTGCCTTGTTTGGGGTGAAAATTGAATAAACTTTTATTAAAAAAAAAATGAAAAAATAAGTTTTTATTTTGAAATTTTATAAAAATATGTTTCTGAAATTATAAAAATAATTTCTTTTTGTTTTTTTTTTAAATAAAAGTTGTTTTTTTATTTGATTTTATGTAATAAATATATGGCTCATTCCATGTCAAATAAAAAAAATTCGGGGGGGAGCAAATACCATGTCCAACACGGATTTTTTTCAAATTTGCTACACATATAGATCTCCATGAAAGAAATTGAGTGGCACCTATTAAACTTTTCAAGGTCAAGGGGTTCCTTAAATATAACCTTGACCTTTTTACAAAAAATGTCAAAAAATATGAATAGTGACCAACTTTAAAAGACAATATCTCAGTTGTTTATTGACCTACAAAGTTTGTTCATATATCATTCTAAAGTACTTGAATAGATGTACAATTTTATTAGGGTATATATATATATATATATATATATATATATTTTTTTTTTTTTTTTAGAGGTCAACTAAAAGAGTTGACCTTGATCTTTTACCTGACTTATCTCAAAAACCGGTATTTTCATTTTTTTTTTAATTTTGGCAAAAGATTTGTCTATCTTAGGACAGTATATATTCCAAATTTCATGATGGGCCTTCCACTAGAACTGTTGCTATAGGGCTTTAAAGAATTGGGCAAAATTCAAAATGGCGGAATGTAGTACCTCTCCTTCATATAAAAAACATTTTACTATTTCACAATATGGTCAAGTTGTATATCTTTGTAAAGCTACTTTAATGCTAATTAATGTTCACATAAGGACCATGCTCATGAAATCAATAAAAAAAATTTCTGACAATGAAACTGAATTTTCTTTTTTTTTTTTTCTAATGCAACACAGATTTTGTTATGGAAAAACGTGATATAATAAAGAAAATATTCTGAAAAGTGTTATAGTTTAATTAAATTATAGCATAAAAATATGTGACTTCAATGATGAACAATTTTTTTATGTTTGATATTCTAGATAAAAAAAAAGAAGCATTTTCTGTTGTTTATAGTTACTTTTTGTCTATGAAAAAACTGAATGAATGAATGTCCAAAAAAAAAAAAAATTCTTGACATGTTAACGTTTATGCAAATTCTGGTTATGAAATCATGATATTCTTTTTGGATATCAAACTGTTCTAGGATTCTTTTCATATTTTCTTATACAACACAGATTTTGATACAGGAGAAGTTTATTGAGATTTAAGTAGATTATAGTATCAAAAGAATAAGTGACATTTGATGTTGATCGTAAACAGTTTTTTTGTTTTTACTTTTGACATGATACACTATATTCACAAGAAATCAATCTGTGTTCATTGGGATATAAAAAAATCTGTTTTACTGCAACTTTTTTTCAGAATAATGAGCATTAATTTATTCAAATTTTTCTTTCAAAATCATCCTTTCTAAAATATTTTATGCGTTTTTTCATCTCATTTTTTAAAGTTTATAAGTTCTTCCGGTTTCAGTTATTGGATCAACTGAGCTAAGAATGTCAGAATATTTTAAAATCGATATATTTGGATGTTATGGATAATAGAAAGATGGAGAGGGTCCATTTGTTTGTAAAAATGTCAAGTTCACCTCTTCATTATTTAGGTATTTTTCAAGTACACATCCTTACCACAAATTCCTATCATGAAGTGCTATCACAAATCCGTTAATGTCTTCGAACTATTGTTTAGTTTTGTGATTTGAACTATCCTTCCTTTATTTTGTGTTGACACTGTTTTTACTTCCACTTCTCTCTGAGAGACAGGAATGAAAATATGTAATTTCTGTGTTCCTATAATAGTAGAGGAATTGCTAAATCTGTCTTCTAAGATGTTTGCTTCCTTTGTCCATTGTGCAGTTGAGGAATATAAGAAATATATTCCGGAAATATTTTTCCCTACATAAAAATACAGTTGTCTTGGTACAATGATTTGTTCATTATAGGGTCGCTGCAGGCTAGCTTTTGCTGTAAACCTTTTAACAGTGACACCTAACCCGTCACATAGTCCTTTCCCATGAGAAGTAGCAAAAAAAAAAAAAAAAAATGCCACTCTGCATCAATACTAAAATCAGATTTATTGTTGCACAAATTTATAAAGTTTTTAAAATTTTTATAGTGTGCAACAGCCCCATCAGAAAATAAATCAAGTTTTGGACATTAAAATCAAGAATTTCTTTTAATTTTTCTATAAACTTTCTTTTAAACAAATGAACAGCTATTGCATCATGCTTGAGACAATCCGATATTATTACAAGATTAATATGTTCAAGGTTAATTCTACTTCTATAGTAACAGATGAATGGATGCAATGTAACTTAATCATTATTCCAGTGGAATCCTTGAGACGCATCTTGCAAATTAAATGAATAACTCTCAGCAAAATCTGCTATTGCTAAAACTTCACCAAGCTACAAAGAACCTTTTCTATCCGAATAAAATTTTGATTGTGTTTTGTCAATGAAATTATGCTTCTTCAATGTTTGAAGGCCTGCATAGAAAGTTTCCATGAATTCCTCTGTGGATTGTGATAGTTTGTAGAATGCTTCTATCAGTTGATAACCACTGTTTGTATACAAAATCATCAACTGAATTTTTGCAAAAAATTCCTTCCATACAAAACAAAATCATCCATCAGTTTGTTGCAAGTTGAGCAGTCACCCAAATAGCAACTTTTCGATGCTTCATTGCATGTAACAGCAAGTATGCATTGGTGGTAATCTGTTAAATGATACTTTTCCCCTTCAGTTAGTTTAGTAAGATAAGATCCTGCAATCATCAACTTCATATTTTGATAGATTGTGCAAATGTAGACAGTATGAGTCCCAGCACCACCTACTAGTACGCATTCTTTTGGTCTAAGCTCAGCGAATTCAGAGAAGGTTATTTTTTCCTGGTTTTTTGAATAATTCAAATGCCTCTTTCAGGTTACAGAGAACAAGATATTTTTGTTCCTGAACCCGTTTCCCATCCTTTATTACCATCTTGTAATCATTTTTTCCATGCATCACTTTATTGACTTCTTCACTTTCATAAAACTGCGTCACTTTATTAATCGTCTCTTGTGAGAATCTAGTTTTTCGTGTATTTGACAAAGCTAAAATTTCTTCCTCATTCACAAGTTTTTTGCTTGTCTCATCACGTACATTGTAGTACCAAGTTCTGTTTGTATTTTGCTTAGACTCCGGCTTTTTGAAAGTACTGTCAGAATTTGAATTTTTTGTGATCTCTTTTCAATTGCAGCAAACTCCTTCAACTGGGTAATAATTTCTCTTTCAAAGTTTTGTTGTTCCGCACTAGTTGATTCCTCATGAGAAATGTTTGAAATTATACAGAGTCTATCAGATATTGCTTCTTATAAGTGGTACGTTTTTCAAGTTTTTGTGTCTTTACTGGTGATTCACCAATAATTGACAGTGACTCATTCAGTAGATGTAACTCAGTTTCAGTATCCACAAAAAAGTTTGAAGGTTCATGTGCAGCCGATCATGGCTGATCTTCATCTGTTGTTGAAGAAGCGTAAAAAAGCTGATGTCATTTTTTTTTTTTCGGTATTGTATGCAAATTTTCTTACCAGGGATCAATTTGAATCCTCTATTCTTATCAGCACATTCCTGTGATATTTTCTTTAAACCTTTTCTGACTTTCTTTTCATGAATTTTAAAAGGGTTGCAGCATACATTATTCAGAAAATTCTTAGTAACTGAATCCATTTTAATTGAACAATTGAAAAAGTATTATGCCTTGGAAAGAAATAAGAATATGTCTACAAAAAAAAAAAATTATAATCTGATGAAAATAATTTCACAATATTGACACTAACATGATCTCTTCTGGAACTGTATGCAAGAAAATATTATAAATATCTCTCACTTGAATTCTAACAGTATTAATATAGCAATACACATGAAAAAATTCAAATTGCTTAAAATATCTCAATAATGGTATAGATTGAAAGAGCTTGATGATCTGAGAAAGAATCTTTTTAAATTTTTAAAAATCTGACTAAAAATAGGGATGTTATGATTATTTTTGTGCCCTGCATATTTGGACATTTTTCCCTCTACGCATTTTGTCACATTTTTTACACTACTTTTTCTGTAAAAATCTCATATCTTTGTTAAAACACAAGATTAAGCAATGAAATTTACCATATAAGTGTAGTTTTGTGCAATGGAATCAAAATTTTTCTTTATTATATCACGTTTTTCCACAATGAAATCTGTGTTGCATACAAAAAAAAAATATCAGTAGCAATGCAAAATTGTTTGATATGGGTAAACGCTCTCCCCTCCACAATTATTTAAAAATGATCCTTAGTACCATGAATACATATGAAAAAAAACTCTGTTAATTGAAATTTGGGCACAAAAATTTGACTTGAAGTCAACCATAGTAGGCCATCTGCATTTTTGTGCAACTACTTATATGGGAAAAACAAGGAATATCTCATCTGATATTTTTTTAACTATGCTTTGCAAGAACCAGATGCATAGAAGATACTTTTGCTATGAACACCCATTTGGCTTCAGCATATTCCGGTAACTTACGTAAACTGCCAAAATATGCTGAGCGCTGATCAAATTTTAAAACACTAGAAAATAGTAGACAATGTTATAATCAAAAACATTTATTGTGTAATTTTAATGAAGAAAATAGAAATATGTTAATAAAATTAATCTACAAATGAATATCTTTTTGTAAAAAATGGATACTTATGCAGAGAACAACCTGTTTTTCCATGAATATTGCCCTCTGTATATTCCAGAATACAAAGACCTCCACATGAATCCGTCATTCACGATACTTCTCTTTTTATTTTTTTTTTATTTTTACATGTTCAGCATCTCATA
Source organism: Euprymna scolopes (assembly GCF_053919585.1). Lineage (NCBI taxonomy): Eukaryota > Metazoa > Mollusca > Cephalopoda > Sepiida > Sepiolidae > Euprymna > Euprymna scolopes. Next base: position 13,845,653 of record NC_136500.1, read on the forward strand.
CTGCTTACGATTAATTCTCATTGCTGGCAAAATGAAAGAACATATAGCTTTAAGTGTAACATTGTTTCAAATTTCCATTAAATCTACCATTCGTTCACTCAATAATCATCATCATTATATCCAAATATTGTTGGCATTGGTTTCCCTGATATTTTTGTAATCAGAATTATTTCTAGAAAAACAGCGAGTATTTACAGGAGGTACCACATGAAGGTTGCTAACATCCTAAGTGAAAGTGATTTTTATGGAACGAACTGGATTTGAACTTCGAACACACAGGTTGTCAGTCCATGTCGTTAACCACTTGACCACCATCACCTCCCATTCATTCAGTGAAATTGGAAGTATTACCTCCGAGTCCGACAACAGTGTCTTTGACTGTCTGGATCTTTTCTCCATCTTTTTTGCTTCATTGATAAAGTAAAATGCAGGTGCATAGTGAAATTCTTTTATAAATTATAAAATACATGTGTGTAAATAAAATGCAGAAATTTAAATGTAATGTGAATAAACATCTTACTACCAAACTCCTCACCTAGGTTGACACCTATAAATCTGACCCCTATCACAGTATCCTCCTATGCTTCTGTACAATATGTTTTGTCTGGGTTGGACAAAAGTAAAAAAAGACAACAAAAATGTGTGCCTTGGTTACATCATCAAGTGTTATAAACTATCCAGCCAGTGTTTCTCAACCTTTGATAACCGTGACTCCCTTACTGAGTATCTTAATGCTCATGGCTCCTTGCATTTTGACAAAAAATTTAAAAAAATGCAGATTTTTTTTATGTTGTTTATTTTGTGTTTAATATGGGTGTCGCCCTTATAAAGTTTAACGAGTGTTTTCATAGGACTTGGAATGAATTAGGCGATTTATGTGTAAAACGCCTTTCAGGATATGCAATTCAAAACAGAATCAATTAATTTCCTATCTAGTGGTTCCACTGTATACAAAAATAATTTTTTTTTGTGGCTGGAGTCTTGTCACTGTATTTATACATTGCAAGTTTCCGGCATCCTCTTATGACTTCCTGATTGAAGGCTTTTGGCCCACAGGAAGCTATAGGTCCATGGTTGAGAACGCTGTCATAAACCATCAAATTTTGTTCCTTCTATTCATCATTTTCAATCTTCTCATGATATTCTTCATCATTCAAATGACCATTTCACTAATGTTTGTCCTTATGTAGTCCTTCACCTTGACAAGTAGTGAAGAGTAAGAAAGTAACAAAACCCAAATGTATTTATTATGAACATTGTATGGGTTGAAGTAAAAATTGAATATTTATTTAATCTGCGAATAAAAACAAATGAACAAAAACAAACGAGAAGTGCATATTTAACAATCTGACAAATAATGTCACTTGTCACTTTTTTACATTGGCAAATGACGCTAATCTAAAATCAATAAGCATAATGACAAAATGTATGCGTGTGTTTGTGTTGCCTTCATCGTCTGAACATGATGTAACAGGTGACAAGGAAGGGCAAATGGGACGAGAAGTTGTATGAATAGTGGGGGAGGAGGTGTGTATAAAATACAAAAATCTCATAATCTGAAGGCTGTGAGTTCAATTCTCATAAAGAGCAATACGTTTTTTTTCTCTCTCTTTTTTTTTTTTTTTTTTTTTTTTTTTTTTACAGGGTAGTCACCACTTATCAAGGCCCGGAAGCCACTCGGGGATAAGGGTTATTGCATGTACAGTAATCAATGGGGTAGTATCGTAGTAATCGTTAGTATTGGAGATTTGATAAAGTGTTTACTTAAGGGGGCGGTTCATCAGGAATTTGTTCAAGTTGCACTTGAGGACATGGAGGCTGTATTCAGGTGGGAAACAGGCAAACGGAACAGAGTTCCATAGGCGTGCACTTCTAAGAAAGAAGCTTTGTTCATGGAATCTACGTTTTGGTTTTGGCACAGATAAAGAGTGAGGAAAATTTTTGACAGTGGTTTCAGCTAGACTGGTGTATTCTGAAAGATTGGCGAGGGGGAGATCAGAGATTGGAGCTCAGATGAGCACTTGCCATGGAAGTAACGATAAAACAAAGACAGGCTTGCAATGTTTCTCCTGTGGGAGAGAGGTTGCAAGGAAGAGAAAATGGCATCTCCCACTGAGCCACGAAGCCTGTTTTGTACTCTGTTAAGGCAGGATAGACTGTTTTTAGCAGCTCCTGCCCAGATGTAGCAGCAGTACTCCATCCTTGGACGTACTTGGCTTTTATACAGATAGAGAATTGTATCAGCAGTGAGATTTCTTCTGGAACGCTAGAAGGATCCTACCATTTTCCAGCAACCTTGGCAACTGATTTGATGTACATGTTCCATTTCAGGTCAGGAGTAAAGGTCAATCCCAGAAGCTTGTCAAAACATGGAGTTTCCCCTAGACGAGAGCCACCCATATCAATTGATGCCAGATGGGGAGCAGAGCGTTGATGATGTAAAGATAGGAGCTTGATTTTAGATCCATTTAAAGTAACCAGCCACCTCTTCATCCCTTGTACAACGTGCTCAAGATCAGATGATAGAGAATCAGAGAACTTTGTCATTTATGGTCTTTAATGTGTTACCATAGATGGTCGTGTCATCAGCATAGATGTCAACGAATGATTTAAATATGTGTTTTGGGAGTTCATTGATGTAAATCAAGAAGAGAGTTGGGCCCAGGATTGACCCCTGAGGGACTCCAGCATTAATACTGTGGGCCTCTGATTTCTGCCCATCAACCATTACTCTTATGAGCCTATCAGAGAGAAATGATTTAATGATTGAGAAAACATTTCCAGTAATACCGTAGCTGGAAATTTGTGAAGTAGGCCCTTATGCCATACCTTATCGAAGGCCTTTGATATGTCAAGAGCAATTGCCCTAGAAAGGAAGCCTTTGTCAAGAGATTCACTAATCCTGTGAGATATAACCGTCAGCACATCTGCTGTAGATCTGGCAGAACGGAAACCATATTACATGTCACTAAGAAGGTTATTTCTGCTGAGGTGGTTGACTATTTCTTTAATATTATGGATTCCAGCAACTTACTCATGACACACAGGAGACTTATTGGTCTGTACTGAGAGGGAGACGACATCACTTGAATTCTTAAATACAGGGCATACTGATGAGGTTTTCCAGGGTGTTGGGAAGCACTTCTCTTTAAGGCAACGCTTAAACAGTTTTGTAAGTATGGGGGCAAGTTCTGGTTGAAGCTTTTTCAGCACTAAAATTGGAATGCCATCAGGGTCAGTTGCTTTACTGGAATCAAGGTTCTTAATTAGCTTGGCAACCCCACGCACAGATATTTGTATGTTGCATAGGGTGTTGTCTGTTATAGGAGGAAATACGGAGAGTTGATGGCCTTCATTGCATAGGGTAGAATTAGCTGCAAAGTTCTTTGCAAATAGTTTGGCCTTGTCTGATGCTGGCGAGATGACCTCAGGTCCATTGATGATGGTTGAGATAGAACGCACGCTTCTGTTCAGGATCCTGTTTGCTATTTTCTCTCTTCAACACTAAACACTAAAGAATATCAAACAAGAAATAAATATAAATAAATTTGATTTTTTCCACCTCACTGTAAGTGTTGTATATAATTGGAATTTGTAAATTTTAGGAGCTATATATATATATATATATATATATATATATATATATATATATTATACAATTTTGTTAAAACTCAGACTTAGAGCTTTTTCATAACTTTTTATTCCATTGTGAATTTTCTAATATAACTACTCTGCAACTGTTTTTTTTTTTTTCGAAGAACACATGTCTGTAATGTATTTGTTGGTGAACTTCCGCTACTGAACAAAATATGATCAAGACATAGTGCATAAACATATGAATAAAACACTATGAGTGTGAAATAAATACAATTTCTGGTTTTGGAATGATAAACAAATGATATATGTTTTAAATTAATATTTATTTAAAATCAACTTGGTTTTGATAATATAACTTTTATTGGAATATTTTTTTCAATGTTTGTTTGTTTGAAAAATGTAACAGGCTCTCTAATCTCTATCATTATATAAAAGGAACTTTGTGTGTTTGTTCCCTATGGACTTGAAAACGCTTGGGCCAATTTTTATGAAATTTCACTCAAAGATACTTTCTGTGCCTGGCAGTGTTCTTAGGTTTTGTTTCAGAATGGGTTATTTCACCAATTTGGTGACAATAAAAATATGGGATTGTGAAACATTTGTGGATCATCATTCAATCCTGGACAACGTTGGGTCTTCCTGCTAGTACATAATAAAAAAATGAGTTGACCCCCCCCCTCCATTTAAGAAGGGGGGGGGCATAAAATTGTTGGTAAAATTCACAATCCTTTCTATGATGCAATCGTATTTGTTACAAATAAGCTTCAGTCTATGTCTGATTTGTCCACCAAGTTTCAGCCATGAGTGTCCAACAGTCTTTGTTTTATCGTCATTGGATCTGGATACAGCATGCAAAATAGTCAATAACTTGCCACTGCCCTGATTTGGTCTATGACAACTTTTTCAATTCAGAAATTGTCTTGGGATTCTTTTAATGGAGATTCTCTTTGAGACAATCCCACAAAGTCTGAGGGATTGAGGTCCGGTGAATGTGAAGCCCAATCAGGATCACACCTATCAATGAGACAATCCTCTAACCCCCACCCTCTGTTGTTTTTTGGACACTGATTATCATCTCATCAGACTGCTGTACACTTTTTTAGGGGTGAGGTGGGGTGTCATCCCCGGGAGGTGGTGGGATGAGTTGTTATTTGGTACATAAAGGCAATATGTTCTGTTTCTAATTTATTGTTTGCCCATTCATCTTTTTAGAGTTCAATTTCTTGAAAAAATTCAATTTATCAAGTTTTGCATTCAAACTGTTTATATGTATATTATAGTTTATTTATCTGCCTCTTACTGTGACAAACTTTGACACAGTCACTTATACTGAGAATAATTGTCTTTAACTTTTCTTTTGTAACGAAAATATAATTTTAGGAATTTAATTCCTATTTTACATAGTTCACACAGACTTGAAAAATCCTTGAATTTTGACTTTTGCCTTGAAAAGGCCTTATTTCTATTATTACCTTGAAAAATACTTAAAAATATCTTGCAAAGTCCTTGAAAATTGCATTCTTTATGCCCCCCCCCAAAAAAAAACAACTTTCCTTGTGCAGATGGTGACCCCCACCCATAAAAAAAAGTTTTAATTGAAAATGAGGCCTGCAGGGCCCAAAAAATGGACAAGAGGTAGCCATCTTGGTTGGAAATTTAAAAAGGGTTAATATTTGAGATGAAATCAAAAGTATTTAAAAACACCAAAAAATGATGCAAGTAGATTACAAAGTAAATTTTTATTGGCTATGGTAATATTTGTTTGTTTTAGATTTGATTTTTTACCACTTTTTTGAATCTCTGTGGATTGTAAAACAAACCCAAAATTTTGTTTGGAAAACTTGAATTTTGTCTGAAGAAGGCATTGAAAAACTTGAAAAAGTCCTGGGGAAAGTGCTTGAAAATGGACAATGAAAATCTGCGTGAACCCTGTTTCAGTCATGTAAATTTTTTCAAGCTGAGAACAAAACACACACGCGAGTTGAATTAATTTTTTTTTCTTTCTCCCACCATGAAACGTTTGCTTTTTAACCTAAGCATCAAGCAGGTTTTTTTTTCCTTTTTCTCTTTAACAAACGATAAATTCACAATCAAACAAGGCAACATCCAAAAGGCAAAAAAACTCATGTCTTTTCGTCAACATCACCTAAATTTGCATATTTGTATTATTTTTTTATCAAAAGAATTCCGCCTGGGCATACCAATGCTTCTCTACACACCATGGCCGTTTATTGCTATGCCTTTTCACACCATTACCACAATGAGGCACTCATGCATGTACAATTTGCTATCATTGGATCCTGTCAGCATTTCCTCAGATAATCAGCAATATGCTGCCCCCCACCTCTCAAAGGCGACAATGTCTAGGAAGATAACCTCTTGAAATCAACCAGTGCACATACTAACTTTGATCTGGCCCAAAATCCCAAAGACTCCCTATGTCAGGTTAGTTTTTCATAATAAATCTAGTTAATTTAAAATATGGTTGTGTTCTTATCTTGATTTTTCTTCTTTTTTTTTCTTTTTCTTTCTCTGCAGCTTCCTTGTTAAAAAGCAGCAGTGCCTAAGTTCAGGGACCAAAAGGTGTCACCATGTCGTAAGTAGCCATTTTAAAAATAAAATCAAAACATAAATCAATTTGATTAACGCAATAACTGCAATTCATGGTTCTGCACATTTCTTAATGGCTTCATTCTAATCAATTTTTCACTGTGTTTTTTGTTTTATTTCAATTTTTCATTTTACTTGTCTGACTTCCAAGTAAAAATAACAGCTGAAATCTTACACTAGTTTATCAGCAGATAAACATGTCACAAAAACAGCGTGATACTAACAACGCTCCCCTCTCCCCACACACACCCATCCTAAGTGTTAAGAAGTAAAAAGTAAGGAGGAAAAAAAAAAAACAATATATAAAAAAAAAGAGGAAATATATTTATGACCAGAACAAAGGTATAGGAAGTTGTTCACCAAGGTACACAAAAAGGCAGCTGAAATAATATTGTTAATAAAGGTGTGACATTGATTGGAACAATCAAGGTCAATATGCTTAAAGTTATTTTACAGTCAGTTTTAGAAATGATGAAGGGTTTTGTGATAGCTTACGGACTTTTATGGATAGTTTATGAGCAGTTTTGGGTTTACAACAGCTGAGGGTTTTCCAGTTTGACACAGAACCCAAGTTTTTGCTCAGAGCAGATTGAAATGAGCTGATGTCAACTGACGAACACAGCCTCGACAAAAGATGTAGACGTGGACTTTAGCATCCAGAAAGTTGTTTTCTGCGATGGTGAAGTTTTAAGTTAGACATAAGACAGGTCATGGTTCAAAGCAGATTGAGATAGCTTATGTCAACTGATGAACATGACCTCAGCAAACAACTATGTAGCTGTGGACTTAAGTGTGTAGAGGGTCGATGGTGTCACACACACAGAGTGCAACTGATATTTGCAGAATGTGTCAGTTTATGCCTTCTGTGTTTTGTTTTAATTTATTTTTTATATTTGTAAAGTTAATAAATCCAAATATTTGGGCTACTGGATCACATTTGATGGAAGGTGTACTACTGAAATACAAAGTCGCATAGCTGCAGCCAAAGTCGCCTTCAAGAGACTGTCATCAATCATAACAAACAGAAATATTAAAATTCAGAATACTTTGTACGTATGTATGATCGGTTCTTTTATACGGTTGTGAATGCTGGACAGCACAAGGAAGAGACTAGAAGCAATTGAAACTTGGTTGCTGACGATATTTTTTGAAGATATCCTAGACAGAAAAGAAAACAAATCAAGAAGTATTAAAAATAGAAAACACAAAAAGGTGTTTAATAAAAACAGTATGAAAAAGGCAAATGGGGTTCATGGGTTATATCTACAGAAAAAAATAAAACAGCATAGAACAGATTAGTTTAACTGGAAAGATTGTGGGTAGAAAAAGCAGAGGATGACAGCGGTGAACATATTTTAATAAATGTTTTTTCCTCATTTTTTCTTATACATTGATAAACGTATGTTTCTTGCTGTTGTCCTCTGCTTCTTCTAACCATGATCTGAACAACTGGGCAACATAAAAAATGATGAGTAACAATGAATTCATGAATGCCTCGAGGGAGAAAGATAGATGGAGAACCATAGCTGTCAATGCCTGTACCAGGCAGGACACTACTTGTAAACCTGTGTGCACCCTCCTCTGAAGCTGCCAATCTGAAAGATGGCGCAGACAAAAGGGAAGATGAAGAAGAAAACTGTTGAACCAACATGGTTGGTGTTTGATGTCTAACAATGGACCACATGGTGGTATCCTAGCAGTTCTTAATGATATATATTTTTTTATTCATCTTCACACATACCTAACTAATCTCTGTGTGTGTGTGTGTGTGTGTGTGTGTGTGTGTGTGTGTGTGTGTGTGTGTGTGTGTGTGTTTCCTGTTGTGGCAGTGATAGATCAATGGTTATTTAGAGGTTCAACATGCTGTGTTCTGTTTGGCTTAGGCTTATTGCATTACTTTTACCTATAGACTCTTTCTCCTCCTCGTTCTCTTAATGGGCACAATAGTAAAGTAGGTTTGCAGGGCAACTAATCTAGAAGAAGGAAAACACTAAAATAACACCTGCAACCCGACAAGTCCTGGTGGCATACAGTTATTTTATTTTATATTTATACAGTCTTCACTTACCTGTTCAAGAGAGTATTCTGTTTTGGGCACAGTTAATGTTGAAAAAAAACCTTCAACTGTGGAAGTTGTATGATAATTTGAACTGGTATCATTATGATGAAGAGATTACCTGAAATACTATGCATGTATGCATGTGTTATATATATATATTTATATATTTATATTGATAAAAAGTTGAATGACCGTCTTCAGTGTCATGTCTGCTTGAGCATGTGAATTCGCCAGCAGGACTAAAAAAAAAAGTCATTTTCGGGCTCATGGACTTTCAGTGTTTCAGAGGGAGTGGCACTCGTCTGACAAGACGTTGCAATCATCATATATATATATTGTAAGTATATATTTATATATTGTAAGTATATGGCAATTAAGCTATACAGAATCTTCCGCGTTTCATCCTCATCGGGAATCGTGAGACAAGTGTAAAAACATCAGGTAACACAAATTCCATGCATTTTAGCCTGATGATTCTCTATGGAGATGGAACACAGAAGATTCTGTACTGATATACTGAAAATCAATGCGTAAAATATTATATCCTCTTATAACATTTTATGTGAATACATAAAATGATAATATATAGTAATAAAATTAAGCTGAAAAAAAAGATTTTCAATGATAAGATAAACCTATCAGGATAAAGAAAGCTCTACCCGATTAAGACGAGCAAAAATTAGAATAAGTTCAAAGGATAAAAAGTAAAATTACATAGAAACGTTATTATATTATCACGTCAATAAGGGTTACAGAAAGGGAAATGGAGGAGAAACCTCTTTAGGCCATGTAAACATCTTTTGACCTTTTGCACACGTGTGTGTGTGTGTGTATATATATATATATATATATATATATATATATATATACTTCAGAATAATGTTACTTAACAATCAGCTGGTATGGAAGCCTGTGATTATAAGATTTACAGAATATAACTGGCAGTAATATTCTAGAAGTATTATCCCATCTAAATAAGAATTGCTTGATATGAAACTAAAAAATTTCACTTCAAAAATGTTTTTTTGAAATTCATTGAATCACTACAATTAATATAAATATATATATATATATATATATATATATATATATATTAATTGATGCAAAATTCACAAAGTATTCCCATTATTTTGCTTAACCCCCCCCCCTATATATATATATATATATATAGGGGGTTTAAGCAAAATAATGGGAATACTTCGTGAATTTTGCATCAATTAATAGGTGTTTTAAACGTGTAAGAATTAAAAAATTATTAAAATGTTGGTTTCATGTTTTCAGCAAGATAAGAGTCAGGAATTTCTACAGAACCCTTGAGAGGAAAAATTTGTTGGTATAAGATCTTTTTTGCCTCCTCTTTCTAACACTCATCATATCTAGATAATTCAGTTGCACTATATTATATGTTCTAAGTAATAAAGAATATGCTGTTTATTTAGAATTACACTTGATTAAAAAAACGAAAATTCAGAAAAATCTTTATGATGTACATGTTCGTCACGGAATGAAAATGTCATATTCAAAAAATTGCGTAAATTGATCAAGTAATTTAGTGTTTTTTAATTAAAAACATCAAATTATATTGGGAAGCCATGAGGAAGAATGAGCAACCATCTTGTTTTATATTTTGCCAAAATTTAAGGGTGACAATTCAATTTGGCTACAGAGATATTGCTTGTATTCAAAATGATTAAAAATTTTTAATTGCTAAAAATCACAAAATTTGATTCTTTTAATAAAATTTACTTAATCAATTTATACGATTTAAAATTTTTAAATAAATAATCTACATGATAACTGTAAGCCTACCTTTTGGGTTACACAAGTAATGCAGATAAATATCACTATCTATAAAAGTGAATGTGTCTGTGTAAATTTCCCTATGCAATAACTCTTTCAATTTTGAGTCTACAGACTCGAAATTTGATGTACAGGGTACTGAGATTTTGAAAAATCTTTGTGATCGGTTTTTGGCCAGAAATTTGGCTGTTATGGGGTCAAAGTTAAATGATTTGACCTTTGGGAACTCTACCAAACATCTCCGACAATTTTGGGTCTAAACACTTGAAATTTTAGATATAGGTTCCTTGGACATGGATCTAACTTAATAACTTGATTTGAGGCCAAAACAATAAATGTTAAGGGGTCATAATAGGGATCAAAGTTTAAAAAATTGACCGTTTTTTTTTTTTTTTTTGCACAACGTACACCTCCAAACACCCGGACAACGCCAGGTTAAAATGTTAGTATATATATATATATATATATATATATATATATATATATAATTTGTTATTGTGTGAAATATATTATGCAACCTTAGCACAACTTGTACAAAGGATTTAAAATAAGTATAACCTGACAATTGTGTAGAAATATTGTTTCAGAATTATAACTACTTTTGTTGGCCTGTGAACAGCTACAACAGAATCATGAACGTGCATCAGTATCCAATTTGCCTGAGAAAAAATTTTCTTGTTCATTTGCACTAAATGGAAATCACTTAAATCTGAAAACTATTTATTTATATATTAATATATTTGGGCAGCATTTTTTTTGCATGTTCTGTTGAACAGCAAGGATAATTCCTGTTTGTTTTTCTTGCAATCTATTTTTTCCTTTGGCGGACCAATGTTCGAATGTTCTGTTCAAGTGTAAAAAGAAATTTGCGACAGTCACGTACGTTTTCGACTTCCAGAAGTTGTCTTCAAGTGATTGATGAATTAAAACATACGTTTGGTGAATTTATTGAAAAGTTGATTAAAATCGTTTAAAATCATTAAAACAACTTAAGCGTGCCTTCCCCCTCATATTGAGCCTAATTGATGGTCAGTTTGTTCATGCAGATGAGTTGGGCTTTGATGATTGGGAGGCGCGGATCACAATATGAGATGGCTAAAATGGCATTGTTTTTAATTAATATAGTCCTAAATTCATTTTAGGTGGGGGGGTCATGCTACAAGGTGTTGGTAGATGGAGCTGTTCAGGGAGTATAGGTGACATATTAGCTTGCGGAATATACTGGTTCTAGTCATGCTCATGTACATGTTGTTTTTAATCGACTTTTCAATAAATTCACTAAATGTAATTTTTTAATTCATCACTCGCCTGAAGACGACTCATGGAAGTCGAAAACGTTTATGACTATGGCAAATTTCTTTTTACACTTAAACAGAATGTTCAAACATTATCCTGCCAAAAGGAAAAAATGGATTGCAAGAAAAACAAGCGGGGGTTATATATATTTACTTCATTTGCATACTCTATGATTTTGTATACTCATAGGATGCTCTGAAGGCCAATTCCACAGTATTTCATCATTTCCTTTATGCTAGTCTGTCACAAGATTGCCAGTTCTGAGTGCTTTTCTTGGGGAATGAATTGAATAACACTATCATGCATATTTGTCTACATATAATCCTTTTTTGTGATATTTATATCACAGAGCTCGAACAGCTTAGATTGTTATTTATTATTTATGCTTTTTAAGTTTGCCTGGGATTTTTCTTATTGATTAACCATTTTTTTATCTGCACCAGTTTACACCATAACGTAAAATAATATTCTGTTTGTAACCTTGTGTATATGTATGCTTTTAGGGCAAAGTCACTAAATTATGGCTTGAGTAGATTACAAACAAAAAAATCCCTGTGCAAGCATTAAGAATGTTCTATTAAGTACTATTACATAAGGAATCATTTCGACTTGAAATCTATTGAGAAATACACGTTATGAATATGTAGACAATTAGTTAAAGAAATACCAATTATTCAACAATGGTCGCCTTAATTTCACTTGATCTAAAAAGCGAAACGCTGCAATCCGAAACTAAATCAGCAAACGAAATGCTTCCTTTCTTTATAATTCTAGGAAATGGTACAAGTAATAGTCAGTGGCTCATAGAATATCTCTAACATGATTCATAAATGCTGTTTATGACGAACATTTGATATGGACTGTTCTTATTTTGGTTTCTGTTTCGGATCATGTTTCACTTTTTAGATCACATAAAATTGAGACACTCATTGCTGGATAATTGGAATTTCTTCAACTGATGTTTACATTTTTAAAGTATGTATTTCTCAAGACAAAATGTGTATTTTTCAGTAGATTTTAATTTGAAATAATTCCTCATGTAATAATATTTCATTAAAAAAAATCATTTTTAACATCTACATAATTCTTTTTCTTGCAATCCACTCAAGCCGTAATTTAGTGACTTTTCCGCATTAGGATTAGTAAGCAAAACAATATTTTAATAAAAACAATATTTCTCTCGAGTAATCCTATAACTAAGAATAAGTTTTAGTGTTTTAATGGGTGAATAAATAACTAATTTCATATACAAAACAATAAGTTACGGTCATGTTGAGGGTGAAAGTCTAATCCTTAAAAGGTCGGAGGTTACATTGGCTGAAACATTGTGAGATGAGGACTGTAGTCTTAATAATAGAAGTAATACAAATTGTCATCTGTAGTGAGCGAAGTCACCAATCAGGTAGAGGATTTGAGAAAAGTTCACTTGGTCCTCTTAACCAAGAATGAATACACAAGATTGTCAAAATTATATTATACGACCGATGTACATTTATTTGCAGTAAATGTTACATAAGATATAGTTCAATACTGTAAAAGGCATAATAAACAGTACTTGCGTGAGTGCAAAAGTTTCTTGTGTGTGTGTGTGTGCAGCATTAGTCTGTATAGCAAATATGAGAGCGTTGTTTTGATACGTCTGCATCCTTAAGAAAGAGTGAAAGAAAGGTAAAGTGGGAATGGAAAACTGAAAAACATACTCAAAATAACAAAAATAATAAAAAGCAAACACCAACCCAAAAAACTTAAAACACATCCTAACTTCCTCCAAACTCAATTAACACACTACAAAAGGGGTTATAAAATGCAACAAATAGCGATGTGGCATAATAATAGAAGGAAATACACATTCAAAAACCCATCACAGTGCATTAGTCAGAATAAAAAAAGACCAAAACTGCACCTCCAGAAATGTAGTGTATGCACTAAGATGCACAACATGCAACAAATCTTATGTAGGCACCACCAAAAACCTCAGTAATGGGTGGCCTTACATAAGAGCAACATAAAAATTGCGGAAAACAGACACATTAAAAACACACGCACGGCCACATACACAGGCACAAAATTCCTCCCACCTCTAATGTAACACATTGAACAGTACCAACTTTACTTTAATATAAGACCAACAACGCTAAGAAATACTTAGAATCACAGTATAGTATCTATCCTGATACTACACCCATCTCTTCTATGCTCAGTCAGTGGAGGAGAAATCTTTTGTGACTGAGACAATTCTTATTCTCGTGGTTATCCAGAGTACTCCCTTTTGGGGAACAGGATTTTCCCCACATGAAACGTGTTAAAACTATTTGAAAAGATTATTTCAATGACCTAAATGATAAAGAAAAAATGAAAATATGAAATAATAAAATAAATATAAAAAAATAAAAACATAACAATTGTGACTCCACTCATATTTCTCTTGTTTGTATCTCTGAACCCATTATTTATATCTGTATATATAAATTCGTATTCCTGTTTGTTTGTTTGTTTGTTCACAATTTGATTAATATATACAAAAGGTCCATTACTTTATTGTTTCATTCATTCCTATATATTGTATGATTCTTGCAAAATATATGATAAGGGGGTTATCGCATTTGCATATCACATTAAAGAAAATCGATTTTATTAAATAGCAATATGTTAATTATTGCTAATAGTGAGAGAATTGTTTTAAGTGTTCTATTTAAGTTTATTTAAATTTGATTTATATTGATAACATATTTAATTTAATTTATTTTTACCAACATTGATTTGTTTTTATAAACCAATTTGAGTTATTTCCTCTGGGAACCAACTTTTTTTTTTCTTTTTCGGCAGATAATCAAACTAAAAATAATTCACACAAGCTTTCAAGCATTATTTTTGGAATTAGTTTAAATAAAATAATTTCCAACGTGATTTCGCAAATAACATTGTGGTCCAGTGAATTTTTATTTTAAAATAAACAAACAATCCAATTCAACTACGATTCTTTATTTAAAACAAAAACAAAAAAACTTTCATTTACATTTTTTTTCTTCACATTTTTTTGACATCGTAACTGCTAATTTTTTTTCTTTTAATAACACAATAAGTCATAACTCATCATTTTTATAACATAAAAATGTGTATTTCAGTTAACGCAAATTCTACTCAGGTATTTTTGAAACTGAATTAGTTCGTTTTTGTTGCAGCAGACCACAAAAACGAATCTTTCTAGACTGAGGCAGCATTAAAGAAGTTTGCTTAAACTGGTATACAGTCATAAAAAGGTGCTCAATATTCTAAGAATAACTTCTTTTTGTATCTCTTCTGCTGAAATATCTGATGGAGAGTCTATCACGTACTACTTCTTTTCGGGGGCGATGACATTTTCGTGTTTTCATCTGTTCTTTTATTTTTGAAATTTTTGTTAGGGTAACGATGGAGTTGACTAGTGTTGGGACGATTCCTAATTTTTATACGATTCCGATTCCAGGAAAATATTGATTAACGATTCCGATACCAAGTACGATTCCGATTCCTAGGGAATTATTGTTTTGAAATATACCAGGTAGTTTTATACTTATGGTTGGTAATTACCAAATATGTTCCCTAACTTTGGAAGAGATATTTTATGTCTACACCGTCGTGTTTTGGTTTAAATAAAATTATTATATAGTGAACTAAACGGAAAAATTAGCAAAATTTATTTTAGAGAAAATTTATTTTACTTAATTGGAATACAGAAAAAAAAACTCAAAGAAAATAGAATTTATCCTTCAGAGAAAAAACAAATAAAATAGAATTTATATTACAGAACAAAAACAAGAAAATTAGAGAATAAATGCACACGATTCATTATTTTGGTCCTCATAATTAACAGATTTAATGAATTAAATAAAAAAAATATAGCGGAAGAGAAAATATATACTAATTAAATATAAAAAAGATAAATATTTAATGTAATAATTTATAAATGAACGTGCGTAATGAAAAAAAACAATATACCACGTGACATGGCGCCGTAGATACAAAATAACCTTTCCAAAGTTAACGACCATATATGAGAAATACCATTAATCGAAAGTTTTTGTGTTTTATACCAAAAGGTAGGTATAGCGAAAAGTTACAATTAAAGGAATTTCAAAAACGATTTTTTGTTTGGCTATTGATTGATTGATTTGTGACGGCAGTTCTTCAGACCTCCATAATTCACAAGGAGTAGTTAACACCTATTATTTTTTCTTACTTTTTCATTGCTTTTATACGTTTCTAACGTGAAGAATAAGTTTAGCCAAACTAATTTTGAAATAGGGTATATCAAAGGAACACATATAAAAATGATACCACTATAAAAACAAATGAAATACTAGATAAAATTGAGCAAACATAATTACCAAAATTACAGAAAAAGATAAAAAAAAATGGTGAAGTTTGTTGAGTGAAATGAATTATTGAAAGAAAATTAATTGAACTAATAGAAATGTTAAATAAAAAAATGTCACATTTCAATGTTTTTTTAATAATTAAATTCTCAGGGTTGTCGAAATTAAAAATTAAGTGATTTTTTTTTATTAGACTTCTTTCAAAGCTTGTTACCTTGAAAAATACATTTAAATCCCTGTTTTTTAATGTTAAATAAAAAAATTTAATTGATAATTGAAATTTTAAAAACATATTAAACATTGAAAAATGACTAATCTCACAAATTAACGTCCAATAAAGTAGATCCAGTCTTCATACAGGAATTCGGTTATAATAAATATATCTTTCCCAAACTTAAAAATTAAATCTTTTTTTTTTTTTTTTTTTTTTTTTTTTTTTTTTTTTTTTTTTGGAGAGAGAGAGAGAGTGCTTTAAAATCGCCGGGGAGTGCCGCCTAAAATTTTAAAGAAGTAAATTTTAGGAGTTTAGTGCCTTTCAAAGACGGTTATCATAATTTATTATCATCATTTAATTTCCTTTTTTTCCTCCCCCCACACCTTTCCACGTGGTTCAGTAGTTAACCAGTGCTCCTGTTGCTGTCAGTCAGCTATCTTACCTAAGTTTTAATTTCTAGTTAAAAGAATTTTTCATGAATAGAATCAGCATTTTTAAAAATTATTTTTTTAGTTGTATATATTGTATTTACTCTTTGAAGTTAAGGAGGGTTAAAAAAATTGGTGACACCTAGATGGTGACGTAGGCAAAAAAAAAAAAAAGACACTGCGATTTCGACCCTCACTAATAAAACTGCTCTGAGTGACTAGTTGGTAATTTTTTGTTCCTTTCCTTTTTTTATTTTGCTCCTCCAATTTATTTGGATGCTTCATAGTTAAATGTTTTAACATGTTGGTTGTGGTCATGTTAGATGGTTTTGTTCCTCGCGATATTTTAATTTGACAGACTTTGCAAATGGCTTTCAACTCATCATCTTCAACTTCAAAAAGTTTCCATGCAAGACTTTTTTTTGGACTTTGGGCCATATTAGAAAATTCAGTTTATCTGTAAACAAATAATTTACTATTAAATTTTGTTTTAAAGCTAGTCACTTATTTGGATAATTAATTGAAAATAATCCGCTAAAAAAGACAAAAAGAAAAAAATATAAAGGGATGGGGCGGTAAATTGTACCAACCGGTAGTTAACAAAAAAAACTTATAGAATTTAATTTTTGAAACCAATGTATAAAAGTTTACATAATGAAATGCGAATATGCATTTTCTTTTGAATTTTTTTTTGGTTGACTGTGTTCAATTCACACATGGTTGATGCGGTTCAATATTGCTAAACTATAAGTCTTAAGTAACATTCTATTTATAAATACTTTTTAAAATGAAATTATTTAATTAATCGTAAATATTATTTAGACATAAAAATTAATTGATTACAAAACCTTTTAAAAATATATATATTAATTTCTTTTTCATTCGGCAAAAAACTGCACAAAACACTTTTAATTTTCAATTTAAAATTCTAGAAAAAAAATTATATTATTCTGCTTTTAATATAATCAAATTCAGGGTTTTATCTTTCTGGAGAAAAAAATAAAAAAAAATGGATTTTATTTCAATGAAATTAAAAAAAAAAACTTGACTGAATTGAATTAATTACCCTTAAATTAACGAAGGGGTTATTTAATAACTTTAGGTTTGGAAGAGATAGGTATGGGGTCGATTTTTTTGAAACTTCAAAAGAAGCCGACTACTGTTAAAACTTTGCGAAATAATACGTGATCAATTTCATTTTAGAGATATTTCTTTCAAAAGCCTTCTTTTAAAAATAGAAAAAAAAGTATATTGTTCTATTAAACCTTTTACTGTTTAAATAATTTGACTTTGCTCGTTTTATTTTAAGAAAATATAAGTTGAAAAAGCATTTTCATTCAGTATTAGAAGATTTGTCAGTATAAAAAAACAATCGCCAAAAAGATAAGCGTTTTTGTTTGTTTTTTTTTACTCGCAATGTAGAGCCCTGCATACTTCTTTTCAAGTTAACTCTTTTGTAGTTTTGATTACAATAGATCTGAATGAATGAACCTTGTAAGGGAAGGGCACTAAGCATTGCCCTGTTAATAATGAATTTCTTTGGTTTCTTTTTATAACATGTTACATTTCTCTCTTGCGGTTAGAAATATCAGGAAATTATTTTCTTTTTTTCAACATCAGACTAAAAGAATCGTAATGAAGGTATTTTTTAACGATGCGATTCCGATACCTCCCAAAATACACGATTCTTACGATTAACGATTCCGATTCCGATTAATCGTCCCACCACTAGTTGACATATAATGAAAAACTGTTCAGTATCCTTAGTATAGCAAGTCTGTCCAAACCAAACATCATGTCGACCCTGGCAACGCTGGGTATCCATGCTAGTGTGTGTATATATATATATATATATATATATATATATATATATATATTGCTTTTGAATGTAGTATACAAAGACATCATTTTTTTCTCAGGAGTTTTTGCACAATTCATTATCAATGATTGCTCGATGATAAAATGAACAGGTAGTATTCCTTGGAGTTTGAGTGACACTAAGTCTTCCTAGATTTTCAGTATGCTCCACTTGTTTTCATTACAGCTTGTGTTCTTGCTACAATTATTTACCATTGAACTTTTGCTAATAATGACTTTTGTTTTTCTGGAATTAATAAATCTCCACAAAATATCACTATTCTCCATGCCCTTCTGTTTGGATGGTACTTTCTCTTCTCAGTCTTTCCATACTCCCAATCTATTACCATTTTCTGTGTTACCAGCCAATGCAATATCCCAGAAAATGTCTCTGGACGGTCTATTATTATCATTAATTCTTTTTTTCTATCTCTGTCATTTATTTGAAACTATTTTCTGATGTTTATTATTTAATAGTACGAGTTACTATGGTGGTCACCTTGATCGCTACATCGAGCACAATGACCAGTCGACATTACATAAGATGAAAGAAACTTATTGGACAACCAAACAAGCGGTCATCAAGAAACTTGGTAAAAAAGAAGATGAACATGTTGTTGCCTCAGATCAGGAATTGGATTCCAAATTGGAGGTAAGTAACTGGTTTTTATTTACATCAAACCATTCATAGATTTGTGTATTACATAACTTTTTTACTCCTTTTTACCTCAATCAAGGTGCATTGCCACTTGGCCGTAAGTAGTTACTATTGGGATCATGTCAACAAGGGATTATGTGAGGAGTTGAGCATCGAAATGCCTGTCTGCATTACATTTCAGGGAATTTGGGGAATGGCTTGTCTCTGGGAAGTCCCTGTGATTGTACCTCTGCACCGGGCTAATAGACAAAGAAAGAATGTAGAAACCGGGCAACAGGCAGAACCTACCTACTCTTTGAGCTATTTAGGTTTACAAATTGGATAACTTATTAAAGTCACTAGCTCTAGGAAGGTTGTCGACCAGGACTAAGGAGGTGTCCCGCCCTTCAGAATGGTTTTAGGTTAAAATAAAAGTATTGAATTTGTTTTATCGATATTTACTTTTTATTTGAACTTGGGTGTGCTATGTTCGAATTCTCTTTAAATACTCTATCAGTTTCATTAATAGATTTAAGAAACGTTTGAACCCATATATTCTATAAATAAAATAGTAGGGTAGACTAGACTCTCAAACCTTGCTGAAACAACACCAGCTGTTCTCTGCTGATCCCAGTTTTGTTTACAGTCGTTATGGATGTCCCCTTGCATTTGAACTTGAATAATGCTTGTTCAGGAGAGGTGTGGTTGGAATTGTGTAACCCTTGCTTCATTATACACCTCTGGTTCAGGCATCCTTACAGGAGTTATCCATTGTTTTTCAAGACTGAAAAGTGTCCTCAGATATTCAGTCTATCATCTTTGTTGTTGCCCTTTATGTCGACCGATGTGTTCTCGGCCTTCCTCAAGTATAATTTTCATGATTCATGATGATGCTTTTTCTTGTATCAAATGTTTTTTATGTTCTCTATCAGCTGATGTTTCTTATGTATTTCAATCTGATTATTTTACTATTAAGAGCACAATTCTAAGACTACGAATATTATTTGCAATGAATGGGTTTCAACTTTTTAATAGCATTTTGCCAAATTTGACATAAACAGAAGGGCTGGGATGCTGGATGAAATAATTATATAACATAACACCTAAACAGTTGTAATGTTCATATAGATGTTATACAAATAGTATAATGCGACTTGGACTTTTCTTTCTGATCTCACAGTCCCTCTTTTTTCTTTCTTTTTTTCTTTTTTTTTTAAACTCTTTTTAACTTTAAACAAAGTATATTGCCTCTTGGAACGTAAGGAGCTACTACTTGGGATTGTGTCTAACAGGGGGCTGTGGGGAATTGGACAACAAGATGTCTATTCACATTACATTTAAACTTCTGCAAGTTAGTACAGTCAAGGAGGTAGAAACAGGTAAGGAATTCCAAAGTCTAGCAGTCCAAGGGAAGAAACTATTAAATTAAATAGCTTTCTGACGTCTAGGGACCTCAACAGTGAATGGGTGGGATTTTTCTGTTAGTCGGGGATATGTACATCAATGTGGCACAAGTGCTACGAGTTCATCAGACCACATTCCATTATAGTACTTGTAAAACAGTCATAGATGTGAAATTGTGGTGATGGGGCAGAGGTTGGAGATTTGTTGACAGTGCAGAACCTATTAGATTTGAGACTTTTTTTTTTTTATCTGTTTAAGAGTGAGAGATTAGTGGTAGATGAACCAATACTCCAGGCAGGGGTGAATTATTATTTTGCATGTACCAATTCGTTAGAAAGACGTGAGCTTTGGATAGTGTGAAGTCACCCCTTAGTTGTTATTACCCCACCAGGTCCAGTCTGACCTGAAGAAATGGTAGTACCTTTCAGAGCCCTATCTATGTTGTAAATAAACTTTGCATTTTGGCCAAGATCAAAGTGTAGTATCTGTTCCAGCAGATGCTGCACTTAAGATAATTTGTACCAGTCAATGGAGGGGAAACCCTCTATACTGGGACAATTATTATTTTTGGTAACCAGAGTGCCCCCTTTTTGCCTACTTTTAGGGGAGCTGGTTTTTACCTCACATTAAAAACGGCCTTGTGCCTAATTTGCTCAGTGGGGGAGCAAATAAATACCATCTGTTCCGGCAGATACTGCACTTAAGATAATTTGTACCAGTCAATGGAGGGGAAACCCTCTATACTGGGACAATTATTATTTTTGGTAACCAGAGTGACCCCTTTTAGGGGAGCTGGTTTTTACCTCACATTAAAAACGGCCTTGTGCCTAATTTGCTCAGTGGGGGAGCAAATAAATACCATCTATGTTGTAAATAGAATCTATCATTTATGGACTATTTGTTTGCAAAATATACACCTACAAAACAAATTAATCTACAAATCGATCATTTACAGCATGAATCAATATATGAACATATTAAGAAGTTGAAGCCTAAAATCTTACAACAAAATGACTAGATTTGGCATTAAATAACCCCAAAAGTGTTGATTTTCCCTATGAAAAACAACACACCCAATGCAATAAAGAATTTGTTGAATAGTACGAGGGTTATTCCAAAAGTAAAGCCTCCTATTATTTTTTTAACTCTAAAAGCTGAAGAGCTGCAAAGGCATAAGTGGTATCATTAAAACAAGCAATCTTTTGTGCTCCAGAATTTATTTTTCTACATAGTCACCACTATTTTCAATGCCCTTTTGTCAGAAATTCAATGATGCATCCCTGCTTCTGATGCACGTTGATGACTGGTTGCTTTCTCAGGATCTCACACTATCAATATCTGCAAAAGTGATAAAACTTTCAGGTCATTAATTCATAAGTTCAGTCATCATAACAATGCAATTTGCATTCCTCTCTGATCAATTCGGGTGGAATAAAAAATAGGAGGCATTACTTTTGGAATGCCCCTCTCATGGTAATTTTTTTCTGCATAACATGTCTTGATATGAAGTTGAATCTTTTTAAAAAATGAAGATTTTGTTTAACAACGAATATTTGACTAAACTTTTGTAAAATTTTTTTTTTTTTTTTGTCCTTTTGTAAACATCTAAGCCAGTGCCATGCAACAGTCTATTGATGCCCGGGGCTAACTCCTTGATTGTATATCTCAAAAGTGCAAGTATAATTCCTAATCATAAGAAATTGAGACAAGAAAAAAATTAGATCTTTCTTAGTCAATAGGACCATCCATGGTTGTCATTGATGGACATACATCCAAACAGTATAACATTAATGAAAGAATTTCTCAGGGGTTGATCCTTGGATCACTTATTATTCCTGATATTCATTAACGACCTCCCTGATAATATTGTGTCTGAGATGGGTATATTTGCTCATGATATAACGCTCCATAACATGCATGAGGAAAGAACAAATGTACACAAATCTAAAACAATGGCAGAATCCTTAGAAAATAACCTCCAGACCATAGTGGAATGGGGCTGTAAATTGAGGTGACGTTTAATGCTACTAAGACTAAGCTGCTTTCCTTTAACAATTACAAGAAGCCTCTCTAACCACCAATATCCTTGACAAATCTTCCTTCAAACTCCTCGGCTTAACATTCACAGGCAATATCAACGAGTACAAATACATAGAGGACATTGCAAAAGCTGCTGCAAAGAAGGTGGGCTCCTTTTATCGTGCTAGAAGACTCCTCACACCTAAGAGTATCCTATACCTCTACAAGGCCACCATTCACCCATGCATAGAGTATTGTTGCCACATCTGGACTGGTGCATCTACGCCTAACCTTTCCCTCTTGGATAAGGTCCAAAAAAGAGTTTTCAATCTAATAGGTCCCACTTTCTCAACTAAGCTCCAATCCCTGTCCCATCGCTGCAATGTTGCATCTCTGTACCTGTTTACAAGTATTTTAATAAAATGTGCTCTGATAAACTCGTTCCACTTGTGCCCCTTCGATGTACATATCCCCGGCAAACCCGTTTAGTAACAAAATGTCATCCCTTTACTGTTGAGGTCTCTAAATACCAGAAAGCTTTTTACTCTGATTGCTTCTTCCCTCGAACAGCTAAACTTGAGAATTCCGTTCATGCTACCTGCTTCCTTGACTATGCAGAAGTTTAAATGTAAGGTAAACCAATATCTTGTTAATCTTTCCTATCCATGGTCCCAAATAGTAGCCCCTTACGTCTAGGTGGCGATATGTCTTGTTAGGAGTGAACGTGAGTAAAAAAAACAAAAGTTTAAATTGAATCACCCCCTCCCACACACACACACACTCCTTTTGCACATTCCTGTCTGCAGAAAATGTATACATGGAAAAATAAATTTGCAATAGATATCTTGCGTTTTTATTTAGTCTAATTCATTGTGTAATTAAAAATTTCCTTTTTGTTTTAGGTTTTCCGTGCAATTCAAAAGTCCAGTATGGAATTGTTACGTGTGATTGAAAAATATCAAGATAGGATTTGCGGTGAGTTCATTCCTCCTTTTTTAGCTAAACATGATTTTTATATCAAAGATATTATTCAGTATTAATTAGAAAATTTGTCTGAATTCAATGTTCACACGATTCTAGTAAATTTTTGTTTCTAACTTGAAATTCTTTGTTTTTTTGTTTTTTTTGTTTTTTTCTTCCTTTGAAGATTGTAATGCTGGGTATGGGGCAGCCAAACCAGCTGCCAACATTGCCCCGCTTTTTTATTGAAACCAACCAAGAGCTCTTTTTAGTATCCTTGCTGTTCCCTTAAGTGCAATTGTCTGAATCTCTTTTGCACTTGGTTCACCAGGAATATTAGTTAGGTAGGACTTTAGGTTCTTCTTCATAAGTCCTGTGGCACCTATGATAACTGGTATGATCGATATCCCCTTTAGGTTCCAGTTTCTTTTCATATCATACATGAGACCTTGGTATTTGGTCTGTTTCTCTCTTTCAGCTCTGTTAAAACCGCTATCATTAGGAACACTCACTTCAATCGACCTTATGATCTCTGTTCAACTTTCTGTCAAAAGTAATCGTTTTTTTTTTTCTATCTTGTTTGATTTTATTTCATGGTAATGGTGTTTCTATTTCCTGTTAATTTTTGTTAATGTTGAAGAAGCTTTGTTACATGCAAATACATACAAAATATATATTTGCATGTATTTTCAAATTATATTTTGATTGCTGGCATTACTTTTCCTAATAGACTTGAATGCTAACAGGTAGGACCACCTGAAAACTTTAGACTATTGTCAGTTCAAGAAAGGAAGTTGATTCAAAGATTGCAGGAGATTAAATGACTTACTGGCAAGATAATTTTCCAATGAAGGATTGAAAATTTAAGTAAAAAATTTTTTGTTATAGTTTTAAAGGTTAAAAAAAGCTTCCAAATCTGTCTATCTGTATGCACAATGGCCTCTATCAAACTACTGTCAATTTATAGTCTACAAAGTAATGCTGGAGAGCTATATGTTTTGGTTTCAATTCTAGCTGATGGCAACCAAGTCATATTTTTATTTTTTATTTTTTTAACTTTTAAAGTCACTATTATATATTGGGTACAATATAATAATCAGTAGGGAATTGGCTCTATAATAAACTAGCAGGACCTGTGGAAATTCCGCAGCAGACTCTTTGTTATATATCGATGTTAACATTGTGTGAATGTCCAGCATAAATGGAGATGCCCTGATATTATTGTAACTCTTTTGTTGAAACTGCAAAAGTATTTATTTAAACTAGCAAGGATGCCTGGCATAGCCCCATCATAAGATACG
Organism: Euprymna scolopes; assembly: GCF_053919585.1. Taxonomy (NCBI): domain Eukaryota; kingdom Metazoa; phylum Mollusca; class Cephalopoda; order Sepiida; family Sepiolidae; genus Euprymna; species Euprymna scolopes. Next base: position 13,870,190 of record NC_136500.1, read on the forward strand.
CTTAAATATATTTTAGTTCATGCAGATTTTGTATATATTATTATAGTCAATTTTCTATTGATTCTTCTATACTATAAAGATATGATTTCAAAAATAAAAAATATATATTCAAATGAATTGGGTGCATTATTTGAATCGAAACCAAAACTTATGAAGAATTTTTGGTAAGATTATTTATTACAATGAATGGAAGTGACGTTTCTGAATTGTTTAGATGAGGCTTGATTATTCGTATTGAATTCATCGGACTATTGTTTTCATCTTGAGTGTGATTCTCACAATATTTTGGTTGATGTAACCTCTGACCTTCTACAGGTGTATCTAGTCGAACTCTGGAATGTTTCTGTCGAACTCAGGAATTTGGACAGAATTTCAAGCAGAACCCTGAAATAACGCACTTGCATCCCAATTAGCAAGTATAATGGAGATGTTGACTTTCTGTGTAGAAACTACACACTTTGTGATCAGATCCGATATATATCGGCAGGAAGAAAGTCTGGCAATGGGACCACAATTGTCTCCAGTACTGGCCAATGCATACATGGAATACTTTGAGGAAATAGAATTAGGATCAACACCACTAAAGCCAACAATGTGGTTGCGATATGTAGATGATGCATTCATACTCTGACCCCATCAGGAAGATGTTTAAACATTACTAGACCATGTGAACTCAATCCGTCCAACTATACAGTTCATGATGGAAAAAGAACATAACAAATTATCATTCCTAAATGTGCGGATAACCTGAACTGGTCAGGGGTTTTGTCATCTGTATACCGAAAGCCAACTTTCACAGTAGAGATGTACTGATTAATCGGCAGATAATCGGTAATCGGCATAATAGGCCACTTTGCCGATTAATTGGTAATCGGCAAATTTACCAATTAATCAGCCGATTACTTTTCTCTTTCCTATTAAATTTAAATCATTTCATCACTGCCAAGTAACTCATCAGATAGTGTTGACACATTAACATAGTAACTACTAATTTAACTTAACATTTAATTAAACAGGGTTCTATGAACAAATTTATCTTTAGTTGACCTTTGACAACTAAATATTTTCGTTTACTAGCCAAATAGAAAAGTTACTAGCCAAAGCCATGTCATTTTTGGAATATGACATCTTCGTTCTGTGACGCGTATGTACGTAACAAAGTTTTTTTGTAGTTTTTAAATAAGTTTAATTCTAAATATACAACAAATTTTATGTTGATACTTGAAGGTATAAACATAATTTCTTCAGATATTTTTTTAAACGGCCTTTGTTAAAAAAAAAAAAAGTACATTGTTCTGTTAAATTTTTTATTGTTTAAATAATTTAACTTTGTTCGTTTTATTAAAAAAAAAAGTTGAAAAGATATTTTTCACTCTGTTTGGAAGATTGTTGGTGAAAGAAATACAATCACCAAAAAATAAGCATTTCATTATTTCTAGTTGCCACTTTGAAAAATCACTCACAAATGCAACTGTTTCACTCGCAATGTAGAGTCCTGTTAAGTGTCTGGCCACTATTCTGGCTTTTTGCCTTTATTAACTAAAATTACAAAATGCGAAGTATAATTTCCTATTCTTAAATGAATATATTTAAATAATTAGATATATACTTAAATAATTAGATATATACTTAAATAATTAGATATATACTTAAATAATTAGATAAGAAAAAAGAAATTACAAACCAACTTCAAAGTACAAATTTTAATTCTAATCTGAAGTTCTGTACCTGCTTTACTTCCTCATCTATTCTTGCTACTTGTCTCCTCTGCTCTCATAGTCTCCTCAATATTTAGAGTTGAATACTTTTAAGTTGTAATGTATAAACATTAGAGTTTCTCTATTCTCATGACACAGCCTGTTCTTCATAGGTTCATACACATAATTACCTATACTAAATAGCTTCTCACTCTCCATAGATGAAGGTGGTGTGCTTAAATATTTTGAAGCCAGTTTATTCAGCAGTGGTAAGGTCTCCCAGCACTGAAATGGATCATCATTTCTTGCGAGTAGTTGTAAAGCTATGTAATGGTCAAGTTCTTTTGTGCAACCATAAGGGATTTATTGTGATTCTTGTATTTCTGTTGTAATTGCAGTTTCCAGGTTTAACTCTGTTTCTACCTGCTCCAAGTTTTCATTTGTTAGTGTAGGCTTATTTTAAGCTAATTCATCAAACAGGTTTGAAAGAAATACAGTTTTACTTTCACTTTGATCTTATTGACCCTCAACAGAGCTTGATGAAGTGTATTCTGCTGATTCTACTTCATTATCATTAGTAGAAAGTAGATGTAGAATCCAATTCTTAGTGTTTTCCATGTCATTCTTTTAAAATTTGAACCTTGGATCTAGGAAAGTAGACACACACAAGTTTGTATCATTTAGATAGGATGGAAATCTTGTTTTCATTGAATTGTTCAACAGTGGTAAAGATTCTACTAAAATCAGAAATATCAGAATTAGATTGGACAGCTTTTGAAAGAAATAACCTCAAAGCTAAATTGTAGGTATTATCATTGATATGGTGGAAGTTCTGTGACTTGCTTTTTTGGTTATTTCTTCAAATGGACTCAATAGCTGCACAATTTTTTTAAGAAGTCCCCATTAGTAAGCTGTTGAGGTAGAAATCTTATAGCGTCGCAAATTGTTGTATGAAAAAAACAAAAACAAATAAATCTCTTATTAAAAAATTCTGGTTTGTGCAAATCATTCTGTTTCACATATATTACATGAAAAAGTCCTTTCCGATTAATGTTTACCAGTTACAAGATATTCTTTTATTCTGAAAAACAGCCAATTTCGTTTGCTTATATAAAAACATTAATCAGGAAGGACTTTTTCTGGGCATTCAACGTGAAGCAGAACGGTCCATACAAACCAGAAATAAATCATTTGTAAACAGTCACAGCATTAACTTCAACAAAGCCAATACAAAAATAAAATAATGTTAAAACAATAAAAATCAATAGTATTTATGCTGAGAACTTTTTGGAAACCCATTTCTTAACATGTGGAGGAGAGGATATTTTTCTAGCTAGTCTATACTTTCACCTAACAATTTAATAAACAATACAAAACAAATGATTTGTGCCACAATCATTGAAAAAGGACAGTTGAAGTTTTTTCTCTGTTTGTGTTTGACTGGGGAACGAGTTGAGAGAACCACCTCAAATGGAGTAATGTGATCAGTGCCGAGCAAAGAATTCAACAGAATCACAAAGAAATACCAATTGTATAAAAAAAAAAAACTTTATCGTTGATAATATGCAGCTCTTTTTTATTAAAATTAAATTGATGTTGAACATATACGTTTACTTAATTACATCACCATGATAAAGAAAGTGAAAAATGCTACATAAAATTATTACGTTTTCTTGGGGATACTATTTAAGAAATACATGATATAGCATTCTACAATATGTGTAGATTAGGCATACAATATTCCAGATCTATATATTTTAACAGTTTTTGTGATGTGTGATTTTAAAATTAGTTCATGTTTGACATTCGGTACTTTATTTCCACCACCAAAATTGAATATATCAGCATTTTTTTCAAGATAATGAAGTAAATTGCAGTTGGAATTGTTTAAAGAAAATAGGCATAATAATCATTATGTATAGAATTATATTGAATGTTCATATTTACTGTGATTTTATTCAGTTTTATTTGATGATACTTTAAAAATTGTCCATCAGTGGAATTTTATCATAAATGCTCACTTTTCACACCCTAAAAATGAAGGCCGAAATTGAATTATAAATAATTGTACTTTTACTTCTATTTATCTTATACTCCAAGTGATGAAAACTTTTTTTTCTGACATTTTTACTGGCTTTTTGTTAGTTGCTTTCAAAGTTGCCGTATTGTAATTTATATTTTTTTTCGTGCTTCTTCACCCTCAGCAGAGTAGTGTATCCTGCTGATTCTGTTTCATTATCATTAGTGGAAAGTAGATGTAGAATACAATTCTGCATGTTTTTTTTATGCCAATCTTTTAAAATTAGTATTTGAATCATGGGTCTAGGACAGTAGACATACACAAGTTTTTAGGTAGAATGGAAATCTTGTTTTGATTGATAACCTGAATTGTTCAACAATGGTAAGAAGAATTCCACTAAAGTCAGAAATACTAGAATTAGATTTTTTTTTTTTTTTTTACACAGTGGTCACCACTTATCAAGGCCCGGAAGCCACTCAGGGATAAGGGTTATTGCAAGTACATTACATTAGTGTGGAGATTTGATGAAGTGTTTACTTAAGGGGGCGGTTCATTAGGAATTTGTTAACGTTGGACTTGAACACATCCAAGTTGTAGTCAGGTGGTAAGCAGGCAGACGGAACAGAGTTCCACAGGCGTGCTGTTCTAAGAAAGAAGCTTTGTTCATGGAATCCACATTTTCTTTTGACAGAAATGACCCCCGGGCTAAATTTGTAGGTGTCATTGATATGGTTAATGTTCTATGACTTGTTTCTTTGGTGATTTCTTCAAATGGATTCAGGAATTGAATATTTTTTTGAACAAGTCCCCATTGGTTAGTTGTTAAGGTAGGAATCTTATCAACAATGCACATTTGCAAGAGCTTTTCCTTGTTCTTAATTTATTTTCAGAATACAATATGCTGAATTCCACCATGTGTTCACATCTTAAATGAGTTCGTTTTTTTTTCAAAAGTAAGCTGATCCTGTATTTCAGTAAATTTGCTAATTGCTAATAGAAAGCAATTCAAGTGAGAGACTGTATTTCTGTTAAATTATGTAATGGTTGTCTTCACAGACTGAGTTACAATGTAGGAAAGTTATTCTAAATCGCATACCCTGACACCAGCAACCATATTTGTTCTCTCTGTTGTTGCTGTCCAAATGTCTGTAGTTCATGAAATGCTGCTAATTTCAGCAAAAGACATTTTTGGAATTTTTGTTTTGCTTTTGTAAATATATCAATAATTATTTTATAGTAAAGTACTTTTTTAATGGAATGCTGCAATTTGAACAAAGTTTTGCAATAAGCCTATCAAATTCAATGTCAGATGTTACAGAATATGGTTGAATATCAACAGCAATCATTTCTCTTATCAGATAATGGATCTCTTGTGACCTATGCTCATTAATATTCCAAACTTTCTTTTTGGCTAATATTGCTTCTATAGTAGTTTGGTGTTTCGATTGTGGCTTGTAGATATTCCTACTTGTTCTTAGAATGTCTGTCCCTGAATATTCATTGTGCTTTTTCTTATCTGCAATTTTTGTTTCTTTTGAATGAACCTTTCTAAAATGGTTTAACATATTAATTATTGTAAAAGTTTTTATTGATTTGCCACCCTTTGATGTGATGGTTCAACATAACTTGGTTTGACAGCTGAATTCTTATTTTTGGGATTCACATCAAAATACTACCAGTAGAAACTGGTTGCCATGATGGTTGAAGGTTATTGTCAGTATTTAGTTCATTTTTTACATATTTAAATTATGTTTGATATCTAATTAGTAATTTATCTCAATAAAATATACATTACCTAAACCAGAAAAATAAAAATATATACGTAATGATAGCAAGAGCCCAAAAATGAGGAACAAGAGTATGACTGATGAAGAATGCTTTATTTTCGGTTCGCACATTTTTACAATTTACTGTACAATTCCTCAACATGAAAACTGCAAGATAAAGTAATAATTTTCTTTGACAAATGATTTAAAGTATAAAATAATAATGTTAATTTGATAGGAAGAGAAAGGAGGGAAATTTTCCATATGTTTACATTTATTTGCCTCAAATTCAGTGCAGTTGTAAAAGTCTACATGTTAACAATGCAGCATGCCTGTTATTTGATAATATGCTGTAGATAATGAATGTCTTCGATAAATTTTCACTGGCAGTCAAATAAAGGAGTTAACTTGTCTTTGTTTATGATATAATTAATATTAGTATCATTTATGACAACAAAATGTTCTGATAAATCAGCATTAGAAAACCTATTACTTGGCTGATTAATCGGTAATTGGCCAATTTGATAATCGGTACATCCTTACTAGACAGTATCTGAACTTCAACTTCCACCATCCATGTAATGTAAAGAAAGGAATCGTTTGTTGCCTACAACACCAAACAAAAGGAATATGTAGTAACAGCAATGCATATCAAGAGTAGATGGACAGTTTAAGGAAAACTTTCCACCGAAACAACTATCCAGAGAGTATGACATCAGCTCCAAGAAATCTGGACCAGACACAATAAACACAACTTAGAAACTCACCACAGTTTGTATACCATATATGAACGTGTTGTCTGAAAAACTTCAACGAATATTCGTAATCCATATGACATCAGGACAGTATTTAGGAGTGATTCAACTCTCAAGAAACAGCTTGTGAGAGTCAAGCCCCCTACACTAAAAATCATGACTAAGAACACTGTATATTAAATCCCATGTAAATGTGGAAAACTATACAACTATGTCGTTCAATAAAAGTACAGTTAGAAGAACATTGAAAAGCCGTCGTATGTGAGAAATTGAAAAATCAGGTATAGCTGACCATATCTGAAAAGAAAAGGGGAAAGCATCTACCATTATGTGACAAAGTAAAAATTATAGACAGAGAAGAATGGTGGAGAGTAAAACGACTCAAAGAAGCAGCACATATGCTGGGAGATAACCAACTGCTAAGTAGACCTAGTAAATATATATATATATATACACACACACACACACATATATATACACACACACATATATATATACACACATATATATATACACACACACACATATATATATGATGATTGCAACGTCTTGTCAGGCGAATGCCACTCCCTCAGATACTTAAAAGTCTATGAGCCCAAAAATGACTTTCATTGCCACAGGACCATTTTAATAGACAAATGTCTGAGGGAGTATCTATACACAGATGATGTTACAGAGTTTTAGCTTTGTATGACAGCTAAATCTCTCTCTCGGTTCAAAATGTTGAGATCCAGCAACAAGCAAGAGCAAGATAGCCAGCAACAAGTTAAACTGCAGACCAGTTTAATGCAGGTACTGGTCTCCCGCTTTATGGATTTGCTTCTCCTAGAAAGGTTGCCTTCACCATGGCTTACGGGAGCCCTCTCCACCCCAACACACATATACATACACACAAACACACGGTGCTAGTTGGCCGTTGACCCCGAAAAAGGGTTCATTCGCCCTTTGGAAGGTCTTGTTTTTAATCCTTCAGGTAAACTAGCCACCCTCCTCACCAAACAAGTCTGGTGGGGGAACCAGGTTAGTTGCCGGTGACCTGACCATGAGGCAGGTAGTACTGGGTTACATGGTACCAGTAGCATATGACAAGACCTGACACACAAATATATATGTATATATATAAATTCATATATATACATATACATACATATATATATATACATATATATCTATAAAAGTGAACGTGTGTGTGTAGATTTCCCTATGCAATAACTCTGTCAATTTTTAGTCTACAGACTCGAAATTTGATATACAGGGTATACAGATTTGGGAAAATCTATGTGGTCAGTTTTCAGCCAGACATTTGGCTGTTAAGGAGTCAAAGTTCAACGATTTGACCTTTGAGAACTCTACCAAACTCCTCCAATAATTTTGGGTCTAAACACTTAAAATTTTGGATATAGGTTCCTTGGACATGGATCTAACTTAATAACTTGATTTGAGCCCAAAACAATGAATGTTAAGGGGTCATAATAGGTGTCAAAGTTTTAAAAAATTGACCGTTTTTTTTTGGGGGGGGGGTTGTTTTTTGCTCAGCATACACCTCCAAACACCCGGGCAACGCCGGGCACCCATGCTAGTATATCTATAAAAGTGAACGTGTCTGTGTGTGTACATTTCCCTATGCAACAACTTTGTCAATTTTAAGTCTACAGACTCGAAATTTGCTGTACAGACTACTGAGATTTGGGAAAATCTTTGTAATCCGTTTTTGGCCAGAAATTTGGCTATTAAGGGGTCAAGTTCAATGATTTGACCTTTGAGAACTCTACCAAACTACTCCGACAATTTTGGGTCTAAACACTTGAAATTTTAGATATAGGTTCCTTGGACATGGATCTAACTTAATAACTTTATTTGAGCCCAAAAAAATGAATGTTAAGGGATCATAATAGCGGTCAAAGTTAAAAAAAATTTGACCTCTGCGGTCTCTACTAAATTACTCAGACAATTTCTGGTCTAAACATTTTAAATTTTACATAAAAGGTATTCAGATACACGGCAAACTTTTGCATTGGTTTGGGTTGAAAATTTTTATTTACCAATAAATAAATGTATGTATGTCTGCCCAACACTTTCAACAGAGGCGACAGATTTTCTCAAGATCAGTATCGTTTTGAAGTTCGACCTTTCAGACGACAAATATCGAAAAATTGGCTAAAAACATTAATATCTTCACCTTCAACTGGGCACTTTTCTACAGGGGGGGGGGTCGCTTTTTTTGCTGATATTTTTTAACGTCATCCTCTCCTTTTGATTGGCTAGCCTTAATTTTTTTAAAATGTCACTTCCGGTTTGGCGGTGGTCATAACAGCATAGACATCAGGTTTTTTTCTCCGTTCTTTTCCTCCTTTGCGGTATGGGTTTGAGCCTGGCTTTCTACTATCACTTCTTTTCTTTTTTTTTTTTTTGCTCAACATACACATCCAAACACCCGGGCAACGCCGGGCTGAAATGCTAGTATATCTATAATGTAAAGCTGAACGTCTGTGTGTGTGTTTGGTCACGAATAGTCTCCTATATGGTTGGCTATTGTAGAAAACTGATCACATATAATGATAGAAGATGTATCAAGACACAGGAATGGGTATGTTTGATCTGGCATAATTAAAATTGTAGGGTCTGCATACGCACCTGGCCCACAAAGTATGGAAATAAAAAATTAAAAAAAACGTTTACAAGTGTTTTTGATATAGATGTACATAATACTTTGAGAAGTATGTTTTATCTTAAATAGGGATGGTATAATAAAATTGTGGGGTCTGCGTTCGCGCCTGGCCTCCATAGAATGGAAATAGGCACAAACTTTAATAAAGACTTTTCATATCTATCTGTGTAAGTATTCTTTGATAATTATGTTTCAGTTTGAAGAAATATGGTATAATAAAATTATGGGGTGTTCGTTTGTGCCTGACCTCCATAGAATAGAAATATGTCACAAATTTTAACAAGATTTTTTAATATAGATCCACAGAATATTGTGATAAGTGTTTCAGTGTGAACAGGTATGGTATAATAAATTATGGGATTTATCTATTTTATTTTTACTTTCATTATATTTTGCTTTGGTTTTGATACCCCCAAATTCAAAGCTATCTCTTTACAACCCTTCCTTTTCATAACCTATCTTACTTTCATAAATCAGTCCATTTTCTGTAGGGTGTTTTTGAACCCAGTCAACGACGGGTACTTTTGCTAGTATATATATATATATATATATATATATATATATATATATATATATATATATAATCACCCTATCTTTTGATTCAAACAAGTAGATAAAAAACACATTGTTTCAATAACTGTATTTAATTTTATTTCCTTTTTCAATGTTTTCTTTTTTAAAGATATGCTATTTTATGTCACATTGAAATCAGTTTGAAATGTTCAATAAAAGTCTCGTATCTTAATTGTTAGTTCATGTGCTCTACTTATAAACTACTCTTTTCAGAAACACAAGCATTAGTCTTGTTCTATTTGCCCTAGTTGTCCACAAAACTAAGCCGGCAGCTAATTAGACATTTAATAGGTCGTAGTTAATACTTATGTGTTACCAATTATATGGGTGGGGTGAACAATAAACATCTATAATAATGCGAGATAATGAGTTTTTAATTTCTGCGATTTTCAACAAATGAGAAACATTTTTTCACATATAGCTTCTCTTTTGGAAGTGGTATTTTATTTTGAAACTGATGAAAATAGTTTTTTTATGATCTGAGGTAGTAATTGATTTGGTGTAAAATTTCTTAGTTCAAATCCAGATTTAGAAACTATCAAAGAGAATAAAAAAAATTATGAATCATTTATTTATTGAATTATTATAAATCTTTGGACATCTTTTAGTTTAATCATGTTTTAAAAAAAAAAATAGGCAAGAAAAAACTTGTATTTCATTATTATACTAAAGCTTAATCAACGTTTGTTTCCTTAAAGCTTATTGTTCTATATATTTTAATCGCACAAAATACTCTGGTGCTCACATATCAGGCTGTCTGAAGATACTGGATTCCTGACCTAAAATGAACCATGAATTAATGTTATTTTTTCCTTTCTCTTTGCAAAACTCAATCATGTTCTGCAAAATCAAAAATAAAACAATTTTTCTCTACAAAACAATCAAACTAAACACCATGAACAAATATTTGAAGATACAAAATACTTGAAGATAAAAACTTTTTTTGAATTATTAGATTCAGCATTGAGTAATATGACAAGCATTGATATACCATAAAACAAAACAACCAAACCAAACTCCATGAATAAATATTTGAAGATATAAAGAATTTGAATCTTTTCCAAAATGATGAGATTCAGTATTGAACAACCTGAAAAGGGTTGATATACCGTTAAACAATCAAATCAAACCCCATGAATTTTAAGATATAAAACACTTGAAGCATAAAAACTTTTTCCAAAATTACTAGATTGAACATTAAATAGCCTGAAAGGGCTGATATGCTGTAAAGCAAAACAACCACACAAAATAATTACTAAAATATTTTTTGGTACTGGGATTGAGTTATGTTTTTAAAAAATCAATTTTAATTGTTCTAATTTGCTGTAATGTTTCCGAATTTTTTAGATGAGGATTGATTATTCGTATCATTTGGATTAATCAGACTACTATTCAATGTTATCATCTCTAACCACTGCAGACCCATGGCGTAGTGGTTAGAATAATTGGAAAAATCATTTGTAAAAGTGATATTCCTTTGAAGGTTCAATTCTTAGTATGGGCGACCAAAAAATACATTTGCAAATTACTTAGAATTTCTATCCAGTTATGGCTGACGGAACAAGAGTATGTTACCCTTGTGAAGTAAATAAAGGTTTCCCTTGGAAATTCCATTCAAATTCCCAAGTTCGACAGAAACATTCCTGAGTTCGACAAGATACATCTGAAGAAGGTCGGCAGTTTACATCAACCAAAACGTTGTGAAAATGATACTTGAGATGAGAACAGCAGTTCGATGAACCCAAATAATTTGCTGTAATTTTTAATTTGCTAAACACCCCTTTTCTTACAAAGTTTCTGTCTATTACTCTCACCCTCTCTTAGTGAATATTTTTTTTTAATCTTTATTTTATACAGTTTCTGTCACTCTTTCTCTCTTTCTGCTGATGTTGTGGCCTTGCAGGCCGGTAAGAGTCAAGACAAACATGGAGATGTAATTAGCAATAAATGTATATTAACAAAAATGTGCTACAAAAGTACAAATTTGGATATTAGGGCCGTTACTGTCATTAATTGCTGCCACATGTAACTACATTTATTTTCTCTGGATAAGTCCATTTATTCATGTAATAGGTAGATCAGATAACAATTTATTAGCAATCGAATAATAATAAAACAAACTATAACATATAAGATTTAAAATAGTTGAATCAGGAATATCACTGTATAGACCATAGCTGGAAAGGAAAGAGGTATGAGAGGGAAATATATAAAGTCAGAGAGAACCGAAAAACTAGTTTTTAATTTTGTCCTTTTCTTTTAACTATTTTTTAATTTAACTGGTTTTGAGAACTTACTTTACCGGGGGTGGGGGTAATCCTAAGGACTGTCCTATCTCTTGTCGAAATGAGGTATGGTTTTTGTTCCTCCCAAGCATTACCTCTTACTTTGAGTGTGAAGTTGGTTTATTACTTGTCTGAGGTGCCTGTATAACATTTCATTTATGCCGTAGAATCATTGTTGTTAATGTTCCGTACAGGTCAGACGGAAGAGATGATTTATACTGATGATTTAGTAGTTGCCTGTAAAACAATGGATGACCTACTTGTTAAGTATTTAAATAGTTGGAGGAATGCGATGGAAAGTAAAGGTTTGAAAATGAATGTTACCAAAACCAAAGTGATGATCTGTAGTTTTAGTAGTGTTAGAAAGCTCATAAAAAAAGAAAAAAATTCCCTGCTCAATTTGTGGAAAGGGAATTTCGTGCAATTCAAATTTTTGTGGTAACTGTAAGCATCAGATACAGAAGAAGTGCAGTGGCATTACTAGTAAGTTGAGAGACGATAATCAATTTGTGTGCAACAAATGTAAGACAATGGAGATGGATGAGAACTCAGCTGTGAAGAAAGTATATTTATATAATGAAGCTATTGAGGTTATTGAGAATTTTTGTTATCTTGATGATGCAGGGTGAAGCAGGTGCTAATGTGATTGCAAGAATTAGGAGTGGATGGAATAAGTTAAAGGAACTTCTGCCATTAATACACAGCAAAGCATTATCACTGTTGACCAAGGGAAGATTCTCTTAGACATGTGTGTGCAGTATGATTATATATGGAAGTGAAATCTGGCCAGTGAGTTTTGAGGACATGTGTTGCATGGAGAGAAATGCTATGAGAATTCTATGTTAATGTATCATTTGAGTTTTAAAATCAGGATTAATTCTGATTATGTCTGAGAAAGATAAAATCTGGACAGTTTAGGGTGATGTGTGTAGAAAAGTAGACTTTGATGGTATGGTCACATTGAAAGAATGGATGAAAATGCTTGGGTTAGTAAATGTAGAACAGTTGAGGTAGAACAGTTTACAGGGGAAGACAAAGGCAAACATGGGAGGGAGTGATAAAAATGGACCTGGCCAGAGATAGTTCAGTTTAGAGTCAATTTCTAAAAGCTGTCCAACAAATGTGATACTATTTGGACCCCCCCCCAAGTGTTAGAAATTAAAAAGTTTAAAAGCCCAGTACGTCCGAGGATGGAATACTGCTGCCATATCTGGGCAGGAACTGCTAAAAACAGCCTATCCTGCCTTGACAGAGTACAAAATAGACTTTGTGGCTTAGTGGGGGATGCCCTTTTCTCTACCCTGTAACCTCTCTCCCATAGAAGAGACGTTGCGAGCCTATCCTTGTTTTATCGTTATTTCCATGGCAGGTGCTCGTCTGAACTCCAATCTCTGGTCCCTCCTCGCCAATCTTTCACAAAAATCACCCGTCTAGCTGAATCCACTGTGAAAAATTTCCCCCACTCTTTATCTGTGCCTAAATCAAAACGTAGATTCCATGAACAAAGCTTCTTTCTTAGAACTGCACGCCTGTGGAACTCTGTTCCGTCTGCCTGCTTCCCACCTAACTACAACTTGGATGTCTTCAAGTCCAACGTTAACAAATTCCTAATGAACCGCCCCCTTAAGTAAACACTTCATCAAATCTCCACACTAACGTAATGTACTTGCAATAACCCTTATCCCTGAGTGGCTTCCGGGCCTTGATAAGTGGTAATCACTGTGTAAAAAAAAAAAAAAAAACTATAACAAGAAAAGAGGAAATAAGTTGATCAACAGAACAAACGTTATAGCAAGTGAGTTTAATAAATAGACAATGAAGAGAAAGCTATTCACCAAGAAACACAAAAGAAAATTAAAAAAGAATTGTTAATCAAGGTGTGGCAGTGATACAGACAAAAGACTGGACAGTAGAGGTCAATATATTTAGAGTTAGTTTACGGATAGTTTTAAGATTGGTAATGAGTTTTGTGACAGTTTATGACAGTAGCAGTTTATGAGCATCTTGAGTTTATGACAGTTGAAGATTTTCCAGTTTGACACAGTTGAATGAAAATTGTGTCTTTGAGCAGATTAAGATGAGCTGACGTCAACTAACAAACACGGCCTTGACAGAAGACATAGATGTGTACCTTAGCATTTAGAGCCCCCCCCCCCCTCCAATGATGTCTCACACACACACGCAGTTCAATCAATATATATAGAATGTGTTGGAGTCTTGTTTCCCTCGAGTTTGTGTTTTGAGTTGTTTATTTTTTTTAATTTGATTTTAATACACGCCCCCCCCCCTTGGTAGCCGCCAGTGTGAGAGACAATGACATGGCCAGAGCTGGAAGAAAAGATAAAAAGAAGACCATGGAAACAGCGTTGGGGGTCAGCGATTGTTTTCAAGCAGGCAGGGTTGGGGATATGGTACATGCATGTAAAATGAACATTAAACTGAATATGATGATGATGATGATGATGATTATTTCTTTATTTGTTGGTCAATAGGTTTTAAAAAATTCATTCCATTTTCAATCTTTCTTACCCAGTCTTTCATTTATTACATCTGTGCATTTATAAACAGTAATATCTATTTTACTTTCATTATAATATGTCAGTCATAGAGTGGTCCTCTATGAAGTGTGAGAGAAAGAGAGAATAAGAAAATGAAAGAATAAAAGAAAAGGAAAATTAGAGAACAAAAAAAAAATGGAGATGAGGGGGGGGGGAATATTTTATTCATGACTTTGTCAAACTGGGCCTACTATTCCGCCCTCTACTTATCAACCCTGAGTTTTGAACATAATTGAATCAATGGAAACGAGTTTACTAAAGTCTCTCAGCCAATTATTGTTCTCACAACTGTCCTCTTTCTATTGATCCACAATAGAAACAGGAATACAAGTGAAACTTTATAAAAACTTCATTCCTTAACCAGCTGTTGTCATGCTGTCAGCACACCTGCACATACACACACACACACACACACACACATATATATATATATAATCTAATGTAATTAACAAAAAAAAATACACCTGTATTGTTTATCTTTTAAGGCAGTGTTCTAGAAAAAAAAAATTAAACGGTCATCATGTTAGGCAGCCATATTGTAAAGTTTAGATCTTTGTCTTAAACTCTCTATAGATTAAACATGACTTGATATACTTGAAAACTTTTTTTACATTATCCAAATAGATACAATAATAACCAATCAGGAAACAGTATGACGTCATGTTTTTATTTATTTTTTTCATTGCATACTAGCTGAAAACCCACCCACCTCTACACAGTTTTCCGTTTTTGTCCAGAATTCCCCCTATATAAAAAACAAAACAAAATAAAGAAAACAAAATGTATGATGTACATAGCTCTGATGAAACAAAAATATCATGCCAAAAATCATGTAAATTTATCCAGTAATTATATTTTTTTATAAAGAAAATCAATTTTAAGTGATTAATGAGAATTTGTAAGCATTACAATGTAAATCTTTTAAGTTTTAATTATTATTGAGTTATCTCCTTTTGTTTCATGTTTTCAAAATTGGCAGATGACACAGTTGCTTCTTGGTTATTCAGAAAATTTTATTTTCTTATTTAAAAATATTACTACTGAATTAATTTACATAATTTGGGGAATATGATATTTTCATTTTGCCATTGGTACATACATCATACAAATTGTTCTTTATTCTTGCTTTTTAATATAGGAGTAATTCTTGATAATAATCAAATCCTTCTTAGATAAGAGAAAAATCCAGGTAGTCCTCGACGGTCGCACATCTAAACAATATGATATAAATGCGGGGGTGCCCCAGGGTTCTATCCTTGGACCTCTATTGTTCCTGATATTCATAAATGACCTCCCCGACAACATTGCCTCTGAGATGGGTATATATGCTGATGACACTACACTCTATGGCAGACACGACAGGAAGACGAATGAACACATTTCTAAAGAAATGGCAGAAACACTAGAGGGAGACCTCCAATCTGTAGTGGAATGGGGACAAAAGTGGTTGGTCGCATTCAATGCTGCCAAGACTAAACTAGTTTCATTCAATAATTACAAGAAACCCTCTCTACCACCCATAGCAATGGCCAACGACTCTTTATCTGAGAGTCCATCTTTCAAACTCCTTGGCCTAACGTTCACAGGAAACATGAGTTGGAACAATTACATTGAAGGCATTGCCAGGGCCGCTGCAAGAAAGGTAGGCTCTCTCTACCGTGCTAGAAAACTACTAACACCCGAAAGTATCCTGTACCTCTATAAGGCCACCATTCGCCCATGTATGGAGTATTGCTGCCACATCTGGGCTGGTGCATCTGCTACTAGTCTCTCGCTCCTTGACAAGGTTCAAAAGAGAGTCGCAAATCTGATAGGCCCTGAACTGGCATCTAAGCTTCAGCCTCTGTCCCATCGACGAAATGTTGCATCCCTCTGCCTGTTCTACAAGTATTTTAGTGGTGAATGCTCTGATGAACTGCAATCACTTGTGCCCCCACGACGCGAGCACCCTCGACAAACCCGACAGGCTACTAGATCCCACCCCCACACTGTAGAGGTCCCTAGATGTAAAAGATCTTTTTACTCCAATAGTTTCTTCCCCAGAACCGCAAGACTCTGGAATTCCATTCCAGGTCCCTGCTTCCCCAACAGTACTGACGTGCAGAAGTTCAAGTGTAACGTGAACCGACACCTTGCTGCCCAAATCCCTACATAGTACCCCAGTAGTTGTTGCCCCTGATAGTAGCCCCCTACACCAAAGTGGCAATTTGCCTTGTTTGGGGTGAAAATGTAATAAAAAAAAAAAAAAAAAAAAAAGAACACAGTTTCTTTTTCTTTTTACCAAAGATGAAAATCATGAAGATAAGCTGTAAGAGTTACAGCTTGTTTGACTTGTTGGTTTCGTGGTCTTCATCAATTCAGTTTTGATCCCTCATTGTTTCTTAGAACTATATGCCTGTGGAACTCTCTTCCATTTGCTTACAATATGGTTGTCGTCAAGTCCAATGTAAACAAGTTCTTGATGAGCCGTTCCCCTTAAATAATTTAATTTACCAAATTTCCACTGCTGACGATTACTACGATATTGTCTCATTTATTACAATACACTCATTAACCCTTATCCTTTGTAAAAAAAAAAACATTTTTATTCCACTTTTATGTTTGTAAAAAGATTGAAATTAAGATATATTAAACTTTATGTCTAGAATCCTTATTTCAATTTTGATCAAAATCCATTACATGATTTTAATTTTAGAAAATGTCTAAAATTAAAAGCTTTAACTTAAAGAGTCTTAAGAAGAAAAAAATAAAATTCAAAGAATCTTGCTTACTTATTGTCTAACAACAATGGACCAAATCCAATGCAAATCTGAAATGTTTGAATTTTCAAATTGTGGGGAGGGGTTTACACCAATATTATGCTACTTGAAACTTCTTTAAAATACTCTAAAGAAACTGAAAATTAGTGAATATTTATTAATGATGTCTAATACTTATTTTAAAAATCAAACATCGGAGGTATTTGAATTGCCATGAAGGGCTACATTTCCATTTTACTCCCTTATCATAAACTAAATATAACCCACATTATCCATCCTTATACCTAACAGTTATATTCTAAAACTCATAATAATTAGTGAATTAATTTAAGACTGAATTCTGTGCTTATATATAATATATAAACAGATAGATGAACCTAACTTTATATCAGTAAAGATTTATGCTTAACTGTGGATGTATGTAAATGTTTGAAGTAAATTTTGATGTAGTAGCGTTTCAGAAATTTTGTAGGTTTACTCTTTATATGCATTTTCTGAAAAAAGTGGATGTTTCATTTTATATTTTGGCTAAAGTTTATATTGATTATTATAATCTTCTTAAAAAAAGGATTAGTATTTAAGTTTGTTTTTAGAACCTAGGATTATTGCAGATGTTCCGTACACACAAATCAAATATGGAGAATGAGTTGCGATTTTGTAATTTGATACTTCATCTCGATTTTCTTTTTCTTAATATTTAAATATAGAATAATACTTTGAGATACAAATTTAATAAAATAAAATAAAAAAACAATCTGTTCTATGAGTAAGAAATTTACCCCAAAACAAGCTCAAATTAAACTCAACAATAACACAGAAATTGATATATAATAATAAATGCTAATAAGAACAGTAAAAAAATTGAGTTCTTAGTTCACTTATTACTTCTCACGACTTAAGATAAACACATATTACTGTTGACCGGACACCATATTGAATATCCGCTCAAGACAAGGAACATAACTAAATGTATAGAAAAAGGTCACCAAATTCGATAACTACAACTTTGACATTGCTGGTGTCTTCTGGTGTCAGGTGTAAGTTAAAATTCCAATAAAAAAAAAACGAACAAAGAAAACGGCTTATTAACACAAGAAGTTTCTTAGAATTTCAGTAGAGACTTCCATCTTTGTCAAACAGTCTGCAACTTGTCCTGTGATCCATTCAATTTGGATTTCTTCCTTTACCAACATTTTTTTTTACTCTGGCCACATCAACTCTCAAATGTTTGTCACTTATAAGATTTGATTATTTTAAGATTTCTACCAAAGATGCGTTGATGGAGAAATAGATGACACGTAATTGTTTTGGTTTATAATGATCCCATCTTCCGTTTGGCTAACGCATTTAGAAGGTTCCATTTTCACGCATTCCAACCTTGAATATTTTCTTTAATTCTGAAATCACTTTTTTTTTTAAATAATCATTTCCACAGATTATGAAGTCATCTTTTCTTTTTTTTTTTTTTCTTTTTTTACAAGGTAGTCACCACTTATCAAGGCCTGGAAGCCACTCGGGGATAAGGTTATTGTGTGTACAGTACGTTAGTGTTGGAGATTTAATAAAGTGTCTTACTTAAGGAGGCGGTTTATCAGGAATTTGTTCACATTGGACTTGAAGACATCCAGGTTGTAGTCAGGTGGGAAACAGGCAACCGGCACAGGCGTGCACCTCTAAGAAAGAAGCTTTGTTCATGGAATCTACGTTTTGATTTTGGCACAGATAAGGAGTGGGGAAAATTATTGACAGTGGTTTCAGCTAGGTGGATGTTTATCTTGAAAGATTAGCGAGGGGGGACCAGAGATTGGAGTTCAGACAAGCACCTGCCATGGTAGTAACGATAAAACAAAGACAGGCTCGCAATGTCTCTTCTGTGGGAGAGGTTGCAGGGAAGAGAAGGGCATCACCCACTAGGCTACGAAGCCTATTTTGTACTCTGTCAAGGCAGGATAGGCTGTTTTTAGCAGTTCCTGCCCAGATGTGGCAGCAGTACTCCATCCTTGGACGTACTTGGCTTTTATACAGATAGAGAATTGCATCAGGGGTGAGATATCTTCTGGAGCGGTAGAAGGATCCTACCATTTTTCCAGCGATCTTGGCAACTGACTTGATGTACGTATTCCATTTCAGGTCAGGGGTAAAGGTCAAGCCCAGAAGCTTATCAAAACATGGAGCTTCCCCTAGACGAGAGCCACCCATATCAATTGATGCCAGATGGGGATCAGAGCGTTGATGATGTAAAGATAGGAGCTTGGTTTTAGATGCATTAAAAGTAACCAGCCACCTCCTCCTCTACTGTACCACGCACTCAAGATCAGAGGAGAGAGAATCTGAGAGAACTTTGTCATTTACAGCCTTTGATGTGTTGCCATAGATAGTCGTGTCATCAGCATAGATGTCAACGAATGATTTAAATATGTGTTTTGGGAGATCATTGATATATATAAGGAAGAGAGTTGGGCCTAGGATTGACCCCTGAGGGACTCCAGCATTAATATTGATGGCCTCTGATTTCTTCCCATCAACTACTACTCTTATGAGCCTATCGGAGATAAATGATTTTATGATCGAGAAAACATTTCCAGTTATACTGTAGCTGGAAATCTTGTGAAGTAGGCCTTTATGCCATACCTTATCAAAGGCCTTTGATATGTCAAGAGCAATTGCCCTAGAGAGGAAGCCTTTGTCAAGAGATTCGCTAATCCTATGAGATATAACAGTTAGCACATCTGCTGTAGATCAGGCAGAACGGAAACCATATTACATGTCACCAAGAAGGTTATTCCTGCTGAGGTGGTTGACTACTTCTCTATTTAATATGGATTCCAGCAGCTTACTCATGACACACAGGAGACTTATTGGTCTGTACTGAGAGGGAGAGGACTTATCACCTGAGTTCTTAAATACAGGGCATACTGATGAGGTTTTCCAGGGTGTTGGGAAGCACTTCTCTTTAAGGCAACACTTAGAGTTTTGTAAGTATGGGGGCAAGTTCTGGTTGAAGCTTTTTCAGCACAATGATTGGAATGCCATCAGGGCCTGTTGCTTTACTGGAATCAAGGTTCTTGATTAGCTTGGCAACATCACGCACAGAGATGTATGTTGCAGAGCGTGTTGTCCGTTATAGGAGGAAATACGGGGAGTTGATGGCCTTCGTTGCATAGGGTAGAATTAGCTGCAAAGTTCTTGGCAAATAGTTTGGCCTTGTCTGATGCTGACGAGATGACCTCAGGTCCATTGATGATGGTTGGGATAGAACGCACGCTTCTGTTCAGGATCCTGTTTGCTATTTGCCAAAACTGGTGGGAACCAAGCCGCTGATCAGCTACTTTGGATTTAACGGACTGAGCATATAGCTCTCTTGCATTTTTTATTACTCTTTTGCAGTGGTTGCTGGCAGTCCTGAAGGCAGCTTTAGTCTCAGTACATCTATGCCTACAATTAGCCAGGTCTGATACTATGGAGGACACATCTTTTTTTAAACATGGAATGCAGTGGTAGATCGGATATAAGTGTACGGAAGCTATCCCAGTCACCGATAGAGTATCGATATACAGTATGGTGGAGAGGTACATCTCCAGACTTATTGCATTTCGTTTTTATCTTAACTGATACAACCGCGTGGTCAGAAGATCCCAGAGGAGACAGAACGGAACTTGTGAGAAAAAGATCTAGAAGGGTAGCATACTGACTGGAAGTATCGGTACTCGGATGGGTTCGTGGACAATCTGGGTGAGGTCATAGGCAATGGCAAAATCATGACAGAACCTCCCCTCATCATCTGTCTTGTTAGAGTGGGTCAGCCATTCCGCATTGTGGACATTAGCCGAAGGATGAGCAGACAGGATGTGGTCAATTTTTTCAGATATGCTCTTAAGGATAGTAACTCCGCTGTTGTGGGGGTGATAGAGAGCGAATATAAATGCAGTGGTGTAAGCAAGTGCAACCCGGAAGCACATATAAGGTAAATTAGGGTATTCTACCACACGGAAAGCCCTCTTTAATGTAGGCACATATTCCATGTCCATGGCGGTCTTGGGAGTCAGATTTAGATGTTAAGTTAGAGTATCCTTTAATTATGAATTCATCAAAGGAAGCGGTCGGCCTAATGCCAGTTTCACTTAGGAAGAATATGTCTGGTTTTGTCTCCTGTAATTGGGTTTCAACCTCTGGAAGGTTGGAACGTAGACCCCTGATGTTGGAGAAGGAGACATGGTAGTAGGGGTCTACGTTGGAGGATGGGGTTCTAGGTTTACACGTGTTATTTTTCTGGAGGTATTTCATGTTGAGGATTGAGATTTGTGGAACAGGTCGACAGACTTGGTTAGAGCAGGACAGAGAGAAAAGGAGAGGAAGATTTTTTTTTTTTTTTTTGAGCCATTATAAGGTAAAGCCGTAACAATTACCCACTAGTATGGCATCGAGAGGCCCTACTCGAAACTACTGCATGGTCCAGAGTCCATTCAGCAAATGGCAATACAGCAACCCCAGTATTTTGCACCTGCTGATAGGACGGCCTCCTTAGTGGTTAATCCAAGGTTCGGGTCTCTGACTATCAGGCGGATAACGTCAGCCCAGATGAAACGTTTACCTTCAGCACCCTTACTAGTGACATGGCCACAAGGATAGACATAGGGACAGAAAATTTCCGACATCTCAGGCTACTGTTCACAAAGTACTGTTGTCCTGGAGTGCAGCTTTTTCGTCACTCTTTGTCAGAAACATCACTCATTGGAAATGAGGACTGAGGAACAAATAAGAGGAAGCGAGAATAACAAGAACTGCTGATTACGCATCCACAATGCGTTGTCTACTCTCCATTAAAAAAAAAAAAAAAAAAAAACCTGGGGGGGGGGTGTAAAGACGTATTAATATTATAGTATAAGTCCTTCGCTTTAATTTGAAATTTAAGATATTTGAAGATGAATTCTCCTCTCATAATTATGAATGAAAAAATGGGATAGATATAGGTTACTGTAATTTCCATTTAAGAGTGTTCATTTTTTCTTCTCCCCAAGAGACACTTCAAACAAAGAAACTATGACAATTTAGCACTGAAATGCATTGCAAAAATACTGAAATGCATTGCAAAAATACCCATGAAGATCTTGGATAAATCATGCCAAAGAAACAGTGCATTGTCATAAGCACTTGCCATTCCTTTTAGTTTAGTGAATTCCTGAGTAACTCTCTTGTACGATGAACAAGGCTCATTATTCAATCCATAAATACGTCTTTTATCACTTGTGACTCTGAACATGCCTCAGATGGTGGTCTGAGAAATTCTCTCTCTAGCATATCACCTTGCAAAAAAATCCAGGATCACCACCTGCCAATTATTAACGGAGGCTGTTAATATTATAATATGCATAGCTTTACGGCTGCATATTGGAGAGTCTGTTTTTAGGTTATGTGAATTTTCTTCATCGTCACGTGCTACAAGCCTTCATTATCTTTTTGTTATCCTTAACTTTCTCTTTTATCACCTATCTTGTTGATATGCATTTTTGACCTATGTTAGGGACACATTCATACACTTCACAAGTTTTCATATTTTTTATTTCTTTCTCCTTTTCATCAATCACACCTTTTTCTTGTTCTTGTTCAGTTGTGAGGAAAACGTTCTTCATCATCTCCTGTTACTTGGGGAAGTTCTTGTCACTGATCAATTTTATCCCAATAATTTCCAGTTGATTTTGGTTGTGAACTCATAATCTTTCCTTTTTTTCCACTCATTACTTCCAATAATTTTATATTCCACTATTTTCCCTTTACTCAGCCTTGTAGCATTGTTTTTTAGTTTCTCCCTGTTACTATTGGAATTTTCATCATGTTGATCAACTTCTTCTTCCAAGACTTCATTCATCTCATTTAAGGGAATCGCATTTTCTTTATTCCTTGGCCTTCCAAGGTCTTTGTTCACCTTCATCAAGTGACATGGATGCATCCTGTAGAATGCTCTTCCATGTCACATTGACCGTCTTTACCCAAAACTTTGGCAGGGCCACACCACCCTTTATAATTTAGTCTTCTACAGTAAATGTTGTCCCCTGTTAAAAATTGTTCATCCACATAATGTCTTATATTAAATCACAGTGCTCTCCAAATATTTTCACTTGATTCAGCCTCCATAAACTTTTTTCTCGCAAAATGTAAGGCATTTAAATTTATTCTAACCATATCACTGGTTGTTGAAGTGTCTAATGCAGGTAACTGGTCTATCAAAACTGGCAGCATATTTATATAAGGTCTAAAAACAAGCTCATTTAGGCTATGTCCAGAATGATTCTGAAGCGCCTTTTTTGGCACTAACAGCCCAAGCCAAAGCTATTTCTGGTTCACATTTCTGATCTTCCAAGGTTTTCTCCATTGCTTCAACCAATAGTAGATTGTGATGGTCCACAGTGTCATTACTAAATGGACTTTCAGCAGCTGTAATCCAGGTTTCAGTATTCAGTTTTTCATTCATTTCTCTGTAACCATTGTTATTAAATTCTCCTCCATTAACACTCAAGAAGTGTTTTTGGGAACTCCAAAATATGCTATTCACATTAAAAATATGTTGCAAATAATTTCTTCACTCTTCTTGGTTTCAATCAGCCTGGCAGAAGAATATCTAGTGGATGCATCAATTGGGTATAAAATCCAGCATTGGTTATGTCTGAATTCTTTTAAGTCCATACATACAGTGTCATTAAACCGGTTTCCAAGAGCCAATCTCACCACTGGACAAAGAGGGGGGGGGAGTCTTCTAAACAAACTGAACATGAATCACAGACATCCTTAATAGGAGCTAGAAACTCCTTATCATGAAAGACCCTATTGTTTCTCACCAATGATACCAATTTTTCTTTTGATGTATGAGCAAACTGCTTATGTAATTTCTCAGCTTTTGTTCTTTTCTCCATTCTAAAGCATTTTTTTAAAGCTTCACAATGTAATATAAAGTTTGGTGACTTTTCAGCCTGCAAAAGCATATTTGTCAATGGAAGACTATAATGTCCAGAAGTTGTCTTTTGCAATTTTATATATTTGCCTAAAATCTTACAACTGTCACTTTTAAAACTTGGATGTTTAAAATCTAGTATCATGCCAGCAGTTTTCATGGATTTATGACTTAGTAACAAGAGTAAATCATTTTTGACAATGTCAGCCTCTATGTATGCTCTGACACCTTTTACACCTTCTATAGTTACTGGAAATTTAACTGCTTTAATTGCATCTCCATCACCAAAACAAAATGTTCCGTTGGATTTAAGTCTTCACTAACCGCTTGATCATTTAATGTACCAAAAAATACATTAAACCAAAGTTTTCCAGTAACAATCCAACACTGCCATACCTGGTGTCTCTTTTACAAGATTGGACATTTTTATATTAGAATCATTTATCAATGTTTGATTACAGGAATCAGAATTAATTAATGAGAGGTGTACATGGTTTGAATCCACACCAGTGTTAATATTTCTAGGACTAAAACTAGTACAGTCTCTGGCAAAATGTCTAATAGAACCACATTTGAAACAATGCTTGCCTGCTTTGTCAGTCCTTCATTGCTGCGTAAGTTAAATTTCCAGATGTCATCCTCACTAATTTTTCATTTTTTTTCTGATACATTCGCTACGTTTAAAACAAAAAGAAATTCTGTATTTACATAATTTCTGGTACAAGAATTCATAACACACCAAAAAGTTGTTAATGTTTATTCCAGCAGCTCTCTAAGAGTAAAATTCCTTGAATGATATGTATGCTATCGCGTTTCCGTTCCTTGAATATGTCTCATCCAATTTGTTCATAATTATTTTTAATCCATCAGTTTGGCCGATATCTGTGATGTCTAAGTGTGAAATGCATTCTCGTATGTTTTGTGGCAATGACAAAAATACTGCTTGGCCCTGTTTTTCCTGAGGTAAATCTGTGAAGATAGACCATATACTTATGTCTTGTTTCCACTCTGTGTACATTTCTTTGTTCTGCAAAATAGGTGGCTGTTTCATAAATGATGCCATCTTTCTTTCAATTTTGTTGCAACATAAGTTGAACAGATATAATATCTGTCACACAAAAGAATACGCTCTGCTACCTATGTTAGCTCACTTAGTACTTCCCACGACGTAGGATAAACATGTATTACTGTTGGCCGGACACCATATTGAATATATCCACTCAAGACAAGGAACAACTGAATATATAGAAGAAGACCACCAAGTTCAATAACTCCAACTTTAATACTCACCGCCTAGGGAGTACTAGCATACAGGATGCATGCAAGGAGGGAGCGAAGCAAGGCTACTATGCACACACACACACACACAATATGGTAACTAAAAAGGGGGAAGGATTATACACAATTAAAAACGTTGAATGAACTTACTATCTCCAAATATTACTGTATCATTAACAACAAAATTTCTATCTTTTAAGAGAAAGCCAAACCTTTCGTTATTACAGAAAAAAAAATGAAGTAATGAGGCTTATCCATATTTAAATCTATGTATATTCCTGAAGTTATATGAAAAATATCTATTTTCATAATTCTATCCAATCATAGGTAATGGATTAAATATAAAGTTTGAAATTTCATGCAGATGCCAAAGTTTCTCAGATTTGAAAAGATGCACCTGAAGAAGATTGGAGATTACATCGTCTCAAACTTGAATAAAACTTTCCAGATGAGAATAGTAATCTGAATAATCCAATTTTTATCACAAAAGAATTCTCAATTATAATTGATATTTTATTTTATATATTCATTTTATTTATTTTTTTTGACAAAAATCGCTTGGGACAAGATGTGAAGCCACTTGATGTAAGTAGCTAACAAAAATAAAAGAT
Source organism: Euprymna scolopes (assembly GCF_053919585.1). Taxonomy (NCBI): domain Eukaryota; kingdom Metazoa; phylum Mollusca; class Cephalopoda; order Sepiida; family Sepiolidae; genus Euprymna; species Euprymna scolopes. Next base: position 13,896,106 of record NC_136500.1, read on the forward strand.
GGTTATTACAAAAACAGGAGATGCCTATTGGTCTTAGTCTTGAAAAGAGATAGGATGAAAGCAGTCAGCAGGAAGAGAGTTGCATAAACATGCAGTTATTGAAAACAAAGGTACTAGAAATGGAAGCTGTATAAAGTTTCAGGACAGCAAATTGATGGAGACATACAAGACCAACAAGTTAAATGAGCTGGAACAAAGGTAGCAGAGAATAGATCAGAGACTTATGAAAAAACACTTGCCATATTAGTTGTTATAAAAAAGACTAAGAAAAGCAACATCACATCTGGAAGAAAGATTGGAGCCAATCAAATTAAATACATTTCTGCACCTTATCGAGAACCCTCTAATGGGACAGAGATTCAGCAGCTCAAATGTGACAACATTACTCCACACATGGTTTGGTAGTAGTTTTGTAGAGATAGAGAATTGCTTTAATCATTACTATGTGTGTCTATATATATTTAGTTTTATTAGTTTCTCCCAGCAAATAAATCTTGTCTCTATTACCTTCTCACTCACCAATTCTCTCTTTTCCAGCTCTTTCACAAGAAGAAAATGCCACAGGGCGCTTCCTCAAGTCCCAAAGTTCAATCGACAAAACAAGGGCCGGCAAAATGATGGCAGCTGTTGGAAAATCTCAAAGTTTTGCAGCTCAACAAAGGTTTGCATTTATCTTACCCATTTTATTTGTTCATGTATGATTATAACTAAACAAGATGAACAATCTCATCAATCTCTTCTGCATCTCAATTTTATGAGAAAGAATAAGTTTTCTTACTCTTAAATTCTGATAAAAATAATAAAAATTAATCAGTTTAATCGGCAAGTATTTCATTAGAACAGAAATAATTGAAACTTTTTTTTTCCAAATAATGTTAATTGATAATTTTAGTTTTTGTGAAATAACACTTTTTAAAATTATTTAAATAAAATAAATAAATAATAAAATAAATGAATAAATAAATTATTTATTGAAATGAAAACAATTACAAATTATTTTTTCACACCAACTAACATTTATTGATAATTGAAGTTGCTGTTACATAAAAAGAATTAAGACACCTAAATGAAAGAAAAAATGTGTAAAAAAAATGGATTTATAGCAGTTTGCCATCATGATAACTTGAAACACCTTTATCAAAAAGTTATTGCAATTGTCTTTAACAATAATGAAAATGATAGTTTGTATTGCATTCCATTTAATTTAATTTGTTTTCTTTAATCTCATTTCTCTTGGTTATTGTCAAATATTTCTTCCACTTAATTTCCCTGTAATCATTTGAATCATTTGAATCTTTCAAATTGTGACATCTTAAAAAATTGCCTTGTCTTTCTAACTGAACACCATATTTTTTTTTTTTTTTTTTCTACATAAACATTTCTTTACATTTTAGGCTGGCACTACGCGTGCCGTTGGTTCGGCTCTACCAGGAGGTAGAAACCTTCCGTTATCGAGCCATTTCAGACACTTTAATGACAATTAATCGAATGGAAGGAGCCAGGACAGAATATAGAGGAGCACTTCTCTGGATGAAGGCTGTTTCAGAAGAATTGGATCCCGATACTTACAAGCAACTAGAAAAATTTAGAAAGGTATCAAACCTTTCTTTTTTTTTTTTTTTTTAATTTATTATTGGAATTAAATCCTCTTCAGATTCATTTTAATTTTTTAATGAAAATAAAGTGTTGCTTTTAATTTAAAATAATGAAAATCTAGTTTACCTCAGATCTTTGTTTTTTTTTTATTTTTATTTTTTTTTCTTCAATTTACTAATTATTTTAACATTATTGCTTTAAAAAGTGTCAAATAAAAGAAAAAATGAAAGAATGTTTTTATAACTTTTTATTATAAAAATACAAGGGTCATTCCAAAAGTAAAGAATCCTATTTATTTTTTAACTCCAAAAGTTTAAGAGCTACAAAGACTGGAGTGGTACCATTAAGATGAGCAACCTTTTATGCCCCAGAATTTATTTTTCTATGTACATTCTCAATGCACTTTTGCCAGGAATTCAATCATGCATCTCTGTTTCTGATGCACATCTATGATGAGGGTTGCTTTTTAGAGTCTCATGCCATCAATATCTGCAACAAAGAGATGAAATTTTAATAAGGTGGTAAACGTATAAGTTCAGTCATCATAACAATGCTATTTTCAATTCTCTCTGATCTATATGGGCAGAATAAAAATAGGAGGCATTACTTTTGGAATGTCCCTCATATATTACTTAACTCATATTACACAATAAAAATTTTTTTATCTATATATCTATAAAAGTGAAAATGTGTGTGTGTGTGTCTGTGTACATTTCCCTACCAAGTAACTCTGTCAATTTTCAGTCTAGAGACTTGAGATTTGACATAAGGAATATTGAGATTTGCAAAAATCTTTTTAATCAGTTTTCAGACGGAAATTTGGCTGTTAAGGGATCAAAGTTCAACGATTTGACCTTTGAAAACTCTACCAAACGCTCCTCCATTTATGGGTCTAAACACTTGAAATTTTAACTGTAGATTACTTGGACATTGGATCAAACTTTTTAATTTGATTTTAGCTCCAAAAAATAAATGTTAAGGGGTCAAAATTGGAGTCAAGTTTAAAAAAATTTGACCTCTGCAGTGTCTACCAAATTACTCAGCCAATTTCTGATCTAAACATTTGAAATTTTACATAAAGGGTATTCAGAGATAGAGCAAGCTTTTTAATCGATTTGGGTCGAAAATTTGAGCTGCCAAGGGGTCAAAGTTCAAAAGATTTGACTCAGCCAATTTTGGATCTAATCATTTAAAATTTATACATAACAAGTATTCAGACATGCAGCAAGCATTTTAATTAGTTTTGGGGCGAAAATCTGGCTGCCAAAAGATCGAAGTTGAAAGAGTTGACCTTTGCAGATTCTACCAAATTTCTCCATCAATTTTGGATCTAAACACTTGAAATTTTTAATATAGGTAACTTGGACATGGGTAAAACCTTTTATTTTGATTTGAGACCAAAACAATAAATATTAAGGGGTAAAAATTGGCGTCAATGTTATAAAAAAATTACCTCTGCAGTCTGTACGAAATTACTCAAACAATTTTTCATCTAAACATTTGAAACCTTACATAAAGTGTATTCACACGTAGGGCAAGTTATGAACAGTACATAGGGCCCGAGCAAAGCCGAGCTGAACTGCTAGTATATGACTAAAATATGTTCACATAATGCTGTCATATCACAACAGCTCTTCAGTATAGCAAGACATCACAAATATTTTGAGATTTGAAATCTGATCGCAGGATCACTTGTAATCGATCAGCAATCATATATTCTGAGTTCTATGTTAATGAGAGTAAAAGAAACTTTTTTTTTCGTTCATGCTACTGGTTAAGTTGACAACTCTATTCCTTATAGGAGAATAATGATTATTATTCATATTGCTTTGTCAACATTACGGAGTATGATTCTTGAATTAATTTTTCCAATTAGATATAAGTGTGATGCAATCAATTTCCACATGAATTGTGAATCTCAAAGACAATGGGTCCTGGATATGACCTTGAACTATATCCAGTGGTGAGGCCCCAGCTTGCGGGCTTTGGGGAGTGTAGAGCCACCCTTTAATTGCCATTTCTCCCAGGTCCACTCTGATCCAGAGTGGTAGTACCTGTTAGGGTCCCAACTATGGGTTAAATAGAAACCGACTTGAAAACAACAAATATATTCTATTAAAAATTTTTTCTTCAAAATCTTTGGATTCGGCATTAAATAACCTGAAAGGGGTTGATATGCCATAAAACAATCAACCAACCAACCAAAGAAAATGGATTGAGAAAACCTAGTGATGTTATGAGAAGCTCTTAGTCTTTCAACCCCCCCCCCAAAAAAAAGGATCTCAGGGACTCCTATACGATAAATTTGTCCACTGTAGTCTCATAACGCTCCCCCCCCCCCGTCCTATGGTGGGTGGTATGGACCCTGTTGAGAAATCCTAACCTATATTATTCAACGAAACATGTATAAGGTGTACCATATGTCAAATAAAATGATATGATTATGATTTAAATATACTTGTGGTACTTGAATGGTTTACAAATGAGATATATAGGTAAGTTGAGAAAAAAGTTGGTGCACTTTATTAGAATAATGTGAAAAGAATATTATGATTTCTGTTTAGAACTTCAAAGATATTTTGCAGTTTGAACTTGTGCCAAGTGGCTGCATCAGTTGTTGGCTGCCGAGACACTGCATCCTTTAAAACTATCATGCTTCTGAAAATTTGCCAAAATTATGCCTGATGTCTCCCTCCATTTTAAATTACATCTTTTATGGCCTAATGATTAAAAGTGTTGCTTAACAGTTTTAGGTGATGGTCATCTGGATTTTAAGGTTCAATCCTTACTACAGGTGATAATTACTAAGAATAAAACACTTATGTTTCCGAAATTAACCCAAGTTTGCCCCCCCCCCTCCATACACCTGCAAACATGGGTTGTAGTGCGCCTGTTGATCACTGTATGCAATAATTTTATTATTTTTCTTTTTAAGGTGCAAGCTCAAGTGCGGAAAACCAAAGCACGTTTTGACAAGTTGAAGCTCGATGTGATGCAGAAGATCGACTTACTTGCCGCCAGTCGATGTAACATGTTCTCCCATGTTTTGGCTAATTATCAGTCAACATTGTTACACTTTTGGGAGAAAACGTCCCGTACCATGACAGCTGTGTCTGAAAGTTTCAAGGGTTATCAATATTATGAATTTAGCATGTTAAAGGTACGTTCTCATTATGCTGAAATACACTTTGATAAGACATAAGTCATGTGTACGAATGGATTTTCTATATATACTTTTTTTTTTCATTATCAATATTATTTGCAGTTAATTGCAGTATATTAAATTAATTGTTGAGTTTCATCAATGGGCAATTGTTTTTGATTCTACAATTACATAACTTGGTATCATTATTATTAACTATATAATAATACATTAAGGCATTTCATATTGGTAAATTCAATATCATTTTTCAAATACATTAGATGAAAAAAAGAGATTGTCTGACAGCAAAAATGTTGATTGGTGATTAATCTGGTGTCGCTAAGGTAAAAAAATTCTGACTTTATCCATTTTAAAATTAATTGTTCGAAAATAAAATTATATTGTCCCGTCTACTAAAACAGTACAATTTTAAATAAATACATTTCCAAAATTAATATTGGTTTTATTTATTTGAAGAATATTTATCTGGCAATTATTTTCCTGATGCTACCAGATCAGGCTGTCTAAAGATACCGGTTTCCTTACCAAAAAGTCTCCAAAATTAAAAAATATTTTTTTTTCTTTTCCCATTGAAAAACTCAATCCTGTAAATCACTTTTTCCACTGCTTCAAACGTAATAGATGTATGGAAACTAAAGCCGCTTTCAGGACTGCCAGCAACCATTGTAAGAAAGTAATAAAGAATGCAAGAGAGTTGTATGTTCAATCTGTTAAGTCCAAAGTAGCTGAGCAGCGGCTTGGTTCCCACCAGTTTTGGCAAATAGCAAACAGAATCCTGAACAGAAGCGTGTGCTCCATCCCAACTATTATCAATGGACCTGAGGTAATCTCGTCAGCATCAGACAAAGCCAAACTCTTTGTCAAGAACTTTGCAGTTAATTCTACCCTTTGCGACCAAGGCCGCCAACCCCCAATATTTCCTCCTGTATCAGAAAACACGCTATGTGATATACGTATATCTGTACGTGATGTTGCCAAGCTAATCAAAAACCTTGATTCCAGTAAAGCAACTGGCCCTAATGGTATTCCAATTATAGTACTCAAAAAACTTCAACCTGAACTAGCGCCCATACTTACAAAACTGTTTAAACGTTGTCTTAAGGAGAATAGTTTCCCATCTCCCTGGAAAATCTCATCAGTATGCCCTGTATTTAAGAATTCAGGTGATCGCTCATCCCCCTCTCAGTACAGGCCAATAAGTCTCCTGTGCGGCATGAGTAAGTTGCTAGAATCTGTGTTAAATACAGAAGTAATCAACCATCTCAACAAAAATAACCTTCTTAGTGACACTCAATATGGTTTCCACTCTGCTAGATCTACAGCAGATGTGCTTACAGTTATATCGCATAGGATTAGCAAATCTCTCGACGGTGGCAATCTTTCTAGGGCAATTGCTCTTGACATATCTAAAGCCTTTGATAGGGTATGGCATAAAGGTTTACTTCATAAGATCGCTAGCTATGGTATAGCTGGAAAAGTCTTCTCAATTATTAAATCATTTCTTTCTGATAGGTTCATAAGAGTAGTAGTTGAGGGGCAAAAATCAGAAGCTCACAGTATTAATGCCGGTGTCCCTCAGGGGTCCATCCTGGGCCCAACTCTTTTCCTGATCTACATTAATGATCTTCCAAATCACATCCTTACATCATTTGTAGACATTTATGCTGACAACACTACCATTTATGGTAGCACATCTAAGACAGTAAACGACCAAGTTCTCTCCAATTCTCTCTCCTCTGATCTTGAGCACGTAGTACAATGGGAAAAGGAGTGGCTGGTTACTTTTAATGCATCTAAAACCAAGCTTCTCTCTTTACATCATCAACATTCTAATCCACATCTGGCATCAATTGAAATGAATGGCTCTCGTCTTGGGGAGGCCTCAAGTTTTGACAAGCTTCTGGGCTTGACCATTACTCCTGATCTTAAATGGAACACGTACATCAAATCTGTTGCCAAGGCCACTGGAAAAATGGTGGGATCGTTCTATCGATCCGGTAAATATCTCACTGCTGATTCTATTCTCTATCTATATAAGAGCCAGGTACGTCCAAGGATGGAATACTGTTGCCACATCTGGGCAGGAGCTGCTAGAAAGGACTTGTCCTGCCTTGATAGAGTTCAAAATAGACTTCGTAGCCTCGTAGGAGATGTCCTTTTCTCCTCCTTGCAACCTCTATCTCACAGAAGAGATGTTGCGAGTTTGTCTCTGATGTATCGTTATTTTCATGGAAAGTGTTCGACTGAGCTTCAATCTATAGTCCCCCCTCGCCAAACTTTCACAAGAAACACTCGTCTAGCTGTAAACACTATCAATAATTCCCCCCACTCTTTATCTGTGCCTAAACCTAAACGTAGATTCCATGAACAAAGCTTTTTTCTTAGAACTGCACGCCTGTGGAATTGTCTTCCGTTTTCCTGCTTTCCGGCTGACTACAATATGGTTGTGTTCAAGTCTAACGTAAATAAGTTCTTGATGAGCCGTTCCATATAAGTTATCAAATTTACCAAATTTTCATTACTAATGATTACTATATTGTCCAATTTCTACTGTACACTCTTTAACCCTTATCCTTGAGTGGCCTCTTGGCCTTGATAATGTGGTGATGCCTATGTAAAAAAAAAAAAAAAAAAAAAGACAAGATCCTGAAGGATGAGCAGTCATAACCCAGGAAAGTGGATATGTGTGATGCAACATTCTACTTTGGCCTTTATATGGCCCAGACAAGTAGTTGGAGAGAACCAATCCAATCAATCGGCTGATCATATCATGTTCCAACATATAAAACCCACACCAACCTACTCATAACAACTAATATTCAAACCTCCACTAAAAATTACTTATCATATGAACATTCTACTGTTGAAATTGGTTTCCCAGATAATTTTCTAGTCAGGATTCTTTCTAGAAAGACATTGGGTACTTATGGGAGGGACCATAAGAAAGTTGCCAACATCCTAAGTGAAAGTTATTTTTGTGGAATGAGCTGGATTTGAACTTGGAACTCAGTAAAATTACCACACATCCTCTTTAATTTTCAGGAAAAACTGAATGAAATTTCCGAGATATTTTAGTATTTTACAGTATTTAACCAAAACTTTTTTATTTTTACATGTGAAACTGATCTCTCAATCTAAATTCTAAAATGTTTTTCTTATGTTCATACGTTATTGCCTAAAAAACAGAATCTCATTTTTGTGAGGTGATTTAGCTGTGCATATTAATCTACAAATTTGCCATTAGTAGCATTACTATTATTATTATTATTATTATTATTATTACTATGTGTATCTTGTTTTTTCTTTTTACAGTAAAACGAATCAATTTAATAATCGACCAAATCTCTATAATTAGTGATAGTGAGGCACAGAATATTTAACAAAGATGTTCAGAATAGTTTTCTAATTAGTAACATTATTATTTAGAAACCAATTCTTAACATTGGGAGAGGACTTTGTTAACTATTTTTTCTATACTATTATTCAAACTAATCATTGAAAAACTAATGCCAATCATCTTTGTTTTAAAAGAATAAATCTTGAATTGCCTCATAATTTTACATCAGTTACAAGGAAAGCATTTCAGAAAAAATATTTAGAAAGATATATTTGTGTAATATACACTCCCATCCTGAAAGTATATTTTTTGTTTTACTGTAATGTGATAATTTAAAATAAACAGGAAATCTCTAATTAAATATTTAGAAATTTTAAAAGAATCTGAATCACTAATTGTATTGGTATCAGGAATTTAAAACAGAATCTGTAATTCTATGGAAATTAGGAAACATTTTGCAATCATCCCATCACTAATTTCTATCCTCTTTAAAAAACTGTTATTCAAATATCACAGCAAATGATTAACAACTTTGATTTTTTTTTTTTTAATGGATATCTATGGCATCCTAGCCTGTGAGATTGGACAAAATAGTAGGTATTTCAGGAATGTTTGAATTCATTTTCCATTGTTCATTTCTCCATTTTTGATTAGGCTAAAGAGGTGTGTTTGGGTAGCGAGACAACACTACTGCCAAATGAGAAGTAAGGCACCTTCTTCCTTCTGCTAGTCTGTAGGAGACTCTTGAGCAAAGTCAAGAACCCACTTCAAACCCCCATCCCTTGATCAGGGTAATGTGAGATCATAAAAAGCAGGTGACTGATGTAATATGAAAATAATTCTGTTCATGGTTTCATATCTCATTGTACTGAGCAGAAGATTCCTTTCAGTACAATGTTTCAGGACAATTACCCAGTATGGGCACTGTTCTGACAAAAAGAAACTGCAACCTACTATCTGTACAGCAGCAAAGAAAGTTATGGCAATACATCAAACACTTTTGAGAAACAGTATAAATGGGGTTCTGAATGATGAGCAACAATGAATTCATGAATGCCTCAAGGGAAAGAGATGGAGAATCATAGCCGTCAATATGAAGCACAACACCACTTGAATGAATCAAAGAGGTATGTGTTCTGCATAAAACTATCTTGATCAGTTAATGATTGATCATGATGCTGTCAAAACAAGTAATTCTACAATTATTTATGTAGAAATTAAAGGTTTGTAGAAAGTATTATCTGTAATATTTTGTATTTGAGTATTTATTATTATTATCATATGTAAATACTTTATTGTAATCATTTTTAACTTTAATATATCTGGTTCAAGCTGGATTAATATAGTAGCTAATGTTTCTCAATTATTGAAGGAATTGGCTGAACCCAGCAAAAAGCTAAGTGACATGACCAACTCCAAAAAAACCAGAGAACAGGCTGAAAGAGATACAGACAGTGGAGATGAACCACAAAAGTAAGTAGATAATAATTAAAAACTCTCATTGCAATGATTTTCTTACAATTTAAATGTGATTAACTTTGGCTAAATTTTTAAAGTTTTTTTTTAATCATTTTAATTTCTTTTTTAATTTTTTTGATTTCTTTTGTTTTACATTTTATTATATTACAACTTAATTTCTGACATCTAACACAAGATAATGGAACAATTTTATTTATTCATTATTTTTTATACTTTTTTAATATGTCAATTATTAAAATTTGATTTTTAAATTGCAATATAAATAAACTCTTTTGTGATTAAAAGTTAATTTTCATTAAATCTGCAAAGAATTTACCTTTTATTTTGTTACATTTGACTTTTCTGCCTCGTTCCTTTCAATACAAGAATATTTTGTTAAAAAAAAAATCACAAATTCAGTTTTTTCTTTCATCTGCCTCAACCTGTCCAATCCCGGAATATGCATTTTTTATCTTTTTAGAAACATTGTTTAACAATTTTTTTTTTTAATATACTGTAGCAGTAATTTATTGTGAGATTATGTATTAAAATTTTATTGAATCATAAAATCTTTATTTATTTATTTTTTTTTTTTGATTATATAAAACTATAAAATTTGCAAATATGAAATTTTCAAACAAAATGTTTTTTAGTTGAGAATCTTTGCACTTATAAGATAAACTTGACAAAAATGGTGGCTAGATTTTTCATAGTTTTAAACTCAGTGATAAATTAACACTGAGCTGAATAACTGTTGAATTTGAACCAAAATTATATCCAGTGTGTATGGCATTTCTATTTATTTCTGTTTCAGTGTGACTTTGTTAGGCTCCTAATTGCAAGGATTTTGGTTATATACAGAGATCATTTGGCTGAATGATGTTGTGGAGGTCGGGTAGTTCTTTCAATCTCTTCCAGATTCATAATGCACACTCCAGATTGGAGGTTAAGACATGAGGTGTAGGGGTTCGGTTATAAGTGATGGTAAATGTGGTCTTGCAAGCCTGAAAACCTAGTTACCGATCTGCAATAATGAGTTAACCTAAATAAAAACGCTTCAAATAAAGTTGGCTTACAAACATCATTTTAAATTTTTTTTCCATTCTTTTTTAATGGAAATTGCTTCAGATAAGGCATAAAGTCACTTGATGTAAAGAGCTAAAAAATTGCTACTTCAAGGTCAAAAGCTAACCAACAATCAGATGAATAGATTCTGATCAGAAAATGGCAATTCTTCCCTCTTTGTCAGAAACATCATTCTTGGAATGTGATGTATAAAGGACAAAATAGGAAGTAAGAGTTACAAGACTGCAAAGTCTTACTTAAAATCTAAGAAATAAATTAAAAGTTTGGGCCTAAGAGAATTAAATCAATAATAAAAGCCATGGTATCAGGTATTTTTTTGCTTATTATACATAAATTGTGAAAAGTTTTAGATGTATTTAAAGTCAAATATTAAACACAATTAAAATTTTAATGGACCTGGGTAGTCATTAAACTGTATTCAATGATGAAGTGTGAATTTGAGTGCTTTCTGGTGTGATCGCTTAGTTATTATTCCTAGGTTTACTCTGATTGGTAGTACCTGTTAAAGTTCCTTTTAAGGGTCAGATAGAATATTCCTTGGGTATGACATAAAACTCTTATTTAGTGGTATACATGTATGTTTACAGCATTAATAAATATTTAAAGATATTAAGGACTTGAAACATACAATTTTTTTTACCAAAATTATTGGATTCGTGAGTAAATAATGCAAAAGGGTTGATATGTTGTAAAATAAAATAAATTTAGATTTTTTTTTTTGTTGCTTTCTGAAAACTTTTTTGTAACATTGTTATTTGAATGTTTTTAAAGATCTCTAGAAGAGCGACTAAAAGATTTAATAGGCGACCTTTCCGACGATGAACCTCCAGCCAAATCAGACAGGTATCTTCGGGGGTTTCCTGCATTATTCAACATTTTCTTATCATCTCTTTTATCTTCTATGGGCTTCTATGGTTTCCAACTGATTTCAAATTATGAGTCAGCCAAACAACTGAAAATCTAAAATTGCTTTAACACGTTACGTACATTAAATCCGTTACATACATTAGACATGTTACGTACATTAAAACCATTACATACATTAGGCATGTTACATAAATTAAATCTGATATATACATTGGACATGTTACGTACATTAAATCTGTTATATACATTAAGCACAAAGCAAAATAAATATCATTGCATGCTTTTCTATTGATTTGTTAAAGAAGATTCTCACAGTCTAAAATAACAAAGACTAAGCAAAAATTGGGGATCATTAACAGTTATTTTAGTAAAACTGTAATTAAAGTGTTGCTAAACTGTACATCTTAAACAACCGATTTTTGGTCAACAGCAGTAATATTGTAATGTTGTATTTGTTAGTAATGGCAGAAGTTCCCAAAACTTACTCCATTGATTTATGACTGATTGTAAAAATTAAGTGGCTCAAATAAGTTTAGCGAACACCTGCCATTACTAATCAGCAGAATGTTCCTTTTTTTAATCCAAGGAAAAGTCTATCAGGAATGTATGCACACTATGATGATGTATGGAAGTGAAATTTGGTAAAATCAAAAAGTTGAAGATATTCTTTGCATAGAAAGAAATGCTATGAAAATCATACAATGAATGTATTATGTGAGTCTTAAAGACGGGCATGGATTTAATGATCTCCAAGGAAGATGAAATCTGGACAGTACAGGGAAATGTGTGCAGAACAGAAGACTTTGTTGGTTTGGTCATATTGAAAGAATGGATAAAAGATTTTGACAGTTTGCAAGTAATTTGTTTGAAATGCGACAGTCTTAATATGCTGTCAAATCTTGTCTCTTCAGCAATCTCTTTTGCCAAGGCATCTTCCATAGTTTGGTTATACACTCCAACGTCAATCAGGCAAATTTATCAGAGAAGCCATCAATCTGGTTTCATTTCGGAGCTAGAAGAAGCAATGTGTTGGCCAACTAAAATACACATCTCAGAACAGTGAAGCAGGATACAAAATGCATTATTGGCTCATGTATCTACATTGTGTATCAGTTGAATCAACAATGACTGTCACTTGTTTCAATCATAGTAAATGGCCATTGTGTGTGCGTGTGTGTGCTTAATTTGCCCAAATTTGGAAATTAGTGAATTTATTAGAAGCCAACTCAATCAACTTGGAGTGAACCCAGTCAAGTTTGGAAATAAATTTCTAAAAGCCGTCCAACATATTCCATCATATAAAACAGACGTTAAATTGAAGAAGAATTCTGATTTCGTCGTTGTTGTTATTTAGTAGTAGTAGTAAAAATCGCTAAGAGTGCTTTGATTAGTAAATTTACAATAGTTGAAGTAAGAGTATCAGTTGGAAAGGGAAAGATAAGGAAAACATGGGAGGAAATAATAAAAATGGATTTAAAAGAAAGAGAGGTAAATAAAGACCTGGTCAGAGATAGGTTAGTTTTGAAGTCAATTTCTAAAAGGCATCCAACATATATGAGCATATAAAACAAATGTTAAACAGAATATGATGATTATTTCACAAAATGAATTCCACCAAACATTAATCTATATATATAAAAGGCAAAATGTGTGTGACCATTTCGTGTATGTCTGGCAAAGGCTTTTCTCGCACACGGTCCCAGGTTCGTTACTATCGCTTACAACTGTGTATATACGTCCTATATAATAATATCTAGGAATTAGGAAAGCGCGTTGCGTATAGATTTATTTACATCGATTTTTACAAAATTATTGCTATTTTGGTTTCTCGCGTGTTGATTGGGCTTTTTAGTATAAATAAAGTGAAATTAAACTCAAACGACGTCTTCTCGGCATTGCGCCGGGAAAAACGTCCAGAAGCAATCAGCTTTGATCAATCTTGTATATCAGACAGTTCTTTCCCCTACCCAACATCTGTTGGGGGAAGAAACAGTCAAATTTGGGTAAACAAACCCAAACGCTTCGTGACTTCTATTTGACCTTCTTAATTAGGTCAAATGGAAGCAGCAGAGTTAACTTTTATTGCGCACGCCTGTTTTTATAGTTAAATAAATAAATTCAAACCTGCTTGGCGTTGTCTGTCGCCATGGCTCAATGGTTAACGTAGCATGGATTTTTTTTTTTTTTCACACATTAATTTCCAACTCAAGAGTACGGGTTCGATCCTCATACACTCACCTACCAAAACATTTTTTTTTTATTATTATTCCCCCCCCCCCCGAGTTTTGATTTACCTCAAAACACCCGGGCATCGCCGGGTACCCCTCGCTAGTTTATTATAAACTGATTAAAAAAGGCATACAAATAGGTGCATTTGGATATTTGCTCCCCCCCCACACACACACAGATTATTTCAAAAGACAATATTATATGATTTATTTAAATACCAGTAGGCTATTTTTATAGTAATAAATTTTTATACTCATCGAAATGAATAAATGGAAGATAAAAAAAAATTGCATTTATTCATTTCGATGAGTATAAAAATTTGTAATTTGTACAAAGTGATATTTTATGTCTTGGTCACTTTTAATGCATCTAAAACCAAGCTTCTATCTTTACATCATCAACGCTCTGCTGTCCAGCTGCCATCAATCGAAATGAATGGCTCTCATCTTGGGGAGGCTTCATGGTTTGACAAGCTTCTGGACTTGACCTTTACTCCCGATCTGAAATGGAACACGTATATCAAATCAATTGCCAAAGTCGCTGGAAAAATGGTGGGATCCTTCTACCGCTCCAGTAGATATCTCACTCCTGATGCAATTCTCTACCTATATAAAAGCCAGGTTCGGCCAACAATGGAGTACTGTTGCCACATCTGGGCAGGAGCTGCTAGAAGCAGCTTATCCTGCCTTGACAGAGTTCAAAATAGACTTTGTAGCTTAGTGGGGAATGCCCTTTTCTCTTCCCTGCAGCCTCTTTCCCACAGAAGAGACGTAGCGAGCCTGTCCCTGCTTTATCGTCATTTTCATGGCAGGTGCTCATCTGAACTTCAGTCTATGGTCCCCCCTCGCCAGACTTTCACGAAAAACACTCGTCTTGCCAGAACCACTATCAACAATTACCCACACTCTTTATCCGTGCGTACACCTAAATATAGATTCCATGAACAGGGTTTCTTTCTTAGAACTGCTCGCCTGTGGAACTCTATTCCGTTTGCCTGCTTTCCAGCTGACTACAATCTGATTGTCTTCAAGTCCAACGTGAACAAGTTCTTATTGAACCGTCCCCCCTAAGTAATCCAAGTTACAAAATTCCCACTAATGTTTACTACGCTAAAATCACAATGACTAATATATACCTATTAACCCTTATCCTCGAGTGGCCTCTGGGCCTTGATTAAATCTGTTATTTGGACTTATTTTGCGATTAAATCTGTTATTTGGACTTATTTTGCGATTAAATCTGTTATTGGGACTTATTTTGCGATTAAATCTGTTATTTGGACTTATTTTGCGATTAAATCTGTTATTGGGGCTTATTTTGTGATTAAATCTTTTATTCGGACTTATTTTGCGATTAAATCTGTTATTCGGACGTTTTTTGCAATTAAATCTTTTATTTGGACTTTTTTTTTTTTTTGCAATTTACAAATTTCAGTTCAGGTATATATTAACATACTGGTTTTCATGAGATTATTGAAGTCAAGCAACATTGAGCCTGGTCAGCACAAGATGGGTGACCATTTAGCAGTATCAGGCATTGTATATGGGAGGACCTCAACACCTCTCTGCAAAAACTGAAAAAATCTAACGTCATCTCCCCCGACTAGAATTTAATTTAATTTCAGAGGAAGTCGGTTTAACCCGTCTAGGATGGATGCCGTTGCTATTGATGCAAGTTTTCAGAAAACAAGTCTTTCCAGTTTATTAGCTAGTAGGAAAAATAGATAGCACGACTCTGTTGATATATGAGTACCCTCTTAAAAAAAACACAATGGTACACTACAACCTATCAAAAGTTCATGTACATATAACATGTATACGAAGAGGGGGGAGGGCATCAGATGTAATTTCAGTAAATTTTGGAAAATATAAGTGTTTTAAAGAATGCAGTACTTCAGCATCCAACAACTGATGCAGGCAGTTTGTTCCATGCTTCAACAATTTTGAGGATAAAAAAAAATATTCCCAGAAGTCATAGGAATCATATTGTCTTTGGAGAATCTGTATTATATTTCTCTTATCTGTCTGTTCATTCCACTCTTTTTTGGAAACTGTTGGGCCGATCTGACTGAAATTTTGTATACACCTTTGTTATGGTAAGATGCAGTGAACTAAGTGTTATGGCATCCGTTCTGTGCACAGTTTAGGATAAATAGAAATTAGTATTTAATGCAAAAATGAGTACAAATTTAACCCCATTCAACCATCAATTTGGCATAAAGCTTTCAGTCAACAAACTATAACTTTTGTCTGTTTTTAATGAGCTAAAAAAAATCTAATAATTTAATAATTTTATTTGAATTATACTGAAAATTTGATTAAAACGGAATAATTTTTTATTTGTTGATAAGAAAAAAACGAATGCAGTCTCTTCTATTTGTATTCCTTATAAAAATAAGGAATACAAATTTTTGAATTTAATATGAATTAGGTGAATATAAGTAACATTGGTTTAGTAGATGATTTATATAAAAATATACTTGGATAATTTTTCAAACAAAACTTAATAAACAAAACGATCTGTCATTGATTGCATTTCTTCTTAGATTAATGGAGTCAAATATCCATGAACTCTTCTTTGATGACTTTTCTGACTTCCAATCAGCAAGCAGGTAGCCAACCATCTTCACACTTCTGCCCTAAACAATCATCCCCCACCTCTTTGGATTTGGCACTATCTTTCTTTCCCTCTCTATTCATGATAAATCAATATATATATATATATATATATAGGCAGAATTTTTTCTCTTAAACATATTTCATTAAATAAAATAGATATTCTTTGTCTATTAATTCTGTTTTTGATCTTTTCCAACTTCCAAATAATGGTTTTCACTTTTGGCACAAATTGACTGATGTAATCATCATATTTCTCATAAGTGAGAATACTTTCCAACCCTTCTGGAGGGAAAAAAACAAATATATATAAAGTGTTCAAAACCAGTTAGATTAATTTATCCCTGATGATGAATTCAGAAGGATTGGAAAGTACTCGGACTTAGAACAAATATGGTGATTACATCATCCAGTTCCTGTCAGAAGTGGAAACCATTATTCGGAAGTTGAAAAGGATCAGGTCCAGAATTAATAGACAAAAGACATCTATTTTATTTAATGAAATATTTTTAAGATATATGATTATTCAATTGTTTAGTGATTTAATCTTATAGTGATTAATCAATATATCATATAGATACTATTATATTATATATATTAGTCACAGTTTTTTAGTGTTTTAAGCCTATAGTGATGAATCACTGTAGTGATTAAACCTATGCCTGTTCTGTGTATGGTGGTGGATCTACAATGCAAATAATCAAATTTAGGTGTCTTGAATCACAGCGAAATCCCTTGGATTTGATGTAACTTTTTTTTTCTAATGGATAATTTTTTCAACAAAATCAATGAATTTTGTTATCTGTTATTAAAATATCAACTAGATGACAGTTTAGCAAAGACCCAAAATGGAGATAATTCTGCCAAATTTAACAATTTAAAAGTATTTCTTTCTATATATAAATAAGTACGCATGTATGCTTATATATTTGTCTGTACAGGATTCACCCTTAGACTAATTAATCAATCATTATGAATTTTAGAACATTACTGCTAGGCTGGGTAATTGTTGTGGGCTATATTTAATTTAATGAAGTTTTATGCAAAGAGGAGTTTGAAACTCGTTGTGAGAATTTAGATATTTGAAATTTTTACAATCAGTACTAGACATCAATTAATGAATATTTCCCACATTTCAGTTTATTTGGGCTGTTTTTTTAACCTTCCATTGGGAAATTCGAATATTTCAGATTTGCATTAAATATGATTAATAGTATTTAGGGACCAATTAAGCAGGATTCCTTGAATTCAGTTTATTTTTAAGACCAATTAAGCTTAAACGATAAATTTTAGGCATTTTCTAGAATCAAAATAATGTAATGGATTTTGATTAAAATTGAAATAAGTATTCTAGACATGAGGTTTAGTAATATTATGTGGTAATTTAAATTGTTATAAGAGGAAATAAAAGTGATGTAAAAGGGGTCATATTACTTGTCCTGCGATCACTATTTCTTAAATAAAAATGCAAAGTTTAATTTAGGGTCTTAAATTTGATCCCAGCATTCTTAACCACCACCCTGGACTTAGGGTTAGCCATGTTTCTATCTACATCAGTCAAATAAAATTTGATACGATATTTGATAACTACTTTAAATTCTGCAAATTAAAAAAAAATTATTAAATTTGGCAGAATTAATGCTTTTTTGATTTTGCGTCTGTTAAACTGTTATTGTCAAAATCTGGTTTAAAATTTTTATTATTAAAATAATCTTCCTTTATTGATAGACTAATAAACAATTTATATTGACCTTTGAATCCGTTTTGATCATCCATTCTTTAAAATGTCTCTGCCATCAAATTTCAAGAATGTTCTTGTAAGGTTGTTATGCCTATCACCTCAGGAAATGACTTAATTTATGTTTAATTGTTGAGGACTCCAGCCAAACATTGTGTTCCATACCATTTGAGCCTCAAAGTTTTTACAAAGGCAGCAAAGCTGTTTTCAACCTTTTTGGGTTTTAGTGTTGCTTATAAGCTTCAAGCTGTCATAAATATGACACAAATTAGATCTAATAAAGATACCACATTTCAATTTTTTTTTATATAATTGCTCCAGACAAAGCACAAAGATGGATCTAATTTAAAAAAAAAAATACTACTTCAAAGTCAAAACCTAACTAACAATAAGTGTTAAATGTATTGGCTGCGACTTAAATCTTTCCACCTTTGTCAGAACATCACTCATTGAATGTGAGGACTAAAGGATAAACTAAGGGATGCCGTAAGTAGGCTGCTGAAAGTAAATTCAAGGTTCATTTTGTAATCTTAAAATTTGGGTGTAGAGCCATTCTATAGTTATTATTTTTAGGTTTACTCTGACCTGAAGGAGCGGTAGTATCTCTCAAGGTTTAGAATTTAGCAATTGCAGACTAATTATTTACAAAAAAATTAATTTACACACCATTCAAATACATAATAGAATTTATTTAATATTTGAAAGTGTGTTACAAAATAACTGGGTTCAGTATTAAATAACACTAAAAGGTAAAAGATATGCTATAAGACAAGACACCCAAATCATATATGCTTTAGAGTCCCCAAAATGTAGGTCCACCACTGTCTGTATATCAAGTATAATGTCCATTATTTCTACTTTTTTTTATTGTACAAGACTCAGCAGACTTACTTTCCTTTAATAATAATAAACCAAAATCAACCTAATCTAACTGTAAAGATAAAACAATATTTGTCATTGTTATTATAGCTTAAAGATGATATTGACGAAATAAGGAAGAAACAGGTTAAACATTTTAAAAAGAACTTTCATTATTGTTTAAAGTTTCTTTAAGCTATAAAATCTAAGCATTATGACTAATTTCGTTTGTATTAAAAATTGATTTGATTAGGAAGTCCTTTGGTTCTTTATTTAAAATTTGACTTAAAAAAAAGAAAAACTTTGTAATGTACATACTTGTCACTGAAGAAATGTGTCATTTTCCAAAAATCACATAAATTGATCAAATAGTTTACATGTATATATATAATCATTTTTAAATGATTTTTAGCAATTTTAAGTGTAAATTGTATTCATTACAATGTGACTTTCGATATTGAGTTGTCTCCCCCTTATTTACAAAAAGTAGTGTCTCGTTTCAGAATAAAATTTGATTTTCTTTGTCAAAAATTTGTTTGTATTGTCTGTATCTTATTTTTTAATTAAGTTGAATTCTAAATAAGAACCAGTGTTTATGTTAAACATACTAGCTTTAACAATTGAACAACTTTCTTTAAATTATATATAATATGAAAATGTGTTAAAAGTAATTAAATTTTTTATATTTTATTTTTTAAATTAAAAAAATTTTTAAGAAAGATTTTATAGATGAAAGAACTTGTCGATGTTTGCGAATATTTGATCTGGATTTAAGATTAATTACTGATTTGAAAAGTAGCTTGTAAAGATTCAGTTTAAGTTATTTATTCTTTTTTATTTATTTTAAAATATCTTTTTTTTGTTGTTGTTAATTTTATTTTAGTAAAATGTTATTTTTTTATTATTTTTGTTGCACACCTTCCACCCATCACAAATATTTCTGTAATTCACGCTACAAGCTCCTTTTTTTTTATACACTGCACAGTTTTTTTTTTATCATTTTTTCCCTTTTTCTTTTTTTCTTTTTTTTTTTTTTCTTTTTTGTTTGTTTGTTTATTAATCTTATTTTTCTTGACTTGAAATAAAGCCAGAAGCAATCTGAGCCGAAGAAAGCAATTTCGAATGATAAGAAACTAAAGGAAGAGAAGCAGTCTCCTCCAAAAAATGTTGACAGGTAGTCAGCCTTAGCACTCCTTTTGAACAATGCTCTCTTGGTAACAAGAAACTCTCACCCACACAATACTTCCCCATGGGTATTACACTCAAACTTCCTTGTATTCACTTGTTTTTTTTCCCTTTTTTTTGGGGGGGGGGGTATGTAAATGCCATTTTTTTTTTTTTGTGGGGAATGTGGTTTATCATCAAACATATTTTCTTAAGAGAAAAGTAATTTGCAGTTTAAACACTGCCAGTATTCTAGTCGCACTTATAGATAAATATATATTGATGCAAAAGTGTCCATCACATTTTTTTTTTGTGTGGCTTTCGTTAAGATTGGCACTTCTTTGTTTACAAAACCATTCAGTGGAAGTGATGTCAGACAAATTTTAATAATAATGTAATTTTTTTTTTCAAGCAAATATAAAAATATGAGTTTTATTCAAACAGTCTTTATTTGAACTTTTATATAAACTTTATGATAAAAATATGTTTATAAACTTTTTTTTTTTTAAATAATTCATAAATATATTATTGGAAAAAAACAAAACAGTTCATAAATGTTTTTATAACAGCTCTATTTTTATGTCTGATGTGAAAAAAATTACCAACCTGATGTTTGATTAAAAAAAACAGTGCATAAACATATTTTTATTATAAAGGTTATAATTTTGTTACAAAAGTTCAAATAAAGACTGTTTGAATAAACTATGTTCATATTTGCTTGAAGAAAAAAATAAACAACATTATATACAGTGTTAATCATCTGTACCGTAAAATTTGTATGATGTCATTTCCGTCGAATGGCTTTGTAAACAAAGATATACCACTCTTAATAAAAGCCTTTTTTGTATCAATTTGTAACCACCATCACGGTCATCATCGATTTAATGTTCATTACATACTGGCATATATTGAATGGATTTTAGAAATTGACTTCCAAACTCGCCTATCTCTTGCCAGATCTTTATTCATTCCTCTTAAATGCATCTTAACATTTCCTCCTATGTTTTCCTAGACCTTATCCTGTTAACTGTACCTGCTACCTCAACACAAATCTTCCCATACTGTCCGGATTTAATCTTCCTCTAATGTGACCAGATCAGAATGTCCTTAAAACTCACATCACATCCATTGTATCATTCTCATCTCATTTCTCTTCATGCAATGCATGTCCTCAACCTTTACTATCAAGCAAAACTATTTGATATTCTTACTTATTAAGCAAAACGATTTGTCTACATTAAAATATGATGAGAAATTATCAAGTAGAATTTTAATGAAGAAAATAAAATTATTTTACTATTCATAGTCCAATGTTACAAGGGGGATAATCTTTGATGCACTGACTTGATGTATAATGAAAATATAAGTAAATGAATTTTATGTCTAAGTTATGTAGAAGCAAGAACTACAAAGATACATGAGAAGCAGTAATTAAGGAAAGAAAGTTTTATTAAAATGGAAATGAGGTACTCTGAGTGATCTATATAAATAAAACAGTAAATGTATGTATGTGTTTTTGTCTGTGTGAAAATATTGAACCCATAATCTCTTAAACTACTGGTCACAGGAAACATGAAATAGTAATCATACATTAAAGATGGTTTATAATGAGTAAAATCTTTGTTTAGATGAATGAATAACATGTACCGAAATATGTCGGCAAGTTGAAATGCAAAATGTTCATTTCAACTTGCTGACATATTTCTATTACTTTTACGTATGTGCAAGTTCATTCATAGCTTAAAGTGGTTTAATTTGAAATCTTTCTTACCTTTCTGTTGATAGTAGATAACGTGACTGGAGTGTAAATGTCTTGGTTTTGATTCTATCTGATGGCACCTATGTCATTTTTTTTTTTTTAATTTGGAATCAGTACTATATATATATATTTTCTAATTACAAAATTTTAGTTAAGGTTTTCTCTTTCCATCGTTATGTAGTAAAATTCTGTTTTTAAATTGTAGACTTTTGCGAAATCGGCTTATTGAAGTGCTAGGTCTTTCTTTTTAACGGTTTTAGTAAAGGCTTTTTTTTTTTCTTCCTTATATAAATGAGTTCTGTTTTATCATTATAAACATTTTTGAAGTCGGATTATGTAGGTGTTAAGTCTGCGATAGGTTAAAGTTAAAATATTTTTTTCCTTCTGGGAATTTAAACTGCATTCTTTATTTTTATGTTTGCATTTTTTTATTCAAAGCTTCTTTAGACTAATATATATATATATATATATATATATATATATATATAATTTGTTCTGTAATAATAAATACGAAATTTGCATAAATTTAAATATATTTAAACATATTTTACAACTTGACAAAGCTGGCTGCTT
Organism: Euprymna scolopes; assembly: GCF_053919585.1. NCBI lineage: Eukaryota > Metazoa > Mollusca > Cephalopoda > Sepiida > Sepiolidae > Euprymna > Euprymna scolopes. The sequence goes on from NC_136500.1 coordinate 13,918,549, forward strand.
CCCACTAATAATAAATAAAATATGATCATTTTTATTATTTCAATTATCGATAGTCATCTAAAAGATTTTAAGACAAAATACAATAGCATCTTTTTTGAACTGTGTTGACTTGTTTAACAAAAAAAGAGTATGAGAACTAGATGCACGAGTTATTTTTATCTTTACTGTCAGAAGATTGGCTCAACTCACATTCTTAACATCACAAACTTTTGCATATTAAAAGCCCCATATAGATTTTTTTTCTAGATCCTAAAATGTTCATCATTTCTGTCTGTAAATTAATCTCAAATTGCCTTTTGATCTCCTCTGTCAGCTCTTTCTCTCTCCCTTTTTTCTCTCTTTCTCTCACTTTTTTCCCTCTCTCCCCATTTATAGTACAGGGTGGGCCAAAATAAGGGTCCTATCTTTAAATTTGAATAACTTCCACAAAATAAAAGTTAAACTCACCAAACTTTATGTGTGTGAAGACTGACCCTTCCGAGATTTTTTGAAATAAACAAAACAAATTTTGGCCGAAAAACACTTCTTAAAACTTACATGAATTTATGAATTTTTAAAAATAGGACCCTTATTTTGGCCCACCCTGTATAACCAACTTTGTATTTTCCTCCCAGATAGCAACTGTGGTGATGGATACATTTGCATCAACTTCATTTTAGTTTAGCAAATGATGAAGAAAATAATATGAAAGTAGATTTTATCTTTTTTTTTTTTTTTTTTTTTTTTTTTTAACCATTTCTTCCAACTTTTTTTCACCCTTTCCTCTGCACAGATTTTAAAATGTATTTTCCTCTTGTTTGGGTTTGTTGTTTGCTTCTCAATATGCACAAAATGTGAAAATGCATGCAAACTTTTTTTTTTTTTTAATGACTGTTGGATGAACTCGGTGTTGCCTGGTAACTTAAATATGCAGTTCTTATGTCTATTATTGTTGTTATTATTATTATATTATTAATTATTGCCACTTTTATGTTCGTGGCATTTCACCCAGCATTGCCATTGTGGAGATATATATATTTTTTATTTATTTTTTTTTTTTTACTCGCGTTCACCCCTAACAAGGCATATCACCACTTGGATGTAAGAAGCTACTATTTGGGACTATGCCTAGGAAAGAATATGTTGGTTTACGTTACATTTAAACTTTTGCATATCAGTACAATCAGGTAAATAGAAAGGGAATTCAAAAGTTTAGCTGTTTGAGGGAAGAGACTATTAGAATAGAAAGCTTTCTGGCATTTAGGGACATCAACAGTGAAGGGATGAGATTTTAATGCTAAGCTGGTTTGTCGAGGATATGTACGTCGATATGAACACGTGAAACGAGTTCATCATATTTGTAAAACGGGCACAGATATGCAACATTGTAGTGATGGGACAGGAGTTGGAGCTTAGTTAAAAAAGTGGGACCTATTAGATTGGAGACCCTTTTTTGAGGCCTATCCAAGAGAGAGAGGCTAGTGGTAGATGCACCACAAATACTCCATATATGGGCGAATGGTGGCCTTGTAAAGGTACAGGATACTCTCAGGTGTAAGTAGTCTTCTAGGTCAATAGAGAAAACCTACTTTCTTTGCAGCAGCTTTTGCAATGTCCTCAATGTATTTGTTCCAGTTCATATTGCTTGCAAATGTTAGGCCGAGGAGTTTGAAGGAAGAATCCTCAGGTAGGCTGTTATTTGTAATGGGTATAGGCAGTTGGAGAGGCATTTTGTAATTGGTAAAGGAGAGCCACTTAGTTTTACTAGTATTAAATGTTACCATCCACATCCATTTGCATCCCCATTCCACTACGGTTTGGACGTCATTTTTTTAACGATTCTGCCATTGTTTTAGATTTATGTACATGCATTGTATCATCAGCAAATATACCCATTTCGCACACAATATCAGGGAGGTCGTTAATGAATATCAGGAATAATAGTGCTCCAAGGATCGACTTCTAAGGCAGTCCCGTATTAATGTTATGCTGCTTGGATGTACGTCCATCAATGACAACCTGTATGATTCTATTGTCTAAGAAGGATCTTATTATATTTAATATATGTCTAGTTATACAATACAATTTAATTTTCATTAGCAGCCCTTCATGCCAAACTTTGTCAAAGGCCTTGGATATATCAAGGGCTACAGCCCTGACTTCACCCGCCTTATCTAGTACATGGTAAATGCATTCAGAGATGACTGTTAAAATATCTGCAGTAGAACGACATTGCCTAAATCCATACTGTTTGACAGAGAATATTTGCTTTTGCAAGGTGGTGAACTAGTGCTTGATTGATTTAGGCCTCAAAGATTTTAGTGAAGAGGGGGAGGAGACTAATAGGGCAATAATTGAGAGGGTCAATCCTTTTACCAGAATTCTTGTACACTGGTACCACAGAGGCCATCTTCCAGCTATTAGGGAAGCAAGATTTAGCAAAGCATTTATTGTAGAGCTTGGGAAGTATGGGGGCTAGCTCAGCTGAGCATTTCTTAATTAGTATAGCAGGGATGAGATCAGGCCCACGTGCCTTTGAGGTGTCTAAGTTTTTTATGATATTGTGGACCTGAGAAGGGGTGATTTTTACATCATCTAGTGTGGCTTTAGTTCGTATAGGGAAATTTGGGAGGGAGTTGTTTGTTGGCTCTAAAGTGGAGTTGGAGGCGAATCACCAGGCAAGTAGTTCCGCCTTCTCCGTTGCTGTGTATGCAACCTTCTGGTTGTTGGATAGTGAAGGAATTATTGATTGCCCTTTAATCACTGCACTATTATAGATTTTTCAGAAATCACGAGTCCTTATCTTTTGTGATTCAATGCATTCCCTGATTATTTCCGCATGCTTTTTTTTTTTTGGCTGTTGCTATTTCTCTCTTACAATGATTTCTAGCATCTACAAATTTTTGCCTATTTATATTTGACTTATAATGTACAAACTGACGGAATGCATGCTGTCTTTGTGCCATAGCAGCTGCACAGTCTGTAGTGAACCTTGGGGGTGAGTGAGACTTGCTATAATACTTCTGTGTGGGAACATATGATTCAATGCCTGATTTGCACCATTCAGTTGTCTCATTGACATACTGTTCAGCAGGAAGAGAGAAGATATCAGTCCACGAGGCATCTCTGATGTGTTCTCTAATGGCTTTCCAGTCAGCCCTTTTGTAGTACCTTGTTTTGAGCAATGGTTTCTCACCTTGGGTTTGGGATTTAAGTGTGATGTCAACTGATACCACTAGGTGATCTGTATTTCCAAGTGGTCTATGGGCATTAGTCACACAATCCTTGAGTACTGTGGTGAGGAATAGGTTTAGAAGTGAAGCCTGCTGAGGTTCACGATCTGGTAGGCGGGTTGGGAACATGACTGTCTGTATGAGGGAATGTGCTATAGGGAAGCTATAAGTAGTGTCCAGGTGCATCTGTGCAACCCCAAAAAACAAGGCAATTTTTATGATGGATATTAAAATCACCAAACACATGTATTTGGGCGTTACTATCTAAGGAGAGTGCTGCATCTATACTCTCAGAAACATGATCAATTAGAGTACAATCCTGACTTGAGGGAGAATAAAAATTATTACTAGATTTGTAGTATAGGAAAAAAAAAAGAAGCAAAACAATGTTCAAGTAAGATTCAAAATGATATTAAGATTTTATATTTAGTCCTAAAGCTGTATCCTTGAGTCCACAAAAGAGAAAAATATAATAAATCTCTAGTAACATAGTTTTAGGTAATAGTATATAAACCGATTTAATTTCCTTTTATATTAGTGTAACATAAAAAATAAATATTTATACCGGATCAATAGATATTATTACAGATATAAACATATACAACATTGATCCTGGCAGATATAGAATTTAGATATTAAGTACCATACTTAAATGTTTGCTCAATTCTAAAGTTTTTTTTAAAAATGCAAGCCCCTCTCCCCCTTACAAAATTCCATTATCATATTTTATTGTATCAACATGGAGAGCAGACTCGCCATTTTGAATTTGGATAAAAAAATTAGTTTGTGACTGTGCTAAAAAAATACAGTATAAATACATTAATAAATTACAAGCTAATATAAGTTCAAATAAGCCTTTTATTTAGGGGAGAAATATTATGCCTCTAATTAAACAAGAAACAAAAAGCACAAGATATATGGTAATCTGTTATCTATATATATATATATATATATATATATATATATATATATATATATATGCAATTTATTTCTTAGGAGTACATTCTTGGACCAGATAGTATAAATTTAATAAAACACAATCAAATAAAAAATACAAATTAAAAAGTGAAATCAATAATTAATATAAACATTTGCATCTAATAAAAAATAAATATACATCGCAAATTCACAACTTATCTGTTAGAAGCATCCATTTTCAATGCATAACAGGAAAAAGTAATTTCAAATATAATTATGCTTAAAAGATAAGTGGAAAATCACATTTCTTTGATTGGTGCAGGAGAAGGAGGAGTGTTTCAAATCACATTTCACAATATTATTGGAACTAAGAATAGTATTGTTTAATATTTGTTTTTTTACAAATTTTAATTCGAAATAGTTTTGTGCCATTGTTGACATTAATGAATTATTGGAAAAACATTACATAATTATTTATTTATCACTAAATTAAAAAGATTAAAAAAAATTACTTATAGCAAATTAACTGGTATCTGTAAAATGATTAATAAAAACTTTTGCAATATTTTATAATATATAATAAGAGGGTATAATTAAAAAAAATTGGAAGGTTTTAGTTATAGACACTGGTGATAGGAATTGACCAATCAAATCGAGCCACATGCTGCTAGCAACAATTCAAATCCGAAAACTCTTTTTCATCTCTAGGACTTGTCAAGTATAACTACCCATCAGAAACTCTTCTGAAATTAAACATGGCTTTCAATTCATATTGTGCATATTTGAAAAATCAAATATAGGATTCTGAAATTTTGCAAAGGAGATAAATATGAAATCATAAATCTGTAAAGGGGAGTTAATCCAGCTGTATCTCCACCTCCTTTATTTAAAAATAGATTACTATTCACCATGTATTTATCAGTTAACTGTTCTTTTTTTTTTTTCTTTTCTCGTTTTTACTATAGAATTATCTACTTGGGATTAATGTCAAAACATATTTTACTAGAAGTAATGAAAAGAAACTCGAATGTTAAGAAGATCTCAATCATTCCAGTAAATGAATTTAAGTAAAATTCCTTGGTAAATATACCCTGCATATCAAATGCAAGAGATATCCAAACAGTTTCACTTAAAAGGACGATTAGAATCCTAAAAAATATCTCTTTTATCAATGTTTTCGTGTAATATTTCCATTACATGTTAACACAAGTACAATATTATGCACGGAAGTCTTGCAAAGGAAAGAAATTTGTTTTTTTTTGGTTGAAATAAAAGGCATTTATTGATAGTACTTTGCAAACTACGCTTGCATCTTGGTTTTACAAATCTCTTTGTTTGCCATGTAGTTAACAAAACTCTGCCATGTCAAATATGTGCTTCTTCTTCTCCCACATCAACACGTCTCCTCAAGTCACGTCGCGGCCACACAGGTTTTTCAAATCTCTTTCACCGGCACGGGCTTCACTCACACGTGTTATCAAATTTTTCTTCACTTTTCTTTTTGTTCTTTTCCTTTGCTGTGACATCAACTCATGCCACGGCTTGGTCATTTGCATACATGTTTGAAGTAGCAGGTGAATGTCTGACATCTGGCAGGATGCCCCAACATGAACAAAAAATAAGAAAAAAGAATTGGAAAAAGGACATTGGCAATATTTTTGTTTAAAAATTAATTTGATTTTTTTTTTAATAGGAATATTTAAAAAAGTTTTATCTTTCCATTTAAGACTATTCTGTTACAATAACAATATTTTTCTTTTGATTTAAAAACAAATGTTTACAATATTGCATCATACACATTTGCTTGATGCAGTGACACATTGTTGTTGTAGCAACCACTATATAGGGTGGCCCACATTAAAGTAGGTTGAACACCAGTCGACTGAAAGAATGTAAGTAAGAATGATGCAGTAGAAATAAGTTTTTCATTGTGTAATTGTTTAGGATTATTTACTTAACATATCGGATGAAACAAACAAAAAAATATTCATTGAAAGCAATGCATTTAACATATGATACACAAAATATTGTAACGTAACCTACATTTGCATCTAATGAAGATTTCAAAAAGTGATCGTCTGCTGCTTCCATTTCATAAACATATGCTGAATGTTTAATCCAAAAGGATGATGCACTGTGTCCATGGTTTAGGCTGTCCGTCTCTTTCTTGTGCACACTTGAATTTATTCTTGATAATCATTCTTCGTCATTTCAGATGTGAGAGGCTGTAAAATTGACAGGTAACTCATTTGAGTGAGTTTCTCTCCTATTTTCCTTCCCCAAGACACATAGCCATTATCTGTTTGGTAAAACTAACAACAGGATCATCATCATCATCATCATAGCAACAATGAAGATGAGGATAATAATACTGATATGCATGATTTTACTAACGAACAACAACTTTGTTATTTTTTTGTCGAATTGAAATTTCATAAAAACTTTTTATATCTTTTCTATTGTTTTGATGCAATAAACAATAGTGATGGGACGATTCCACTATTTTTTTCCGATTCTGATATAATTACAGATTGTGATTCTTTTAAAATTTCTAAATATTTAGACATAGACTTGTTCTGTACTTTTTTTTTTCAGATTAAAGTAAAAACCGCGTAATATGTGCATATATTTTTGCAAACATAAAAATACACTTGTGATGGAGAATTTATATAGAGATTTTAGTTTGGTTATTAGTTTAAAATCAATAAATATTTATCATTTTATCATTACGACCAACAATAGATAATTAAGTTTTAATGCAAAGACAAAGCAAAACAAAATGACTATTCGGAAAATGGGCACAAATTTTTTCGCTAACAACTTCGGTACTTTAAAAAGTTCCAATTTTTAAGATTACCGATTCTGATTAATCATCCGAACACAATAATAAATAATCAGATTCTACCCAACTTCTACCATCATTACTGCATTGTCTCACCGCCCATCCAATATTTATTAATCTATATCTTCGAGTGGCCTTTGGGCCTTGATAAGTGGTGACTCTCGGTTAAAAAAAATTGCTTGACAGTAATATGTTTAGACATGATCTGCTGAGTTAAGTAGTATGATCGATAGTGTTTAGTACACAGATATATATGATTTATTACTTTAATTATTTATGTAGAAAGGATTTTAATTTTTCTTTGTTGCTGAAAGATTTTTCATGGAGTCAGATTGTCATGTACGATTCAGATAGATGGGCGTACTTAAGCCAGAAAAAAAGCAACTCTGGATTAAAGACATGGATATTCATTTGTATAAATAAATAAAATGTAGTTAAATTTAAAGTTGTCATTGCTGTTTTCCTTCATGAATATACTAGCTTGCACAAGAAGATCTTCAAGAATATTGTCACCGCTGCCTCACAAGTAGCAGACAATATCATATCTATTCCCCTCTCACCAAGAGCTACATTAACTGTCTGTGGGTGGATAGTTCTATCATGTGATTTATAAAATTAAAAATTTTTTTGTGTGTGATTAAGCAAGTTGCAATGATTGTACAAGCATTATTTGATCTCATGTAATATTAATCTCATGTAACATTAAAAGATGTAGTATCTGTTTCGATACTATACTGCATCTATTCTGTCTTTAGTCAGCGAGGGAGAACTCTTTCTAGACTGAGGCAGATTTTATTTTTGTCTCAATTCAGAGTACCTCTTTTTGAGAAGCTGAATTTTTCTCAACATTAAAAACCGACCTAATTCTAACTCTGTCCTTGTGAAGAGGCAAGTAAATGGGGACATTAAAAGGTTATTTATATTATTCTATTATAACATTCTCCAATCGGATTTTTCTGCGAGAAAATCTGTTTACATGCAAAGTATATGCGAAATAATGATTCCTTATCTTCAAAGAGGTTTAAAAATATCTTTTTAGCAGGGTCACTCAGTGTTGCCCAGGTTGATAGATATAACATCACATGCAACAGGATATTAAAGAGTAACCTTTATTTCTACTATTTGTTCCAAATTTCATTATAATTCGACCAGTAGTTTGGTTTTTTTTTTAATCCATTTGGTATGGTTATTTTGGGTGGTGGAGTGGGATTTCTCCCCCACCCCACCTAAAGAAAACTTAACTCATAACTTTTATGTCTATTTATAGTAGACATAACTTATCTTATAAAAAATTGTTTATTAGGGTTTTTTTTGTTTTTTTGTATATATATGCATGTCTGGCATATTTTGTTGACACACTGGTTCCTGTTAGATCACTAAAATTAAGCCATGTTGAGCCTGGTCAGTACTAAAACTATTATCATTTATTAGGGAATACCAAGTACTGCATGTGAGAGAGCTGTTTGCTTATATCTGCATTGTTTCCAATCGTTCTGAATTTCTTGCTACTGGAATCAAGTAATGTCGATTCAGGAGAGGTGTGGTTGAGGATTGTGCAACCCTTGGTTCACAATTGACTCACCACGCACAGACCTTTACAGGGGTATCCATTATCCCTCAAAACTGAATGCAAGTGTAAGATGTGCAGATAGGCAATCAGATGTTCATGTTTATTATATAGAATTTATTGTTTTTTTTTTTGTTTCATTAGAATGGTATATGCAATTCTTGAAACTCCTTTAAAAAAATTTCTTTTTAAAAGAATGTGTTTTTAGTAAATAACGGATTGATCAAAACTGCCCCCCTCCCCATACACACACTCTTGAAATATGTGTACAGAACTAACAATCTTTATTTTATTTATTTTTTTTTAGGGATGTTTTTTTATTTTTTATTTCATCTTTGATCTTAAAATATTGCATCTACTTTCTGTCCTTTTTACTAACAGGCATGATGACTAGCCAATATAGAAAACTGAATGATTTCATGTTTTTTGTTTTTACCAGAAAATTCTTATTTTCCTGCATTAAAAGTTATCTTTCAGCATTGTTTGCACTCATATTCATATAAAATAATGTCTGAATCTCTTTAATTAACTGGGCATGATTACAAAATCCAAAAATTGGGAGAGAAGTTAATTTATAAATTAAAGGATTGGAATAAATAAATAGTGAAATATAATTGAATAAATAAATATATATATATATATATATAGGGTGGCATATAAGTCACATTTTTACAATAAATTATTTTTTATTTTTTTCATACGTAAATCAAAATAAAATTTTAATCTTTTAAACTATGTAATAAAGAAAAAAAGAAAGAATAAGGTACACTCATGTATGAAAGACAATTTATCTTAAAATGTTAAAGCGATTTAGGTGTCACCCTTTGTGTGTGTGTGTGTGTGTGTGTGTGTGCGTGCATGCATACATACTGAGAGAGAGAAAGAGTAAGTTAGTTATGAATATACATGGCAATTAAACTACACAGAATCCTCAGGCTAAAATGCATGGAATTCATGTTATCTGATGTTTTAATATATACATGTGATGTTTAGTTTAGCTTGTTAACCAAGCAGATCCATTATTATTCTCACTTGTGTGTTTAAGTTTTCATTAATCAATGGCTAAGCATCATTCAAACAAAGGTTTGCCTAAGTTCTTATTCTATCGTTCTTTTTTGTATGGGGTGGCACATCCTTTTTCTTTTGTGAATGTGTTGAATTAATAGTTGAGCTTATCTTAACACATGCATGCTTGGAGTACTATTTTTTTTTATTAATAATTTAATTTTTCTTATGTACTGTTATTCTAAAGTAAATTTTGTGTAAACATTTGTTTATTTCACTTCCACAGTTTAATAGTTTTGAGGGTCCTTAAAGTTAAGAATTTCATATTTCTCATTTAAACTGTACATATTAAATTTCTTTTCTTTTTTATTTGATGTTTCACATGAAAATGTATGAATTTAAAGCTCAGTTTGATTAAAATAAAAATTTCCACATAAAAAAAAAAACATGTCAACTGTTTTGTTGCTAATAAGCAAAAAGTTGCTTGTAGATTTTAATAACTTGACCCTAATAAGTGGAGAACTTCTATAATGTTCAGGACAATTTGAGAAACCCAGTGTAGATGATTACTTTAGCTAGTTTATCATATTGGCATAAACATACAACATTGAGAAATACATTAGGAAATACATACAGGCATGAGGTGAGGGTAGTGATAAAAACGTTTTATTCCTTTTCTTCCAATTCAAACCATAATCTGTAAATGTTAAGCACATTCAAAATCCAATGCAACATCTATATTTTTTTCATACATTACAGTAACTATTATCATTGATATTAAAAATTATAATTTGCATATAATTCCTTCAAAGTATCCAGAATGAAAGCTAAAAGTGCACAGACAAATGGTAGTAAAAATATGGAAATGTCAGTTGGAATTCTTGAGTTAAAAAACAGTATTTGTGAGAAAACATGGAAAAGTGACGGAAAAAAAGGAGTTAAATATTCCTTGTCGATCTAATACAACAAAACCTGCTTAAAGGAAGTTTTTTTTTTTTTTTTTTTTGTAAGTATACTTTGGTAATGTATACTTTTGTTTTACAGGCTTTTAAACCTTGAAGATGGCGAAAATGTCTCTAAAGACAAGAAAGGTGCTGAGAAGAATGGTAGTTTGCATAATTTATATGAACCAGATAAATTAGAAACGGGTAAGCATTGGTGTTTCTTCTATTTTCTTTATTTTTTGTTACAGGTTTTAATTGGAAGAATCTAATCTGTTTTTAGAGTTTGCCAATTTTTATAATAATAAAAAAACATGTCTGTTTTGAAAAGCTATTCATTTTTTCCTCTTAATATTCTGTTGAAAATGTTAGTGCTTCTGCATTATATATATATATATAAAGTGAATATTAAAAAAATTCATTTGAAGAAAAACATTTTTACAGAATTGTCATATTGAAATTAGTAAAAATTCTAAAAAAATGATTAAGTAAAAAAACAATTACAAAAAAAAAAAAATATTGAAAAATGCAATTTTATCATATATATATTTTTTTTGAGCCAATTCCATGGCAAACTGACTTATCTCCCTTGTTTTCAGTTAATATTTTTGCAATGTCAAATTAGGAAATGGTGGATTGAGAATATGTGATAATTTTTTTTTTAAGCAGATCTACTCTATTATTTTTATAATTTTTGGATTTTTTATTAATAGTACTGATGTTTTTTATTAAAAAAAAATAGTCCTAACATATCTTCTACTCAATCATTTTTAAGAATTTTGAGATTTTTTTTAGTAATCTCAACATGACATGTTAGTATGTAAAAATGCTTTTACTTAAAATTTATTTTTTAGTATACAATTTTAATGGACAAGCACAAAAAAATTTTCTAAGTTCCAGAGCCTCAGTCATGTAAGGAATTGCTAAAAAAAAATAGTATTGAAAAGTTTTGGGTTTTGTTTTTAATTTTTTATTTAAATGGTTATACTATCTTTATCTTCATATAGATTGTTAGGAAACTTTGCTGTGTGACTGTTAAGACAGTGTTTTTTAATATGAACTTGTCATTCTCATTAAAAATAATATTGCCATTGTACAAATTATTTGAGTTATTGTTGAAAGCAGACATTTTGAAAAAACTTATTTTTCTAAAATAATCCATCTAGAAAAAGTCATCAAACTGTTATGAAAACAATCTATATATCTATAAAAGTGAAAGTGTCTGTCTGTGTGTCTGTCTGTGTGTGTACATTTCCCTACACAATAACTCTGTCAATTTTCAGTCTACAGACTCGAAATTTGATATACAGGGTACTGAAATTTGAGAAAATCTTTCTAATCCGTTTTTGGCCAGAAATTTGGTTGTTAAGGGGGTCAAAGTTAAACGATTTCACCTTTGAGAACTCTACCAAACTCCTCTGCCAATTTTGGGTCTAAACATTTGAAATTTTAGATATAGGTTCCTTGGACATGGGTCTAACTTAATAACTTGATTGAAGCCCAAAACAATAAATGTTATGGGGCCATAATAGGGGTCAAAGTTTTTAAAAATTTGACCTCTGCGGTCTCTACCAAATTACTCAGACAATTTCTGGTTTAAACATTGGAAATTTGACATAAAGAGTATTCAGAGACAGGGAAAGCTTTTTAATCAGTTTGGGTCGAAAATTTGAGCTCCTAATATATAAATATGTATATTTGCATGTCTGCCTAAAACTTTTAACAGAGGAGATGGATTTTCACAAGATCAGTATCGTTTTGAAGCTCGACCCTTCAGACAACAAATATCGAAAAATTGGCTAAAAACACTAATTGCTTCACCTCCAACTGGACACTTTTCTACAGGGTGGGGTCGCTTTTTTCGTCAATATTTTTGAAAGTCATCCCCTCTTTTCGATTGTCTAGCCTTAATGTAAACCTACGTCACTTCCGGTTTGGCAGTGATCCTAACAGCAAAGACGTCACGTTTTTCCCCTTCTTTTCCTCCTTTGCGGTACGGGTTCGAGCCTACCTTCCTACTACCACTTTTTTTTTTTTTTTTTCTCAACACACAACTCCAAACACCCGGGCAATGCCAGGCACCCATGCTAGTAATATACTAAAATAAGTGTCTGTACCTGGATGTAAGTTTCATAAATTGTTTAGAGTTACTTCCCTTACTTTGGAAATTTAAAAATTTATTTAAAAGTAAATCAAAACTAAAGGTTAGCATTTCATAGGTTGCCTATCGAATCTATATATCTATAAAAGTGAAACTCTCTCAATTTTAAGTCTACAGACTCGAGATTTGACATAAAGGATATTGAAATTTGGGAGAATATCTTTAATTGGTTTTCGGTGAGAAATTTGGCTGTCAAAGTTCAACGATTTGACCTTTGAAAACTCTACCAAACTCCTCCACTAATTTTGGGTCTAAACACTTGAAATCTTAAATGTAGGTTACTTAGACATGGATCAAACTTTTTAATTTGATTTGAGCCCAAAACAATAAATGTTAAGGGGTAAAAATTGGAGTCAAAGTTAAAAAAAAATGTGACCATAGCGGTCTCTAGCAAACTATTCAGCCAATTTTTGGTCCAAACATTTGAAATTTTACATAAAGTATAGTCAGACATGCAGCAAGCTTTTAAATTAGTTTCTGAGCAAAAATTTGGCTGCCAAGAGGTCAAAGTTGAAAGAGTTGACCTTTGTAGACTCTACCAAACTCCTCCGTCAATTTTGGGTCAAAACACTTGAAATTTTAGATGTAGGTTACTTGGATATGAGTCAAACTTTTTAATATATATATATATATATATATATATATATATATATATATATATATATATAAAGTTATGAACAGTACATAGGGCCTGAGCAAAGTCGGGCTGAACTGCTAATTAGGAATAAAAATATAATTTCCAGTCAATCAATCAAGGCTAGAAACCACTCAGAGATAGTGTTTAATGGGATCGAAAGATTGACAGTTGAATGATGAATGTTATGAGAGGATTGAAAATGATTAATAGAATGAAGAAAAAATTTGATTATGAGGACGGTTTATGACTATTTGTTGATGTTTGATTTGAAGATGACCATGTTATAGCCCTAAGGGAAGCAGTCTGATGGTAATGTGTTTTACAGATGAGAAATTCTTGTAAAGAAACTGTTCATGCAAGGATCGTTTTGATGTTAGGCACACTTAAAAAGAAAGAAAATTTCTCCACAATTGTGGTAGAAAGATGAGTACTTGCTACGAATTGTTTACAAATAGGAACCAAAAATTGAAGTTCAGTCAAGCATCTTTAATGGAAATAGTAATAGAGTCAAGAAAAACTAGCAACATTTTTTCTGTGAAATATCAAGAGTTACAGAGTTATGTTTTTATGCTTAATATTCTCTCAGAAAAATGTTACACTATAGTTATAACAACTGAATAGATAAAAAGCATAAACATAGCAAATGCTGTTGTAACATTTGTGTAAAATATTTAGTTTTTCAAATATTAAGCATTTTGTATTATTTTAATTATTTGGACTACTCTTTTCATCTTTGATACTATTCTCACACAGTTTTTACCGATGTAATCATTAACTTGGCAATCTGTATCAATAAACAGAACACTTTCTTCAATTCACGATAATACTAAGAATACGGTTACAGATTCTTACTTAAGATTCCTACTCAGTCATGGCTGATGAACAAGTTAACTCCATGCCTTGAATAAAGGGTTTCATTTAAAATTCTGTAAAGATTCTTGAATTCAGAAAAATGCATTTAAAAAGGCCTGTGGTTATGTTGTGAAAATAACATCTAAGCTGAGAACAGCAGTCCAAATTATCAAGTCTCATCTAAAAAAAAAAATCCTAAACATTAGCCATCTTCATAATGTATATCTTATTTGGTATTGTAATCAGACAAGAAATTTAATTTCTTTGTGCATAATATATATATATATATATATATATATATATATATATATATATATATATATATGATGGACTCTCCCGTTGATTTCGACGTATGAGGTTCAGACAACCCATATTTCTAAAACTCATTTATGCTTTTGCCTCTGATGACTTTTTAGTCCAGCAAGTGACTTGCAGACAAGGCTACAAATAGAACATGAATGTGGATTTAATGCTGCAGATATTGGTTCGGCTGGTAGTCGTTTTGCTCTTACTCTGTTTTCTTTCAGTTGCCTTAAGCTTTCAGATTGAAACCTCTGGAGACCTTCAAAACACCTTGATCTCCATCCTTTTCGGTCATTCACCTCATCTTCAAGACTCCTGTATGGTATGTTCACTGCAGACAAGTTACTCTTCAACTTGTCCTTGTACCTAAGCCAAGGACGTCCGACAATTCTTTTACCACCCTCAAATTGACTGTACATCGCAATTTTTGGAATTCTGTCATCGGGCATCCTCAATACAGGACCAGCCCACCGCAATTGCGATTGAATAAGGAATAATTCAATGCCAGATATTTTGCATTTTGTGAATAATTCGGCATTTGATACCTTGTCGCGGAGGCTAAGACCACATATGGAGCGTAGACAGCTTTTGTGGAAAACGTCCAGCTGATTAATGTGATGTCTGTATGGAGTCCATGACTCAGATCCATAAAGAAGAATGGAAAGAACAACAGCACGGTAGACAAGGATTTTTGTGTCTAGTCGAATACCCCTTTCGTTCCACAAGCGATGACGAAGATTTCCAAAGGCAGAAGTGGCCTTAGCAATCCTGTTGACAATTTCATCATCAAGAGAACCGCCCTGGTTCACCTTGCTACCAAGGTAAGGAAAGGACTTGACATAATTGATATCATGACCGTCGACTTTCAGCTTGCGCGCAGGAAATCTATACTCTGGTGGATTTTGCTTTATGCCTTCAACTTGTTTTGGGGTAGGATGTGGCTGATGCACTACCTCAGTCTTCCTTATGCTAATTGTCAGGCCAAAGGCCTAGCACGCGGCTGAAAATCGATCAAGAAGAACCTGGGCTTCCTCAAAGGACGTGGCTACCAGTGCGGCATCGTCAGCGAAGAGCAAGTCGCGAATAATTTCGGTGCGAAGAAGAGTCTTGGCCTTAAACCGTTGATGGTTAAATAAGCCACCGGATGACCGAAATTGAAACTTGACACCAGTGTCCAAATCATCAAATGCATGTTTCAGCATTAGTGAAAAGAAGAGCGCAAAAAGGACTGGCGCCATTACACATCCCTGTTTGGTCCCATTCGTAACATCAAATGGATCAGACATCATACCACTGAGACAACACTGGCCTTCATCCCCTCGTGAAAGGAAATGAGCACGTTCAGCATGTTTTCTGGAATACCAAGCCTTCTTAAAACTTGCCAAAGAGCATCGCGTTTCAAGTGTCGAAGGCCTTCGTCAGGTCAACAAACACCATATACAATTCCTGATTTTTCTCACGGACCTTTTCTGCCACCTGACGTAAGGAAAATATCATGTCAATGGTGCCGCGACCCGACCGAAACCCACACTGGGACTCTGAATACACCTTATCAACGAGACGATTTATGATTCGGTTTAGAATGAGCCTAGCCAGAATCTTTCCTGCAATTGAAAGCAGAGATATCCCCCGATGGTTGTCACAGACATTCTTGACTCCCTTATTTTTGTAGAGATGCTTGATGCAGGCATCTTTGTAGTCCTGTGGAACTCGGCCTGCTTTCCATATCTTTACAAAGAGAGCATGGAGCTTTTTTACCAGCACATGCCCACCATGCTTGTACACTTCAGGCGGAATTGGATCCTTTGGTGATGGGGACTTGCCAGAAGCAATTTGTTTGATGGATTCCCATACCTCCTGATAAGCAGGTTCCAATGACAATTCTGGAATATCTGGATTCTGAGGAATAGAGGACACAACATCGCTGTCAATGACAGATGAGGTGTTTAAGACGATTTCAAAGTGCTCCTTCCAATGATTGAGAATATCTGATTCATCAGTCAGCAATGCCTCTCCATCGGCTGTGCTTAATGGGGAAGCACCACTTTTCTGAGGACCAAATACCTCTTTCAGACCATCATAGAAGGCTTTCGTGTTCTTGCTGTCAGCAGCTCCCTGCAGTGCAATTGCCTTATTGTACCACCATTGTTCTTTCATAGCTCGGAGAGCTTGCTGTACCTCACCTTTACACTTTTTGTAGGCTGTGTGCTTCACTGTTGAGTTTTTGTCCTCAATCCAAGATTTGTGAGATGAGTGCATTTGGTTAATCAGTGCTTTAACTTCATCGTCACTTTCGTCAAACCAATCCTGGTGTTTTCTTTTCGGTATTCCAAGGACTTCTACTGCTACAGCTTGAGTTGCTTCTCGCAATGCCTTCCAAGAAGATTCAACATCATCAGTTACATCAACACCAACACCAACACCAACATATATATATATGGAAATTTCTTCATAAATGTCCATGGTCAGCTGGAATGTTCATAACAACTTTTTATCTTATTTCAATTAATTTATTCAATCCTCAAACAAAATTGAATTTGAATTTTAATCATGTGATCTTTTCAACCAATGAAATAATGTCTTTAATAATGGCTTCTCCACTGACTCTAAGTGTATGGTTCATCAATAAAACTCATTTAACTAAAAAGAATTCCACATAAAACTTTTTTGTTAACTTACTTTTTCCAGAGATAATGAAAAATGTGTATAATATACATACCTCTGATGAAATGGAAATATATTCTAAAAATCGTGTAAATTGATCAAGTAATTTTAATTTTAAATAAAAAAAAATCAAATTTTATGAGTAATCAATGAACAGCCATTTTGTCAACCATTTTGAAAACAGGGAGATGACTCAATAATTCAAACTTGCAAGATTCCCATTAACCACTTAAAAATGATTTTTGTTATAAAAATAAAACTACTTGATCAATTTATGTGATTTTTAGAATATGATATATTTGTTTCGTCATGGGTACATACATCATAATCATTTTTTTTTTTTTTAATATAAGGGGAATTATGTACAAGAATCCTTACTTTTTTCACTAAAATTGACTTCTCTATGAACAATATACTTGCCCCCTCCCCCCAATGTAGTCCTGTTTAACTTTTTGATTTCACGTAAAAAGGAAATATTCTATGTTTTGGCACGTTTGGTATATTTATTTCTAGATGAGATCCATATCTATCAGAGACGAGCTGTTCAAAGCCGAACTTCTTATGTGATGAAGCGTTTCACTAATACTATGTATATCGACCGTGAAAATATGAAGGCCACCAATAAATACCCTTCAGGTGTGTTGTTGATGCACCTTTGCACACCGGTACAGCCACTATTGTTGCTGCCACCAACACGTTAGATTTGTCATGATAGCATAATCCCCAAATTGCTTATTAACCATTTTTCAACACTGATAAAAAAAAGATTTTAGCTGCTCATAGATATATTTGCCTTGTTTTTTTTTGCTTGTAGACCTTTTGTATATACCATCATCAATTTGACAGCTTTACATGATGACATGCATTGAACGGCTTTAAAGAATTGACGTTCAGACTAGCCTATCTCTGGACAGGTGTTTATTTATCACTCTTTCTCTCAAGTTTATTTTTATCACCATCCCTCTTCCATGTTTTCCTTGGCCTTTCCCTGTAAACTGAGCTTGCTACCGCAACTGTTCTACATTTACTGATCCAAGCATTCATTCTTCCAATGTGACTAAACCAACAAAGTCTCCTGTTCTCCACACATCTTCTTATACAGTTCAGATTTATTCTTTCTTCAAGATGGTCAGATGTAAGCCTTTCTTTAAGACTCACACTACAAATCCGTCATATCATTTTCGTATGATTTTACTCTATGCAATATATGCCGCCAATCCGTTTCACTTCCATCACACTGCATACATGTCTGATAGACTCTTTCCTTGGTTAATATATTTAATGTCCACTATGTACTATATACAGTATTTGAAGATCTTTAAGACTGTTCACTTCAGAAACCCTTGTATATATTTTAAGCACTTTACATATACTATAACATGATATGCATTTCATAAAAAAAAACTTATTTGTTCATCACAGATTCTTAAGTCATTTTAAATATATGATGTTTAAGTATAAGATGTTTAAGTTTGCTGTATGATGTTTTAAATATAAGATGTTTAAGTTTGCTCTCGTTGCTCTCTAATCTAAGACTCCAAATTTTGTGCGCTTGTTCCTATTTTGCTTGACAGTTTCTTCTAGATTTTCCCTCCTAGGAAAATGTTGATCTCTGAATTAAATGACTTCTTGCTAACACCTACATTCTTTCTAACTTGACAATAATCTCTCTGTGAACCTCAATCCTCAAATGAATACTAGTTGACTTATATGTAATATTTAACAAAGAAACCTCTAAAATTCTCCTAGATAAATATGTGTGAGAAACATGTATCACCCATCATATTCTCCAAATGTCACACCAACAGAATACTATCTTTTTAAAAGTTTGATTTGAGTTGCTTCAAAAGAAGAGGTTCCAAATTAGTTAGTTTCCTTTTTATGTTCAAAAGCAACTGAATTTTATTAATGTATTAAAAATATTATAGGCAGATGGTTATCAAGAGTGGAGACTATATAAATAATATAAATAAATCTGATATTGTGCTTTATTATTATTATTATTATTATTATTTTATTGAGTCTTAAAAAGGGACATAATTTTTGCTAAAATCTGATTTATATTGTTTTTGATAAAAACGTTTTTTTTTTAACTTTAGAAAGTGACAAAACTCGATTAGAGAATCCTTTTATTGATTTTGGTGAAGATGATGATGTGAAAAATCTTGAGGATTTTACGTCACAGGAACTTGAAAAGATCAAAGCTCAAAAAATGAAGAAAGCATCAGGTTTGTTTGCTTTTGTTTTTCTTTTTTTGTTCTGTTTTTCTTTTTATTTGTCTTTCTCTTTTTTACTTTTTTATTTGTTTTTCTTTTTTTGTTTATTTTTGTCCCTTTCTTTTTATTTGTCTTTATTCAATTTCACTTATTTGACATTTTGCCGCTCACCCAAGATTGGAGCCTGAATTAACAACAAAAATCTCCAATATTAATTAATTTTTTTGTTACTGTCTGTTAGCCCTGCGACCTTGCAGTTTTGAATGCGTTTACTGCACAAGCTCATTGTCTTCATCTGAATTTGTAGATTTCAACACTGGCTATTGTATCAATCATGTGATTTCAGTCATCATTGTAACATTGGGATTTTTCTTCCAAACAAAATTACAATTCAAATCTAAAATAAATAACATTTTATCTTGAGAGGTTACACTGGTGCTTGGTTCCTCTACTGAACAACAGTCATTTTTATCTGAACACAAAACAGCAGAACAGTCCACTTATATTCCTGACTCTATCAAAAGCCTGTCTGAAGCAAAAAGTATTTCAGCTAAAGGCTCAAAGATCCATCTTTGTCTCTCAGATCAACAAAGACCTATCCCCCCACCCTCTATCCATTCTACTAGAATATATATTGATATTACTTGGACCATATCACAAGATCACTCAAGATTTATCAGATGTTAATCTATGAATATAAAACTTACAAATAATGATCATGACTAAGGGAGTTCATCACCTGATAAAAACATAACTTTTGCAAAGTCTCAAGTGGTTTACAATCACAGCATGGAACCTCGTATCCAAGACATTATTTCAAAGACACCAGCCTATATTTTGTATGATCTTTTCTTTCATTTTGCTGAATATTTTACCCATTGCAGCCTTGCCATCTGTAACTTGCATCTATGCAGCACTGCATATGTTTATAGTTTATGCATTGTTTGATTTTCTTAAAATTGGTTCATTTATTTTATCACAAAATTTTGTATGCACTTATACGACTTAAATGCAGGCAATTGACTGAGCAAGATTTTCCAGGAAAACTCTGGTTGAGGTCAAAAATGTCTTTTTCGTTTGTTTTTTTGTTTGTATTTTTTTAAATATTTCAAATTTCATTTGTTAGTTTTTGTTTAAAAATTAAAAATTAATAATTATTTACATGAACAAACACAAATGGCAATAATTTCTCCAGGAAAATCCTCTGTTAACTCTGCATAGAGGAGACTAAAAATGATCCCCAAACTGTCAAAAATTGCATTTTTTTTTTTTCACAAATATTGAAAAGTAAACTCGCTCCCTTCCCTTCTCCAAAAATCCAACTGAAATTATAATTAGTGATAGCTTACATTTATTCACGTAGTAGTAATCGCAGGGGGGAGATCACTCATGCTTTTTTTTGTTTAAATTTTCTTTTCATCATGACACATTTTTTTTTTTTTTGTCAAAATACCAGAAGTGAATTTTTGCTTTTTATTTCTTCCGTATAGAAAACCCTGATTTATTGTGTGACAATATAGAAGCTGATGATTCTGAAAAAGATGATATGACCCTCCTCAATGAGATTTTGAATGCCCCTTCCACTGGAGAGGATGAATTTACCCGCGAATGGCAAGCTGTGTTTGGACCAACTACACACTCGACTGCTACAAACTTAACACCTGTGGAAAGTGACCAGCCGCAGACACCTGCAGGGTTCATGCCTTCTAGCTTGTTGGACATGTCCAGTCAAATGGGACGACTTGATATTTCACAAGGTTTGTTATTATCCAATTTCTTCTAGCAAAATAGTTTTTGGTCCCCCGACAAAAGGAGGGTGGACCTGTAAATTCACTCTTGTCTGTTCGTCCGTCCGCACTTTTCTCAATAACTACGCCTTGGAATTTTTTTTTCAGTAGTGGTTCCTAGGTCAAACGCTTCATTGATATCGCAAGCTGTTTAGCATCATTTGAATTTAAAAATTTTGCAAGGGCCTTCTTGTCAACCTAATATATAAACATACCTAACATCTTCAAATCCAATGTAAACAAGTTCTTGTTGAACTGTCCCCTTAAATAATAAAATTATATCCAATTTCCACCACTAATGATCACTATGCCGTTGTCCCAGTGACCACTGTACACTCAGTATCCCTTATCCTTGAGTGGCCTTTGAGCCTTGATAAGTGGTGACTCCCTTGTAATATATATATATAATACAGAAGTCAGTCAGAAATAATTTTTAGAAAAGTGATAAATCATTTAAATGTTTTGAGTTATATATAGATTGTATGAAAATGGATATCCTCTCAGAAATCAACAATGTAGAATTAACCCATTAGATTCCACTGTCCTATAAATAGGACACCAAATAATTTTTTCAGATCTATAAAATAATACGTAATAGTACTGCTTATCACATAATTAGTCTGAAGAAAAGATAAAATTCATCTAATATAATTGTTATCAAAGAGTAAATCTTTAACAAAGTAACACTCTGTGTGTGAACTGCTTTACTTCTTACTATAATGTATAAATTTTATCTTGAATGTATGGTCCCTTGAATTCTAAAAGATATCTCATGTACCTAGTGTCCTATTTATAGGGGAGTCAATATTTCACTTTTAAAATAAAATAAATAATTTTTCCTTTCGATTTGTGTATTTCAATCAATTTTTAGTCCTTAAACAAAGTTTCAACTCAATAGTACAAAAATTAAGATACCATGGAACTTCATAAATTAAAATGGAATGCCTATTTTTACGCTTGCATCACTTTTATTAAAAACTAGTGTTAATAAATTACCTATGTAATTCTTATCTTTTTGCTGTTTCTTTTCCAGCTACAAATAGTTCTCTGTTTAATATTGGCACTACCAGCACGATTAGTGAAAGCAACAGTATCTTTCCAAGTGGTCAACTGGCCTCATCATCCTCCCAATTGCCTGCTGTACCTTCATCTTTATCTCAGCCGGCCGCCGCCCAACAGAATGAAGATGTCACACCACCCACAGCAAACAAGCAAGCCAAGTCAGCTGCAAAGAATGTAAGGAGATTTCATCCCGATCTTTCTCTCTCTCTCTCTCTCTCTCTCTAAAGTAGGTTCCTCTGAAATGTACATTTATAGCAATTCATCCCAAAACCTCTGGCGCATTTACCAATTATTGTCTTATAGTGCAATTTGACAATATTTAAACAATACACATTCAAGTTTTATTAATATTAGAGAACTTTTTCTCAATTTTCTTCTAACTGGGGATAAGGCATCCTACCAGATGCCAGACATTCACCCACTATCTCATGCATTTCAACCAAGAGATCTCTTTAAGATTCTAACTGTGCCTTTAAGTGCAGTTGTTTGAATCTCCTGCACCTGTGAAATTGCTCATTTTTTCAATCAAAGCAATCGATTGCCTGCTCTAGTTGAGGACCCGTCATGATGTAGCAGGAGGAAGCTTCACATGCCCTCCTTCCAATGACTTAGTCCACAATACATTGTAGTAAATATTGCACTGTAGAGAACTACTGTTGATTTTATAAAATCATTTTTAGATATAACAACTTGAATTAAAGTTTAAAATACAGAAATCAAGTGTCATGGTTCAATTGTGCTCTAAATAGAAACATTCATTTCAAACACACCCCTGTCGTATCGAAGAGCCTACTGTTGATTTTTATATGCCTGATGTTTTTGCTTGTGCGGTGATAATAGCTTGAATTTAATTTTAAAATGCAGAAGTCAAGTGTCATGGTTCAATTGTACTTTAAGCAAAAACATTCATTTCAAGCACGCCTCTGTCATATTAAAGAACTTATTGATTTTATATACTGGACCTTTCTGCTTGTGTGTTAATAAAACTTCTCAAATGCACTTGTGATGTTAGGCTGTATAAGGTGTTAACTTTGCTCAAAATTGCCCATTCCTTCTTTCATTGGTTTATTTCAATTATTGATTCTCAAGAATTATTAAAGACATTCTGAGACAAAACCTATCTAAGAATACTGGCAGATACATTTGTGTGAAATTTCATAAAAATCAGCCCAGCCATTTCGAAACTCACACATGAAGTTTCTTAATTTATTAACTCTGACATTATTTGCCAATCATGTTTTTACAAGGATTACAAAGTCAAAGTATTTCACAAAATCAGAATAAATTGTGATGTCATAATAGACCCTTTCTCTTTCCTTCCTCTATACTGAGTCCAAGATGCGTGTATTTTGTGAAAATGTGCAAATCTTTGACAGCTAGCATAAACTCTTACAGACAATCAAGAGTCTGAGGCATGGTATATTTTACACACATTAATCGGTCATCGGTGAAGCTAAAATTGAAAAGGAATAAACATATTGTTTTAAAAACACAAATACAAAATTAAGACAAGGCAGAGACGAGGAGTTTATTAAAACCTTAAAGAGAATCATAAACTTACAGAATAGCATTTGAGCATAAAAAAAATACTTCTAGAAAGAAAAAATATACAAATTATGTTAAGTAACTGCCAAATTATGAGAGGTTAGATGGAAGTTTCACATATGGCGAGAAGGTAAAAGAAATTTTACTTAAGAAATAATAAAAAATAATACAATATTCAATTTCTCTCACTGCTTTTTTTTTTTTAACATATTAACTGTTTGCTTGTGTTATACCAGTCCAACACATGCATGTGAAACAAATATGAAACAAAATATAATAATGATTTGCCTTTCCTCTCTTCATCTAAAACAATTATATACAAATGAAGTGTGCACGGCGACAAGCAAGCAATAAAAGATAACAAAAAAAACGTCCTCAGAATTTTAGTTGCATTAAAATGTATTTATATGCAAAACATGCAAATCAACATTAGCTTTATAACAATTATTATGTTAATTGATATTTTTTTCTATGAGTTATCCCAAATTATTATCTTAAAGACAGTACATCACGTGATTATTTTGTTTTTTTGTTCATTTAAATTTATTTTTTCAAGGAGAAAAGCAGTTTTCTATGAATATTTATTGTAAAGTGAACATTGATTTAATTTTTCTTTTGTGTGAAAAATATGAATAAAACTGCTGATTTACACACTTCCTCTTCAACCCCATTCTCTCTCTTTGTCTTTTCTCTCTGTCCTTGTGTTCCTCTTTTTTTCTTTGGGTTTTTTCTCTCTCTCTCTCTCTCTCCTCTAATTAATTCTTCTTTTTTTTCTAGGCCTCAAAGACAGATATGTCTGCCTGGTTCAGTCTCTTTGCTGACCTCGACCCCCTCGCAAATCCAGATGCGATTGGTAAAAAAGGCGACGAAATGACTGATGCCTAATTTTGTTGCTCACTTAACTTTCATGGACATTTTTTTTCTTTTAAGTTTTATTTATTTTTATTTTTTTTTAGAAATTGAGAAATTGATAACATCTTCACTTTGATGACTCAATAGTCATTCCTCCTTTTCTTCCTACTCCTCCTCCTGCTCAGCATGTGTGCTGCGCTCTGTCAGATGCATCACTGTATGTTTGTTGTTTTCGTTGTTTATTTTCTGGGCTCTTCTGTGCAAGGAAAGCTGAGTTGTTGTTTTTACTCTGTTTACCTACCTATATACACACACACACACACACGTGTGTGTATATATGAAATTCTAAAAGACAATAAAACACCAGTGAAGAGCTACACTAAGAGATTTTCCATTATTTTTACTTTCATGTTTTTTATTGTCTTTTAAACTTTCACATTGTCGGGTATTGTATCCAATTCATTTGCCTTAGCAGTAGATGTTTTGCTTACTGTAACAGTTTCTTGCAGTTTCACAGTATTACTGATTCACCTGACTTTTCACTCATGTCTAGCATTACTTGAAAAGCAAAGAAGAATTAAGAGTATTTAATTAACATCATATTTCATGCACAGTTTTTATTCTTACGTCTTAGAATTTACAGAAAAAATGTCGACTTTTATTTTTATATTCTTAAAGTCATATTTATAAGAAACTTGCAAGAAGTTTTATTGGACATTTTAGTTTTTCTATTTAATCAGGACTTAAATAATAAAGCAAATATTTGAGGTTGATGTAGTTTGTTTGAAGCATTGTATGTAGTAACTATATATATATATATATATATATGAAAGAAGGGATCCAAGAAAAATTAGAAGATTCTTTAAATGAAGATTTATCAGGATAATTAAAAATTCAACAGTAAGGTGGAGCTTTAGATAGAAAAGGAAAAAAATCGACAATACAAAAATATATACTAGTGCATATAGATTCAATCATCAATTCAGTAAAGGTATTACATCAATTGGTATAAGGGATATAAATGTTCTTACTTAGGTAGATGTTGCATTTATTATTTGTTACCTAGCATCCTCTCTCCTTTTCTGATGAGAAGCATTAGGCTTTGAAATACCTAGGTATAAAGAGTATTTATATTCCTTATCCCTATTGATATAATACCCTTATTAGATTGTTGATTAAATTTGTATGCACTAGTATATATTTTTGTATTGTCAATCTTTTCCTTGTGTGTGTTTATATATATATATATATATATATATATATATATATATATATATATATATATATATATATATATAATACGTTATAGAAGATTATTACAATACACAAAATGTATTACATATAAGCAGATTGAAAGCAAGATATGATAAATATGAAAGTGAAATAAGTTTTTCTGCTTTTTCCCTATTTCTCATCATCATCTGAAGAAGGCATTTTTTTCTTCAAACTGTTATATGAAACCCATCATCTAATAACATTAACTCATTAAATTTTTGCGTATCTAAATTTTTCTTTTTTAGTGAGTCGAATCTTTGTGTAATGACTAAAAATGAGTTAGTATACATAAATAGAAAGGAAAAAGTTATTTCATTTATAAAGTGAGATATTGACTCTCCTATAAATAGGATATTGCATATGTGATGTACGTTAGAAATCAAGGTAATATACATTTAAAATCCTATATGATTCCAAAGATTCTATTGTTGTCACTGGTTTCCCTGATAATTTTCTATTCAGAATTCTTTCTAGAAAGATATTGGGTAATTATGGAGGGAAGGGGCATGGTCATAAAAAGATTGCCAACATCCTAAATGAAAGTGATTTTTGTGGAAAGAACTGGGTTTGAACTTGGAACACCCAGGTCATCAGTCAATGTTAACAACTAAACCAGTCACCTCCCACATTTAAAATTGACACATTATGGTAAGAAGCAAAGCAGTTCACACAAAGAGTTACCTTGCACTTTTGGTAATAAAGTTAATGGTTTATTATTGCATACATCATCGAACAAATAGAATTTTAACAAATTTCAGAGAGAATTTGATGAATATAGATAAATTTTATCTTTTCTTCAGAGTAATTATGCAGTAAGTAGTATTGTTATATATTATCTTAAAGATTTTAAAAAGAAATTATTTGATGTCCTATTTCTAGGACAGTGGGATCTAATAGGCTAAGAGCAAGTGAGATTTGGAATTTAAAAAATCATAATAAAAGGCAAAAAGCAAAAACACTCCTTTCTGAATTTTTGAGATGAGGATTGGTTTTGACAACATACACCTGAAGAAGGAGGTTACATTGACCGAAATATTGTGAAAATAATGCTCATGAGAATAGTTATCTGAAAAATCCAAATAATACAAAAAAAAAAAAAAACTCTTTTTGCAATCATCTTGCTTTCGGTCTGCTTGTATCCAATACATCTTAGCATTTTCTATATGAATGTCGACATTTAGCTATAAATTCTTGATTTAATTTAATAAAATATTAATACCATATATATATATATATATATATATATATATATATATATATATGGAATTAGTGGATAATTATGTAAACAGACTGGTTAAAAACTCCTACAAACATTTCTAAAGCCAACCAATATTTCAGTTATAGCATTGACCTTAACCTGTCGTAAAAGAAAGAATTTTATTGAAAATTATGCTTTCTTTATTTAGAAAAACGTTGAAGTATTAAGTTCAGAGAAACAAAAGGACAGGGGAAGAGTATGAAGTAAGGAAAGATTATGAGAAGGAGGGCGAGTATTTGATTGAATGGGCAACAATTGGTAGAAGTGATGTGGGTGGGAAAGGTACTCGTAAATAACTAATGCAAATGCATTTATGCATTCGTAGTATGAAATTTGCTATGCATGATTGTTTGAACATGTACAGATAAATGCAACATAAATTGTGAATGAGGATAATTAAATTTATGTAAAATTGTAAAAAGGCGAACAATATTTATGATTTGGTGATTCAGCAAATAAGATTGTGATAAAAAAAAACATTTGATGCGAAAATGACAAAAATGATGGAACGTTTTTTTCAAGAATGAAAACCAAATTTCTGAAAAAAATATTCCTGTTGGTGACATTTAAGGTGAAACATTACATACTTACGTGTCATGTCAAAATTAGTATAAATGCCAAAAATTATGAAAAATGATAGAGTAGAAAAAATTACAAATAAAAATAAATATTATCAAGTTCAGCAATTTATAGAGTTTTATTGTATGTTTAAATGTTAAAGAGTCCGCAAGAGATCCATGGGGAGGTAATTGCAATCAATATTTTCAACTAAATAAATATGTACTGCCAAGATTTCGAAATGTAATTGTGGTTGATTTTTTGATACTTAATAAAGACATTAAAAAATGAAAATATCAAAAAAAGTTTAAATTGTACGTATCCATTATGGAATGAAGTTCTCTGAGAAAAAATTTCAGTTAATTTCATCAAGTAGTTTTTGTTTTACAGTGAAAAAACAATTTTATAATACCGAGCAAATGGTTCGATTTTTAGGAAAAAAAGCTAGTAATTTAACTGGAGTTATCTCCTGTGGTGTTTCTAAACTCCAAACAAAAATTAAGAAAAAATCCAAGATGTCTGTCTTCAATGTGCTGTCATAAAAACGTGTTTTTTCGCTGTAAAAAACAAAAAAACTACTCGATCAAATTAAGTGAAATTTTTTTTCGGAGATCTTCAGTTCAGAATGGATACGTACAATATAACCTTTTTTCGATATTTTCATTTTTTAATGTCTTGATTAAATTGTACAAATACCGATTTTTTTTTTTTTTTAAATAATTTTAGCACCTCATTTACTGGATCATTTATCCTAATTTTTGGAATTTATACTAATTTTACTATAACATGTAAGTAGGCACGTAATAATGTTTACACCTGAAATGCGTTGATTTAAAAAACTATCAATCCACACAAGCACCAAAAGTTAAATTAAAAATAAGACAAGATTAAAGAAACTATGTCTTTGTTTAATTATATTAGAATATATATATATAACCATTTGATTTACGCTGACAGTGCTAATGTTTTGACCTATTGGTTTGTTCAGAGTCAAATGCCCTAGCTAAATATGGAAGTTCAACATAACAAATGCTGCATGCATGTTTCCATACCCATTAGAATGTAGTGATTATAATGATTTAATATTTTTAGTTTATTTTTAATTCTTTTGTTTTTAATCTATTTGATTGAAAGTAGCAATGTATTTGTTCAAACTGCTTGACATGCCGTTGGTATTATTGTCATCCAGTGGATTGATGCACCTATGAATCCGAAATTGATTCTCCTGTCTAAATATGACATGAAAATGGCTTTAAAAAAGTTATCTTTAACTTCCGCACTTGGCTTTAAGAAACAAAAACATTAGTACGTTCAGTGTAAGCCAAAAGAAACTTTCATTACCTGTTTGAACAGTTTTGATATTAAGCACCATTGGATTGCATATATACGGTCTTTATTACTAAGTAATAACTTTGAATTTATCTTATCTATTTATCTATAAAAGTGAGAATGTGTGTGTGTGTGAGGACACTTCTAAACCTATATTAACAAATATTTTATCTACAGACTTGAAATTTGGTATATAGGGTATTCAGACATGTGGAAAACTTTTTAATCAGTTTTCATCCGGAATAATGGACTGCTAATGGGTAAAAATTGAAAAATTGTTACATGGAAGTGGTTGGACTTTTATCTGTTTGCTTACTTTCCCACGAGTGCGCATGTATGAATGGTTCACATGGCAGATACTTTGTTAAAAATAAGTAGTTTTGAAAACTCACCTTATAAAGATTGTGTCATGCCAGCTTAATGGTTATGGTATTTGACTCGCTGTCTTTAGATTTTGGTTTTGATTTCAGCTCGAATATTTTTTTTTTACTTACAAGAAATGAACTGTTTAGAAAAAAAAAACATAATACTTGCATGCACGTCTCAGTTTCTGTATGAATTAAAATATAATGTTTATGTGTATATGACTGGGCAACACCGCTCGGCCTGATAGTATATATATATATTTTTAAAAGCTTCCTTTTAGCCTTAAGAGACAGTGAATATTCCCTGTAGGGATCATCTGCAGAGAAGCAAGGGTTGCTCAATTCTGGCTGCATCTCCTTAACAGATATTGTTTTAGTTGAGTAACAGGAGTAAGTCCAATATGGATGTAAGCAATATTGGGATAAGCAGGGAAACTATTGCATTGTTTTTGAGTTTTTCTTCTTTTCTAGTTGCACAACCAAGGCTTCAGAGTCTAGTCTGCCCTACTATTTAACCAATAAGCTCATTGTCATGATCTGGATTTCATATTTAAGGTGCTATGAGTGTAATGCAACCCCACGCAACGCTTCATGCATGCTGTCCAAGTAGTCTTATCTAAAGATTTGATATAGATCCTCCCTAGTGTTTTGGGTATTGATTCATACCTTTGTAAAGTGGCGCACTCGCCTCAACAGAACTGAATATGCTGAACCCACTTTTAATGCGTGTAACAATTACACCACGCAGATTAGTTATTCTTTCATTTTGCAGAGTTTACAATTCCATTTAAAGACTTTTCTATCAAAATAGCCAAAAGTAAGCAAATATTTATGCAATATTTATTGCCAATCAGCCTAGAAAAATCGATTTTTTTTTTCTTAGTGAAACCTGGAAATAGTTGACAACTCAAACCTACACGGCTAACGTTAGTTGCTCTGAAATGCCTTGCTCTGTCATCAGGGGGAGAGACAGAATTTTCTTTTATGTCATCAGCAGTTTCCACCTTTTTCCATATTTTTAATTTTAAAGAGATTTTTGTATTTGACCATATTTTTTTTTTTAATAATTATTTTCGTTTTTCTTTTCAAATATTTTCGTATTATTTGGATTTTTTGGATTACTGTTCTCAAATTGAGTGTCATTTCTACAATGTAACCTCTGACCTTCTTCAATTGCATCGACTAAAATGTTGTGAAAATGATACACCGTAGTCCAAAGAATCCAAATAATATGAATAACCAATCCTCATCTCAAATATTCAGAAACACAAAATTATAGACTCGTGTGTGTGTGTGGCTGACCGATTTTTATACCGATGACTAATTGCAGTAATTATTTCAAATACATTTTAAAGAATTTATGATTTAATATGAGCATTTTGGTGGTTAGACTTATCATCCGTTTAAAATCAGATAAATATTTATATTTAATAATACCCCCTCCAATAATTTGTTTGAATTTAAATGCCATTTGTTATTATGTGCATGTGTTTAAGTATGTTGAAAAGAAATCACTAGTGCTCAATCGTCAGAATGCAAATCCCATGGACATGAACAGGTAAGAGACATCTAGAGGACAATAGCACAACTGTTTTTGCTGGGTTGAACAGCCCTACCTACACAAAAACAATCAGCGACTGCAGGGAGACCAATGCTATGTAAGGGTCTGGTTGTGACACAGAAATTTGTATATCATTGGTATAAGAGCTTGGAATCACAGTCAAGTCGTTGCAGTTAAAATGAGATGTTGCACCATCCATTAATGTCAGCAGGTCATTGATGAAGATCAAAAATAACGTTGGCACAATAACACTTCCCTGCGGCACTTCAGCTGAGACGGGAGCTCATTCGATAAACAGCAAAGTTCTCTGCAGCCGATCAGACAGAGTTACAGATCTAAGAAAAGAGCTTGTTTCGAATGCTAAATGAGGTTAGTTTCTGCCGAGTAAGGAATGGTTCCAAATGCATTGGTAAGATACAAAAATGCTGAAATTGTGCACTTTTTAACCTCACGTTCTTAGGCCAATTGCTGATAAAGACAGGTAGTTCCACGAGAATGCAATTTCAAAAAAACAAACTGAGTCTGATGGATGAGCTTATTTTCTATGAGACGTGAAATAAGGCAGTCGTTCACAATGTGTTCCATGACCTTGCAAAGACAAGAGGTCAGAGAAATTAGACAATAGCTAGATAACTCCAATCTATCACCTTTGCACTTGTAGACCGGAACCATGCTGGAGGTCTTCCATAGAAGAGGCATGTAACTAGATAGAAATGGCAGGTTAAACAAATGAGCCAGAGGCCTTGATAATGAGCAAGCACACTGATTGAGCAGAATATTAGGAATATTATCTGACCCCATACTCTTTCCAGTGTTAAGTTTATTCAGTTTTGAAAAAGCAATATTTGGCATGAACCGAATATCAGTAAGGGCATATCTGGCGATGCAAAATGCACTGCGTTTAAGGGAGTTGTATCTGCATATTGTCGATTAAGAAGTGTTACTTTATCAAGTGTTGCTGGTAACAGTTCCAGCAAGCAGGTCATGGATGGCGTCAGGCACTGAAGAAAACTTAATTTTTCAGTAAGTTGCCAATAACTGTGTGACGAGGGACTAGCAACAATCTTGCTTGTTGGCACGGTGACAATAACTGTCTACTTTGATATGCTTTATTTCAGAAGACAGTTGGTTTTGTGCATTTCAAAACAGTTGTAGATTGTACTCAGCACCATGCGATCAATATTGAGTTTAGACAAATTTCTTAATCAAGGACAACCATCGGAATTCTGGTGTTAAAATGTCAATGAGTGATTATGCGATCTTATGGCATGTTTAGGTACATGAGCAGATATTACTGAGCCAAGCTGAGAGGTTATAAAAGTAAAAGCAATATTAGGATCATCATATCCGTAAAATATATCCTAGTGCATTGATTGCTGAATCAATCAGAGACCAATCAAATGCAGAAACAAACCATTCTGGTATGTCAGGAATTTCAATTGACCTCTGAGCATCATTTAAGCCAAATGAAACAATTGTATGATCTGACGTACCCATAGGAGGATCCAATGATGGCACACTAAATATGTCAGGCACAGATGTTAAAATAATATCTAATAAAGACGGATGTCCAGTAGATATTATTAGTAGATATGTCAGGGAATTTTGTTGCAGTCTTTACAATTTCAGTCAGACCAAAGTTAGTAACAAAGTCAGATAAAAAACATTATGATCATCTGGATTGGTTGTTAACCAATTTCTGTTCTGACACTTGAAATCGCTGAGTATGATGTATGCAGTGTTGTGCAATATACTGTATGAATCAATAGATTACTCAATGTGCGATGAAATAGACATGTCGGCATTCTGTGGTTGATATACAAAACTAGTCAGCAGATTTGCTGAATAGGTAGAAATATTGAACCTGGCCAGTACCAGTTGGATGATGATTTGAGAATACCAGGTGCTGTATGTAGGAGGACATCAATACTTCAGACAGCTCCCGCATCCCACCTGGCCTCCAGCTGTCCTGATCTTGTTCTGCTGCTGGATCAGACTGAGTGGCAAACCAGCTTCATTTGAAACAAACTCCCAGCACAAATCATCTATCATCCCTAGCATGATCTGATGGACTTTGTCATTCTGAGAGACAAACTTTCTTTATATATGTTTATGGGAGGGTTAATCTCCCAAACATAAAACAAACAGTAAACCCATCAAACAGGCCACCCAATACATTTATTTAGGGCATAAACTCACTTTCTACAGGAATCATGAGACGACATTGAAACACAGAATCGGGCTGGGTTTGGTGGCTTTCCAAAAATACAGCACCGTTCTAAAATCAAAAAGGGTGCCGATAACTCTTAAAGTAAAAGTTTATTTATGTTCTCCCAGTAGTTTTATATGGTCTTGATTGTATCACACAAAGCAGACAACTGGCCAATCGCATTGAGAGGTTTCAAAATCATGTAATGTGTTTCATTACGGGACATCGCCTGATCAGAAAAAACAAAAATATCCACCCTCCATCAAACTACTTCCCTACCTCCTCTATTTGATAAAATCAAAAGTAAAACCCTTAAACCTTTTGGCCATGTCAAACGATCAACCACTAGCCTGTCAGAATTATGCTTTGAGGGTATATTAGAAGGCAAAAGAGGCAGAGGAAAGCCAAGGAGAAGATGAAGAGAAACTGTTTTTGATTGGACATCTCTTAATAGTTGGGCGTCCATCAACCAACTTGCCCTGGATCAGAAGGAATGGTGAAAAACAAGTAATGTGGGTTCGCAATCTGCACCAAGTGGAAGATGCGACTCGGAATGAATCTTCCAAACCTTGAGCAAAGTTTATGAACAAACAGAAACTATAACTTTATATATAGACAGAGAAAGAGTGTAATATCTACTTATATGTTTATTAGAGAACATTAGGGCAACATTAGAACAGTTGGTTTTCAAATCCAAACAAAGAGAACCTATATTGGTTTGCTTTATCAGACACTCTACAGCCTCTGTTTTTTTTTATATTTGCCTAAATGGAGGCTGAAGAGAGTTCGGTAACAGAGACCAATTGTATGTCCTCTTTGTTTGGATTTGAAATTGACATTACCAGTCTTCTTCTGATGTTCTCTAATAAATATAAATATTACGCTCTTATTTTTTAATTTTTTTTATAATTGCGCACTCTGCTAGAGTTCTCTCTCACTAACTGTTATATATATATATATATATATATATATATACCCACACACATACACACACTTTTATATTAGGCATATAGAGGGCACACTCCCTGAAAAGCAAGCAACCCAAATATCGGAGTAAAATGAAGAAACCATAGCCGCTTTGGGTCAAAGATTTGTATCCTGTCAACAGTTCAGCATTTTTTTCACATTTTGTATTTGAATTTCAGATCACATATTGTATACACTCTACCTATTCTATAAGTATTTTAATACTGAATGCTCTGACAAACTACAAGCACTTGTACCTCCTCAACATAAATACCCCCAACAAACCCGATAAGCAGCTAAATCCTACCCCAACACAGTAGTGATCCCTAGGTGTAAGAAATAGTTTCTTATCCAGAACTGCTAGAGTTTGGAACTCCCTTCTGGGATTCTGCTTTTCCGACTGTACTGACACGCAGAAGTTCAAGTGTAATGTGAACAGACATCTTGCTGCTCATCTCCCATCATAATATCCCTGCAACTTATGTCCTCGATAGTAGCCTCCTATATCAAAGTGGCACTGTGACTTGTTTGGGGTAAAAATTGAATATATATATATATGTCTTCTGTCAAATACAATCTACTACTTTCAGAAAATTTCATGAAATGAGAAAGAAAATGTTTTTTAATTTTTTTTTCTACAGATTATTTCATGTATGACGTGTGTGCTTTAGTGAATAGTTGTCACTTTTGAACTAGCTTTTCATGTTTGACTAAACTTTCCATTTTTAATCTCAAAAGTGATAAATTTTATTCTAAACATTTAAATTAATTTCTAATATTTCTTTTTGAATTTTAAAAATGATATTTTGACATTTTCTAGTTTGTTCTTTCTCCCTTTTCTTCATCCCCCTTTCTCTACTTCCCACCTACAAGCACTCCATCATTATTAGCTAACCTAGAAATAAAAAGTTTTTAAAGTCTGAATTCTTTTTAATATACCAATATATTTTTGTAGGTTTAATAAAAAGCTTCATAAAAATACATTAATTTGAATAATTAGTGTATGAAGGGCAGTTGTCTGTGTGTGCGTTTGTATGCCCAGCTAAAAGTAAAAAACTACAAAATAAACATAAAAAAGTTGGTATTTTCTTGATCAGTGCTTCACTGGCTGAATAATATATAAAATGTAAAACATATTCATTCTTTCAGAGTCAACTGGACCAGGTTTCGTCATAGGATTCGGTTTTTCAGATTTATGATGTACTGATTTTGAAAGAAAATGTTGACTACTACTTGAGGAATCTATTATATAAAAGAAAGTTGTATATGTGCATGTGTGTCCAGCTAGTGAGCAATGGGCTAGGTAGAGGAGATAGAAAGACATACAGACAGATAGAAAGACGTAGAAAAATAAAAGTTTTAAATAGAAATAGGTTACATTTTTGCCCCGGGCTACAGCGGATAGCCCTACTAGTTATAAATAAGTAATGAATGAAGACTTGTAAAATGTATCGATTGGTTTTAATAGTCAACTGAAGAAAGCATTTTTTTTTTTTTTTCAAACTGTTGTGTTATATGAACTCCATCTTCTAGTGACATTAAGAACAAGTAAGATTTATAATTAAAACTAAAAACACAATTTTGAAAAAGTCAATAGTTTAAATAGTTTCAAATTCATTTCAAATTTTGAAGAATCATAAAGTAGTTCATGGCTGACTTGTTTACAAAGAAATGGAAATAAGTTCTGGTTGAGTTTATTTTAATGAATAAAGACAAAATATTTAAATTCTGAATTCTTAATAAACAAATATTTTGTTTTTTGATTTCTCTAATTTTTGGATGATATTTTCTTTTATTCAGTTGTAGATAGAAAAATACCTGTCTCTCACCTTCCTAAAAAATGATTGGTTATTAGCCTTTCTTTATATTTTTAATTTCTTTGATAATTTTCATGACATTTTGTAACTTTGGAACATTTTGGAATCAAATCATCAAATAAGAAGTAGATTTGATCATAACCCCACCCCACCCCTTACACACCTTTTAATTTTATGCAGAATTCTGGTGGATGACTCCATTTTTTTTTTTTTTTTTTAAGTCTTTCACAGAATTAAGGCAGAATTTCAGGATGGGATAAAAATCTAATTTTTACATTAAAATGGAATGAAAATATTCAAACATTGTCTTAATCTTAATTTTTAAAAAAATCTTTTTTTTTTTTTTAATTTTTCCCTGGACTATTTTTGAAAAAAAAGTAAAGAAAAAAATTTTCAATGTGTGTCTCGTCTTGAAAAAGACATTCAGATCTTCCAATAATTTACTTATGTACAATTGTTCAGTAAGGCAAATCCGTTAAAAATTACCGCTAAACAAAACCTAAACAAAACATTGTGAAATGCCTTGAAAAGTTTTGTTAGCTTTTGTTTCTTATATTATTTCATGCTTTTTCCATCTGTAAAAAACAAAATAAAACAAAAAAAAACAATCAAATAGCTAAATTATTTGTATTAGAATCCTTCAAACTACTGCTCTCATCGAGTGTAATTTTCACAATGTTTTGGTTGATGTAACCTCCAACCTTGTTTAGATGTATCTTATCAAATTCTGGAATCTTTCTGTCAGAATTTTGAATGGAACTCTTTATTTAATCCATGGGAGGTAGCACGTTCTCATTCCATCAGCCATGACTGGCCAGAAATCCTAAGTAATTCGTAATTGTATTTTAAATGTCATTCGCACTGAGGATTGAACCTTCATCTTCCAGAAGAGTGTAGCTTTTACAACTGAATTTTACCAAGTACTCTATCTGCTGTCTCATGAGTTTGACAAGATACATCTGAAGAAGGTTTGAATTTACATGAACCAAAATGTTGTGAAAATAACAATTAAGATGAGAATAATAAGCCGAATAATCCAAATAATATAAATCTTCAATCCTCATCTCAAAAATTCAGAACGATAATAGCTAAATTATAGTTGAGGATGCAGGATGAACCACTTTTCTACAAAAATTTAAGTCTACTAACTTGAAAGAAAATATTGTAAAAGTTTAAACAGATTCTCTTTTGCGGTTCATATATTTTTTTGCCTCCTTCCTTTCGTCAATGATCGCAAAATGTTGTGGCATGTTTTATTTGACACAACTAAGCAAAATGGGTTGTATGAATAAGTTAATGGTCAACTTTTTTTGCAATACAGTTTTGCCTGCTTGGTGTAAGACTGTTGTCATTTTCAATGTTTGAACCCCCCCCCCTCCCAAAAAAACGTGATGTGTCCAAAAAATTGTCTTGTTATTTGTGTGCATTTCCAGATTCACATCTTGGAAGATTTCCATCATTTCCAGACCCTCCACACCAACTTTTTATTCCCCCCCCCCTCTAACATTGCTATCAAATATCTCCACACTAGCCGACTCGATCATGGCTTTATTTTCATTGTTTTTTGCTTAATTTGTTTTGTTTTGAAAAGTTCCTTTACCCCAATTTCCTGTCAATTTCATTGTGTAACTGATTTGGGAAGAAGCGTGCATAGTTTGTGATGCTTTTTTTGTCGGCACCCAGGGTCGATTGACTTCATGCTTATGTGTGCAGGGAGCTTGAAGCAGGCAGTTATTGTGTATGTGTGTTGCTAGTGTACAAAAGGAATTCCAAATTTCTGGCCTCTGAAAATTTAGGTCATGTGGTATTAACTGACCAATCTCATATTGAATGACATAGTACTACTATTTCAAACTTGAAAAAAAAAAAATGCATTAAATAAGTTAAAACACTAAAAACTTATCGAGGTAGAAGAGTATCTTGTCATTGATAACATTTATTTGTTATGTATTTGTTTCTTTACCACTTTTCACTATAATAATAAATACCTGAACATTTTTTAAACTTTTCTTTTTTGTTTAAAATCACTTTTTAGTTTATTCCTGTTCAACTTTTAAGATTAACAAAATCACAAAGCTAATTAAAAAAAAAAAGATAAAAGTAACCTATTAAAAAAAAAAAAAACAGAAAAAGAAGTATTTTGTTTCTAAAATAAAAAAAATCAGATCTTTTAGTAGGGGGGGGGTGATGATTGAAAGACGGCACAGATCAAAAAAGAGGAAACTATGCCATTTGATGGGACACTAGTCAGCTAATATCATGTGACAAATTTTTCCGAGGCTAGAAATTTAGGCTCCTTTTCGTACACTAGCACGTGTGTGTGTGTGTGTGAATAAGTATGCCTGTACGTGTATGCATGTATGTGTATCGACTGATTCTAGCATCTGATCTAGACTTGAAAAAAGACTCTTTACATCTGGTATTAAAATAATATTAATCCTTCATTTTTGACTTGTTTATTTCTTTTATTTTTCCATTCCAATCATCAAGAATCTCTCATCAGTGTAAGTTTTGAATCCTTCGTCGCCAGTGTTGTAACCTTGCAAGCCAGTAATAATCAAAACAAACACATTGGTATAGTTAACAAGTGTATTAGCAAAAATCTGTTACAGAAAGTACACTTCATGATTCTGGGGCCATAACTGCCATGAATAACTAACCATTAATGTGTTAGATGTAACTATATTTATAATCTCTAGGTGAGTCCATTATTCCCGAGGTATATCAGCTTATCCCATAGCAATCCTCATCCATTTATCATGTTATTTCCCTTTTTAGTCCAAAATAAAATCAAAATATCACAGATTTAAAAAGATGTCAAAAAATCACTTCTTAAAACATCAAACTTCTTTGAACATCAAACTATAATCAGAACAGAAAACCAGAATATGAGAACCAATCGAAGGAAAGACACTGTAGTAACATGTATACGTGTTTGCAGCACGTTTGCTTGGATAAGATGAATATTGCTGTAACCATTGCAATTGTTATATTGTGTTGTACTCGGGAAAAATGACAATGCTTTGATTAATATAATATCAATCAGTGTTATTATGAATGACTGTGGTGGGGGATAGAACGGCTGGGTGAGGTT
Organism: Euprymna scolopes; assembly: GCF_053919585.1. Lineage (NCBI taxonomy): Eukaryota > Metazoa > Mollusca > Cephalopoda > Sepiida > Sepiolidae > Euprymna > Euprymna scolopes. The sequence goes on from NC_136500.1 coordinate 13,957,545, forward strand.
GGGCTGATGGCACATTCAGAATCTAGTCACTCTCACTGCAGCTCAAGACAACTGCCATTTCGTCCAATCGTCTCTTTTTTTTATTAGTTTGCTGTGACCTTTTGACATTTGATTTTGACTCATGAAAATATAATTCTGCTTTATTGTTGTTATTTGTTTTTGATGATGGCAAAGAGAGCGAGAGAGAGAGAGAGAGAGAGAGGATGGATTGTTTTGAATTGGTAGTGTTTGCCAAAACAAACAACTATTCCGTCCATGTAGTTTGCTGTGACCTTTTGTTAACAATTGATTTGATTGCATCACACAAGTTCAGTAACTAGGACAATGTATTCCCAATATGTTTAGGTACCTTTGACCCTTGTTATTCAACTCAATTAAGGACTAACAATAAGACATTAATCAAATACAAAAATAAGCACATATATGCAGCAAATATTACAAAGTAACAAATATAAAATGTAGAACAGAAATATAGATTTTTCTCTCAAATAATAAGTTTCCTAAAGAAACTAATTTGTACAGACATATTAAAAAAAAAAATAACATCTGATAAGTAATTATAGTAATGGCAGTAGTTAGCTTGAATAGAAATAGAAATTATCTTATCACCCAGAATTAAAAACAATTTCTTGAAAAGAATAAACCAAATAATCTCTCCACTTAAAAAAACGTATACCAAAATCTAAAAATAAAAAAAACGATCACACATTATGAATCTGCATTCTAAAAACAACTTCAAAAACGAAGAAACATTGTAAAAATTGTCTGAATAAAAAATTTTTTTAAATTGATCTGAGATGACCTTATAATTTTTTTTTTTGCTTGAAGGATCACCACATCAAAGCCTGAAGCCCATAAAAGTAACGATAGAGCAGAGACAGACTTGCAAAGAAGAAACTGTTAAGAGATCTGGCATTTTCTGATGGCCTGCAATCTCAGTCTCCAAGTTTGATACTGAGGATTATTTCAGTTGAAATTTTGCTGTGTGGACCCTTGTTGATGTTTGCATCCAAATTTTCTTGTGATATCCAACATTTTTCCAACCTTCTACTTGAAGGTCTCTGCATTTTCTCATCCAACAGTCACACCTCTTAAAGTGTCCAAACCAACATAGCTGATTGCTTGCCAGGAGCTCATGAAACTTTCATTTATTCAACCTCAACAACAGAATGTCATCAGTATGAGTATCAAAACTGCTATGATTCGACATTGCATATCCATCTGATCATTGCTGTTATTACATTGAAGATTGGGCAGCAGGGGGGGGGGAGATGCTAGAATTTGCTTAACACAGCTTTTATATATCCTTTCTCTGCTAGTGAGAGAGATAATTCACAATGTCAAAAGTGGAAACAGTTCCCAGAACATTGCTTGAAACAATAATTATTTATTCTTCAATAGCATTAATCAAATTCCCACAAGTCAAACATAATATCAGCTGATTAAGTAGATTATATAGGAGGATTATTCCAAAAGAAAGGCCTATTTTTTAATTAAAAATATAAAACGTTCAAGACCTACAAAGACTGAAGTGGTACCATTAAAACTAGCGACCTTTTGTGCTCCAGAATTTATTTTTCTATATATATATATATAACACTATTTTCATGCACCGAGCAGCATCAAATAACCTTGCTTATGGACAGGTGTGATGTAGGGTGTTTGACACGAGGTTTAAAAGATCCCAGATTTCAGGGAAATGATAGAATGTGTTTTTAGTGATATATTGTGAAGAAAAATTAATTTCCCAATGAAATAAAGTAGATAGATTGGCATCAAAACTGTAGATGAGTGACCAAAAGAATTTTAGAAATAAGCTATGTGTTTATGTGAAGCGAAAAGACCACCCAAAAAGGTAGATAATCAAATTACTCTGTTAAAAGGGGGAAAGAGAATTAAAGAGAGAGAGAAGAAAAAAGAGATTAAAAAGAAAGAGGAGGTAAAAGAGAAGAGGGGGGAAATGGTAATCTCATCTAAAGAGGAGAGGAAATTACAAATTACATAAAACCTTTTATTTAGCAGATAAAAGATTTTCTTACTATCTTCAAATAGGGCAGGTCAGTTTTTGGACTGACTGTTCAGAGCTGAGATCCCTAAAATAGTGAAGTGGAAAATCCCGTTCTTCATTCTCAGACAGAAAAGCTGTAAGAAAGAATTCAAGTTGAAAATCCTGCATCTTGAACTTGAATAATTCAACTTTTTCCTTGCATGATTGTATGTAAAAATATCTTGTGCAATAATTTCTTTTGTTTATAAGAAAGTGATCTCCGGAGTTGTCATTGATTTGTTATTATTTTGATTATAGAGAATAATCTAGTTAATTTTTAGATCTAGCCTGAACCCGACACAGAGCTGCAGAGGCCCATATCTGCTAATCAGTGCACTTATAAGAGAATAATCTAAACCCCAATGGCTGAGAACGAATGGCCAGCATGTTAAAGTTATTGCCACCTGGACTTAGGGTTGTGCGCTTAGAGCATCAGAACGCTGATTTACAGTGACAAGTGAATTACTAGACAAAGATAAAAGTGTAACAATTGGAACTTAGGGTTAGTTCCTGTGTTTAGGGGTTGGCGACAGCCTGGTTACATTAATTGGTATCGTGACGTATTTTACATTACACCGGCAAGGACGATAAAATTTTAGCAAATCATTTTAAAAAAAAAAAAAAAAAAAAAAAAAAAAAGCAGAATTATTAACATCTGGAGATATAAGCTCAGTGGTAGAGCATTTGACTACGGATCGAATGATCACTTGTTCTGGGTGTTCCTCACCATTTTATTTTAAGTTTTTCTTATTAACGGGTTCAATTTATAATAAAAAAAAAAGACATACCATCTAAAATCACCGCAAATCATTTCTTCGTTTGTATATTTTAAAATCATTATTATATTTTTATTTATTTATTTTTTTTGTGAATTAGTCCACCAGGAAAATTATTTCTCGTAATATATGATAATCAATAGAAGATTGATTCTATAATAATACATACACACTCTGCATAAATTAAATTATCATGCTTAAGCATATTGTATGACCGGGCAACGCCAGGCGTCCAACTAGTATATTATATACATCATGAGATGTGAACCATGAATTGTGACAGTACCAGTGTGATATCAGGTCTTATAAAAGTAAAAAATTAAACATTGCTTTCAAAATGAGAAAACAAGCTCGTCAGATGGGCCAAACATTTCAAAGAAATGTTGAACAGATCAGAGTTACCCACCAAACAATCACTAAGGAAACTTCCACTCTTTTTTTCCTATCAACATTAACAAATTTACCAAGGATGAAATCTCTTCTACCGTTGAACCCCTAAAACAGAATAAGTCATCAGTGAGGGATGGCATTTCTCCAAAAATGCTCAAATCAAGTGGTGATAGAATTGTCAAATGAATGTGCCTGTTATGTCACATAGTATGGAATGCAGGTGAAGTTCGAGAAGATTAGAAAAAACGGAGCAGTTGTATGTATTCCTGAGAAAGGCAACCTTGTCAATTGTAAGAACCGGAGGGGTAGTGGTGACCTTTCTCTCTATACCAAGGAAGCTTTATTGTCAAGTGAACCTGAACTATATATGTGATATGATTGACCAAGAATTACATGAACAAGAGTCGGATTTTGACCAAAACCTTGTGCAGAATAAATTTTTACATTGCGCCATATAATTGAGAAATGTTGAATTTCTTCTTGTCGATCGTTGTAGTATGTTGTTTAAGATGAATAAAATGTTAATCATTTTAAAACCTTCCAGAAAATACTTTATCCTCATAGGAATTATTTTCAAAATAATCCAGCCATAAAAAAAGTGATAGATGTAACTGTATTTGTTCATACATATTTACTTCCTTTGCCTGAAATAATATTTTAGAAGAGAAAATCAGCAGAATTAAAAAAAAAGAAAAGTAAAACAAATTAGAGCTAGATACACAACCGGCTGGGTAGATTATATAAATATTTCATTCTTTCATTGCATAATCAAATTTCACCATCGTGCCAATAATAATGGAAACTATTTCTAAAAAAAAAAAATCTGCAAAATTCTTTTGAATCTTTTGCAAAATTTTCCTTTCCATCATGAAAATTTCTGGATTCTTATTTTATGAAATTTGTGAAAAAATCAAAATCGGTGAGAAATTGTATTTTTTTTTTTTTAAATGATTGGCAAGATTTGACACAATGTTCAGAAATCTTTTATAGATTTTTCCACTGCATTCACTGGTCATCACTGATATATCTTGCATGAGGACGGCCTGCCAGAAAAAGGTGTCACTGCAACAAGACAAATTTATGCAAACTCCAGATGTTGCCTACAAACAGTAGTGGTTTTTCGTGATCACTGAAGTCTGCCAACAATGTTTATTTTTGCCATTACTCTTTGAATATTTAAAAAGGCAAGTAAAGATCAGTATATAATGTAAGTTAAAGATCATAAACTTTCTGATTTAGACTTTGAAGATAATATTTCTGCCCTTGCAGTGAATTCCACTAACCTACAAGGCATTGATAACAAGGTCCAAGGTAAAGCAGGACGCATTGGTCTTTATATCAATGCTAATAAAACTGAAAACATACTTTCTGGGGCATGTTAATCACTTACAAACATCTTTATCAATTCAAAAGAAATAACTGTAGTTGACAACTTCATCTACTTAGGAAACTCCATAAACAAGGAAAACTATGCATTGCAATGTAGAATAGAAAATACCTTGGTAGCATTTAATCAGTTTTGCAAGATCTTGAAAAACAAAAAATTACCCTCACATCTAAAGATTTTCTAACGCCAATGTTGTTTTCATACTGCTATATGAAAGGGAAGCTTGGCATTGCAAAATTTGCCAAGAAAAGAAATTAGATTTCTGTCTTAGAAAGATTCTAGGGATCAAATCAAATGGAGCGATCAAATTATCAACCAAGAAATCAGAGATAGGACTAACCAACAAGAAGTATCGTCAACAATTTGCAAACAATGTCTTAGCTGGTTTGGATGTATCCTTAGAGAATTGATAACCTATTCTTATGGCTGAACTACTGAAACAACGAATACAGACGAACTGCTGTGTCGTTGCAAAAGAACAAACAAACAAAAATTAATAAATCCGACTCGGCTTTTTTTTTTTAACTCAAGTCGTTTATTACCATTTTTCTTTCTTCCCGTCTCGACGCCAGCTTAAAAGTCTCACTGCGACATGTCCATCTCACCTGGCAGCATTTTTCTTTCTTCCGACCGCATACACAGCCAACATACTTATCCTCACTTTACACATCTGTCTCCTTCGGCATTGACTTTTTCTTCCCGACCATATAGTGTTCTTTTCTCCTTTTTCACCAACTCACACTTCCTAATTTGCATACTCATTCAAACGCTGCTCCTGCTGCTAATACAATCTCGTGCCAGCCATACTCCAGCTGTTGCTTATATTTTCCCCCATGTGCTCTGTTACAAAACACATTCCAGTAGTGATGTTTCTGACAAAGATGGAAGAATTGTTGTTTTCTGGGTCAGAATCTATTCCATCTAACATTCATTGTTGGCGACTAATCTCATTTTTATACGGGGTTCAGGAGAGAGTCGCCACCCCAATAGGTCCCACACTGTCAGCTAGGCTTCAAAATCTGTTGCATTGACAAAATGTTGCATCCCTCTGCCTGTTTTACTAGTATTTTAATGGTATATGCTCTATCAAACTACAAGCCCTTATACTGCTTTGGCATAAATACCCCCAAAAACCCAACAAGCAGTAAAATTCCACCTATGCACAGTAGAGATCTCCACATGGTAGAAAGCTTTCTACTCTAATAGTTTCTTCCCGAGGACTGCTAGACTTCAGAATTCCCTTCCAGGTTCCTGTTTCCCCAACTGTACTGATAAGCAGAAGTTCAAGTGTAATGTAAACAGACATCTTGCTGTTCAACTCCCTACTTAGTATCCCTGCAAATTATCTCCCATTAAACTGGCACTGTGCCTTGTTTGGGATGAGATGAAGAAAAAAAAAAAATTCTGCCATCTTGTTGCTCTAAGTTAGCAACTCTACACAACTGGCGCTTATTCCAGATTTGGTCTTTATCTAAGGGAGATAACTAACATTTACTAAAGAAATATCTTGTTTCAAATAATTTAGAACGTTGAAATGATCTGTAGAACAAGAAAACAAATTTCTTAAAATTTTCATTTTGTCAGGACGGTGAAAAGGAAGATTTTTATTTTGTCAGGACGGTGAAAAGGAAGATTTTCATTTTGTCAAGACGAAACTAATTTTTTCTAATTACAAAATGTTTTTTTTTGTTTTTTTTTTGTTAAGTATTTCTGTCACTAACCGAGGATCTAAACCGAACAAATACAACACTTTTTGCAAGAGACAAAGTAAATAAACAGTATTTATTTTAACATCAGAATATTTAATTTTAATTAAATATTTTTCATATAAAAAAAATAAAGTTTAGAAATTTCTGTATTTTAAATTTTTATTAAATGCAGAAAAAACGTATTTTCATTTATTTTATTAAATGCAGAAAAACGTTCATCATAAACGAACAGATGTAAACCTTATTTAAAAAAAAAGAAAAAGAAAAAAAGACTCTTAATTACAAAATATTTCGGTGCTTATGCACTGATGTTACCATGCTATTTTTTAAATATCATTTACAAGTTGAATTCAAGTTTTACAATATCTTTTTTTAAATTAAATTATGAAAAATTCTGCGAATGTTTCAACGTTCCAAATTCTCGTATGAAAAAAATAAACAAATCTTAGTAAACCAGAGTTATTCCCTTAGAATAATCTGTAAAAATCCGAATAACCATTTAAATGTTTGTAGTAATCCATGTTGCCCCTTAGCACTGTTGTATATCTCGTTACTAATCTGAGGGCGATAACTCTATTTTACTAAGATATTAGCGTACAGTGAGCACCTACTTTTTGGTCACTTTCAGAATTTATTTTTTTATTTTTTTATTTTTATTTTTTATCCTAGCAGCCATCAAGCGGTGACAGGAGGCAAGCTGGAGTTCAGCCCTCTTTTTGCCTTTGTTAGTAGAATGCCTATACTTGTTGATCTGCTGTGACTGGTTGTGGCGCTGAGATTTTTTGCCTAGCACCCAGCAGTCACCTTCCCTTGCCCTGTGAGGAGCGGAGGTGGAGGGATAGGGAGGAAGGGCTTTTGGTTTGCTTGTTTTCGAGTTCACAAGTCTCTGGGAAGGATGAGCAGACCGTAACTGCCAAGAAAAAAGTTTTTGACGCTAAAACCAACGCAAAAATTTTACATTACAAAAATATTGATAACAAAAACGAAGCTGATATTTGGACGATAATGAATTCTCTGGAAAACTATGCAACGCTAATTGCAGAGTGAAATGCAATATTTATCAAACAGGTTCGACGAAAGTGTTTAGTACGATTCTTTAATAAAAAATAAATTAAAAAAAACTTTACTTTTTTTTTCATTTAATTATTAGGTTTTCTTTCATGTTCATTTTTTTTTAACAGTTTAAAACTTTCATTTAGTTATATTTAAAACGTTTTTCCATGCAAACATTTTAATTTGTTTAATTTTATTTTAAATTATTTAAATTTTAGATTGTGTTGACATGTTTAAAACTTTCTTAATTCATTTTTTCATACGAGAATTAGGATACTAAAACTAACGCAAAACATTTAACATTACAAAAACATTTATTAGACAAGTTCGACAGCTTTTTAATGAAACATAACAGTAGGTAAAAGTGCTCTAGCGGACCAACTAAAGACTTGCTTTTAAAAAGTTAATTTTTAGAAGTATTCAGTACTGTTTTGAACAAATATCACAGTTAAAATTGTCACCAAAAAGTAGTTTTTCATATTAAGACCTGTTTCCCTAAAGGTTTTCTACGGACGCCATCTTGTTCTTTTAAATGCGCGATCGAGCATAGCATTTGTACCACTACGATCGTTCGTGCATTCAAAAGAAAAAGATGGCGTCTAGAGAAAACCGTTATCATAAAAATTACTAAAGTTTTAAAATCGTACTAAAAACCTTTTGTGGCCTTTCTGGAAGAATCTTGGATTGGGTTCGAATTTTTGTTTCTTTTAAATAAAAATAATTTTTTTCACAAGAACTAATGAGAAAAAAAACAAACATGAAATAAGGAGCTAAAAATGGCCAAAAGTGAGTGCTCACTGTACGCTAATGTCTTAGTAAAATAGTTATCTTCCTCAAATTAGTAACGACACATAAAATAGCGCCGCCCCATTTTAGGGAGTTTAACCGGGAGCGTTCCATAAAAAATGAATTTTTACTTACAGTGAAATTTTATTTTCGTGAGTAAAAAAAAATCTATTCGATGAAAGCGCGACTGTTTTTGTTTTAATAATTATTTTTTTTTTTTTTCAAAAATAAAAATTTGGCTTGAACTTTGCGATTTTTGGAGTATTATGTTTTTTTTTGTTTTTTTTTTTGCCGGAGTTAACAAATAAAATGAAAACAAAAACAAACAAAACAAAATGTAGTGCTTATGCACTTTGTTACAGTGATTTTTTTTTTAATGGTTGTAGAGTACTAGGATATATAAATCCTAATCCCGTTACAAAAGAAAATAATGAAGCGAATGGAATTGAAGGAAACAAAAACTCAATTGATGGATAAGATAAACGTGTCGTTTATATACTGTTGAAAGAATGAATGTTTTAGATATAACATGTGTTCATGTCCGCGCGGGTGTAACCATCGTTTGTTGCGGGACTGGTGGTGTAGAAAGAAAAGAAAATGTGTGTTTATCTCACTATCGCTTGTTCGTGCGTGGGAAGAGAAGTGAGTAATGTAGCAGAAATTGGAATGATAGTCCAGTGTGTAGACAAAGACAAAGGATAGAGGGTTGACATCAGTTAGCAGTCAGCTATGCGAAGGTATTCTCAGGGACAAGTTGTATATATATTGTCACGACCCGGTTAATGGATGACCGAATTGATTGGCAATCAGATCGAGACACATAAATTTATTTTATTTGATATCCAATGGCTCATCACTTATTTTCGGTTAATCGTCGGATGTCGGATGAACCATCGAAATATATCACTAAGGGGAATGGAACAGCAGAGCAATGAATGACGAAACAAACACTCAATCAAAGTTTAAAATTCAATAAAGACTTTTCTATACAAAAAAGAAGAAGAAGCCACGATAAAAATAATGAGTGAGATAGACGTATCTTTGGAATGTTTGCCAGATGTATGCGACATGCAAATACAATATAATATGCAGAAAAGTTTGTGGATAAGAAAAGATATTGGCATGAGATAGGCCAAACTTAGCTGTTTTGTCCGTTAGGGTAAAAACGGATCATAAGTTCACAAACACGATAACCAAAAAAAAAAAGTTGAGATGGCGAAAGTCTATCTTTTCCTCGAATCATAATTCCAAAGAAGAATAAATGTTGAGTTCAATCAGCAATACGATCATATTTGAATAATAATCCGCAATTCACCTAATTCAAATCTCAATCTTCGATGAGGTTCGATTCTCGGAGAGATAATGTTTACACACCGGGCTGGGCCGCTTTCTTTACGCCAACTGCCGTACATCTTCCTATTTTCAAATCCCCTCATGGTCCGCTTTCCCGCCTCAAATATTCGCTGTCTGGTTGCCATGACGACGTATTTCCGTTCGTTACAGCGATTGTCACACCCAACCTCTGCCCCACTTCCCCCAGCCAAGTGACTGCCACGACATATCTTCACAGAAAGAAGAGGTTGCCTGGCTGATTAGATCTTAGGAAGAGAGAGATAGCGAGATCTATAGAGAGTAAGTATTAACGCCAGATAGATAGAGAGGTAGAGAGATTGAATGTTCGTTTTGCTCTGACGTCACATCCTCCTCCTTAAAAGGCCGAAAACTTATTTTTTTCCTTAAATGACGTTTTCGGATATAGTGCGACTTATTTATAGGCAGGATAATGCATCCGCCACTATGTTCTTCAGCCTGCGATGTGCCGTATTTTCAAATTAAACTCCTGGGCCAAGAGACACCACGACAACAATCTTCTGTTATTGTTTTTCATGCGATGCAGAAATTGCAATGGATCATGGTCCGTATATACGATCGTAGAATCCGCTGATGATGTCAGATAGATTTCAAAGTGCTTCAAACTGTCGATTAGAGCTAACGCTTCTTTCTCGATCGTTGAATATTTCTGCTGGTGAATATTAAATTTTCTGGAGTGATAACTGACCGGATGTAATTCTCCATCGTCATCCTCTTGTAAAAGCACTGATCCTAAGCCATTATCACTAGCGTCAGTAGCTAGAGAAAAGGGTTTGTTGAAATTCGGTGCTTGCAGCACTGGTCCAGTACTTAGCTTCCTCTTTATGTTAGAGAAGGCTTCTCTGCATTGTCTGTCCACAAGAATTTTGTTTTTTTCTTGAGTAATTCGGTTAATAGGTTAGCAAGATCGGAGAAGTTCGGGCAGAACCTTCTGTAATACCCTGCTAGACCTAAGAATCTCCTGATATCCTTTACGTTCTTCGGTTCAGGGTAATTCATGATTTTGCTAATCTTAGCCTCCTGAGGTGATATTTTTCCATATCCCAGTGTATGTCCTAAATATTGCACTGTGGCTTTTCCAAATTCACTTTTTGCTAGGTTAATCGTTAGATTTGCCTGCTGTGACCTGTGAAAGACTTCTCTTATTGTGTCCATATGGGCCTCCCATGTATCGCTATAGATCACGATGTCATCTATATAGGTATCCACGCCCTTTACGCCTCTCAAACATTTATCCATCATTCGGACGAATGTTGCTTGGGAATTTTTAAGTCCAAAGGGCATGACGCGATATTGGAAACTGCCTTCCGGCGTAACAAAGGCTGATATTGTTTTGGCCGCCTCGGATAGAGGTACCGCCCAATATCCTTTGAGTAAGTCACATTTCGTTAGATACTTGGCATTTCCTATTCGATCTATACAGTCATCCATTCTGGGTATGGGATAAGCATCTGTAGCCGTTACTCGATTCACCTTTCTGTAATCGGTGCAGAATCGCTTCGATCCATCGGGCTTGTCTACGAGAATGCATGGAGATGCCCAAGTACTATAGCTGGGTTCTATAAGATTATGCTGTAGCATATAATCCGTCTCGGCTTTCATCAGCTTAGCTTTATTCGGGTTCATCCGGTAAGGATGTTGCTTGATGGGCTTTGCATCTCCTACATCGATTTCATGTACTGCTATTTTCGATTTGCTAGGCACGTCTCCGAATAAGCATCTGAAACTTTCGATGAGCTTCGATAACTCCTCCCGTTCTGTTGTGCCCAAGTGATCCAATTTCTCCCCCAGCTTTTCCAAGATTGCAGAATTCTGAAGTTTAGGTGATTTTTCTTGGAACACGTCATAATAATCGTGACTATCACATGTTTCGCTCTCACTCAACTCCGGTTCGCATGCGGCTATTTTTGCCATTTCTTCATTTCTGCTGTGATATGACTTCAGCATATTTATGTGGCATTTTCGAGTTTTCCTTCTTCTATCCGGTGTTCCGATGATATAGTTTAGGTCACTGACCTTCCTTATAACTTTATAAGGTCCTTGGAACTTGGATTTGAGTGGATGGGTATTCATTGGTAATAGAAGAAGTACTTCGACCCCCACTTCAAATTCCCGTTGGATCGTCTTTTTGTCATATCTTAATTTCATTTTGGTTTGGGTGTGCTCCAAATGTTCCCTAGCCAAGTCGTTTGCTTCCCTTATCCATTTTCTCATCTTCAGTACATATTCCGACAAATTCGGTTGTCTTGAAGTGTCCACCAGCCATTTTTCTTTTATTAGTTTTAATGGTCCCCTGACTGAGTGTCCGTATATCAGCTCGAATGGGCTATATCCGAGTGACTCTTGGGTAGCTTCTCTCGCTGCAAACATAACGAAAGGTAGTCCTTCATCCCATTCTTTTTGACTCTCCGTGCAGTATGCTCGAAGCATGCTTTTCAATGTGGAGTGGAATCGCTCGAGTGCTCCTTGTGATTCAGGGTGATATGCGCTTGATCGAATCGCTTCAATGCCCAGTTGTTCAATGGCCTGTTGAAAGATCTTGGAAGTGAAGTTTGATCCTTGATCCAATTGTATTTCTTGTGGCAAACCGAATTTTGTAAAAAAGTTAAGAGCTCCAACTATTTTCTTAGATGATATGTTTCTTAATGGTATAGCTTCTGGGAATCTGGATGTTGCGCACATAATCGTAAATATATATTTGTTTCCCTGCTTTGTTCGGGGTAGGGGTCCTACGCAGTCTATGATCACTTTGCTGAATGGTTCGCCGGTGATAGGTATAGGTTGTAATGGAGCTGTAGGTATGTTTGAATTAGCCTTTCCCGCTATCTGACACATATGGCATGTGCTGCAAAACTTTATTACATCTCTTTTTATCCCTGGCCAGTAAAAGTGTCTAGTTATTTTGTCGTAAGATTTATTTATCCCCAAATGTCCCGCTAACGGCATCTCATGTGCTGTTTGTAAGATAAGCACCCGGTAGTCCTGAGGTATTACTACCTGATCTCTATTTTCCCAGTCTTCTATATCAGGGGTATTCTTCGGTCTCCATCTTCTCATCAGGATCCCATTGCAGATATGATATTTCGAGGTGCTATTATCTTTTTCAGTATTCTCTTTGGCCAAATCGAAATATTTCTTAAGGCTTGGATCCATCTTCTGTTTTTCGATAAGATCTTCCGTAGTGGTTTGATCACGTAAGATGTTGTGTTCGCCATCTTCCTTTCTTGTCGGTAGTTCGCACCTTTTCTTGATCTTCCCGCAATTTTCTCCTGATTCTTGCGCCATCTCCTTTGGCTGCCTATGTTTTTCCTCCTCCACCTCCTCCTCTCTGCTACATGTCCGAGTTTGTGCGCGCGTCACCACTCCCGCCTTTTTCTGATTTGGGTTCGTTTTTGGCACCCATTTTCTGACCTCCCTCTGTTCTGGTATACCCGTAGCCATTACTCTGGATCCAGCTGTCGTTTCCTAAAAGCATATCCACGTCCTCGATCGGTAGAGCTTCAACTACCCCTATTTTTATCGTTTTCGAAATCCATTTCGATTCAAGGTTTATTTGATGGATTGGGACTTTCGTGACTTTTCCGCCTATGCCTTTAATTTCGACATGTTCACCCGTATCGGATCGTCTTCCTTTGGGGAGTTGTCTTCTTAGCAACAGGGACTGTGATGCTCCTGTGTCTCTCAGTATTTTAACTTTCGAGGTGTTCCCACTATCATTCGTCTGTGACACTAGTCCCATAGCTATGAATGGTTTATAGCCATCCTCTATTTCTTTTCGCGACACTATCCCCTGGGGTGTGGCTTGGCATTTTTCTTCCCGACTGAATTGATTTCTACAATTCCTGGCTATATGGCCGATCTTTCCACAATGGAAGCAAGTTATCTCCTGCCTTTCTCTGCCTTTTATCTGAGGACGGTTTCTTGCTGGTACACTCTCGATCGGTGTACAGTGGCCTTTTCCTCGCATGGTCGGTATTCCCGCGTAGCTGTGCTTTGCTTTGAGCGTCTTATGTGTTAGGGCATGTTCATCTGCTAAAGTAGCTAATTCACGTGCAGTTCCAACTCTCCTCTCCTCTCCTCTACATAAAGCCGCAGTTGGTCATTCAAGCCATTTTTACATTCTTCGATGAGAATTAATTGTTTCAGCTTTTCGTAGTCTTCCTCCGCTCCCTCGGATGCGCTCCATCGGTTGAAGTATATTTCCTTCTGTCTAAGGAATTCCGTATAGGACTGAGTTTCGTTTTTTCGATAGTTTCGAAACTTTTGCCGGTATGCTTCTGGTAATAGCTGGTATGCCGCCATTATCGCCCTTTTTACCGTCTCGTAGTTTGCACATTCGACGCGTAGGCTTTTTGCGCCTTGCCGCTTATAACGGTTTGTAATAGCATCGTCCACGTGTGATTCGGCCATTCAAGATTGATCGCTGTTTTCTCGAAGTGCTGGAAATATTTATTGACCTCGTCTTCTTTGAATTTTGGTACTAGCCTGACTTGCTTCGCTAAGTCAAATTCTTTATTGCCTGATCCAAAATTTCTTTCTCGGAGTTCCAGTTCTAATTTCCTGGTTTCCTGCTCTATTCGGGCTTTTTCTATCTCTGCTCTGGCCATTATTTTTGCCCTCTCGAGCTCGATTTGTGCTGATGTCACTTCTTGAGGTAATTTATCCAGTATCTCGTCCTCGAATACATCGTTGTCGACCATGTGTTCTGCAATTATCTTATGAAGATGAGCTTTCCTCATAGATATTCTGACATCTAATTGGAACTGTTGTCCTACTACGAATGCGTCGTCCTTCTTCAATTTTAATAACTGCTCCGCCAATGGATTTCTTAAGAATTCCTCTACTGTAGACATTTCTACTTCTGCTCGTCTCCCCAATTGACAGATCTCGGATAAAGATAAAAAGTAATGAGATTCCCGGACGCTAGCCCCCAATTTATGTCACGATCCGGTTAATGGATGACTGAATTGATTGGCAATCAGATTGAGACACATAAATTTATTTTATTTGATATCCAATGGCTCATCACTTATTTTCGGTTAATCGTCGGATGAACCATCGAAATATATCACTAAGGGGAATGGAACAGCAGAGCAATGAATGACGAAACAAACACTCAATCAAAGTTTAAAATTCAATAAAGACTTTTCTATACAAAAAGGAAGAAGAAGAAGCCACGATAAAAATAATGAGTGAGATAGACGTATCTTTGGAATGTTTGCCAGATGTATGCGACATGCAAATACAACATAATATGCAGAAAAGTTTGTGGATAAGAAAAGATATTGGCATGAGATAGGCCAAACTTAGCTGTTTTGTCCGTTAGGGTAAAAACGGATCATAAGTTCACAAACACGATAACCAAAAAAAAAAGTTGAGATGGCGAAAGTCTATCTTTTCCTCGAATCATAATTCCAAAGAAGAATAAATGTTGAGTTCAATCGGCAATACGATCGTATTTGAATAATAATCCGCAATTCACCTAATTCAAATCTCAATCTTCGATGAGGTTCGATTCTCGGAGATAATGTTTACACACCGGGCTGGGCCGCTTTCTTTACGCCAACTGCCGTACATCTTCCTATTTTCAAATCCCCTCGTGGTCCGCTTTCCCGCCTCAAATGTTCGCTGTCTGGTTGCCATGACGACGTATTTCCGTTCGTTACAGCGATCGTCACACCCAACCTCTGCCCCACTTCCCCCAGCCAAGTGATTTCCACGACATATCTTCACAGATATGCCTGGCTGATTAGATCTTAGGAAGAGAGAGATAGCGAGATCTATAGAGAGTAAGTATTAACGCCAGATAGATAGAGAGGTAGAGAGATTGAATGTTCGCTTTGCTCTGACGTCACAATATATATAGAGAGAAAGAGTGAGAATGTCAATCCAGTTCATGGACAGAGAAAGCGTATAAAGTGTACGTACTGTCTGTTGGCTTTTTGTCCCACATAGTAGCAAGTGGCGTGAGGTGTGCGCGCATGCCGAAAAGACACACTGTCAGTCCGTAGACCGCCCAGCTAGGAAGCCGATCTGAAAAGGGTTGGAAACACCTTGTCTCTTTCTTTTATAGTTTTTTCTGGTGGTCTTTTGCGCATGTGTGGATTTCCTTTGAAAGGGGAAGTGACGTCGCCCATGTGTGCGTATATGTGAGTACATGTGTACGTTAGCGTGTGTGTGTATACACGTGAATGTGAGTGTATATACGCGAACGTGAATATATGTACGTGTGTGGACGTTCACACGTATGTATATGACAAGTAATATAGCTTGAGATGTGAACGCATGTTTTTGTGAGAGACTAAAAAAGTCTCGCGCATGGTTTAATTGCCTCCCAATGTTTTAAGTGTTTCTAATCGTTTTTGAATGTTTGTAATTTGTGCCTATATCCCCACCCCGGCACCAAAATTGACAAATGCTGTTACAAGTCTGGGTCGGCGGCCACTGAAATTTCGACCTTATCCAGTCAGATCACCCCGTCACATACATATTAGGGATATGTTAAGTAGATAACGCCCCCCCCCCACTAATAAATACAATAGATAATAGGGATTTCACGTGCAATGTGTCGCTCCTGGTTCAACTATTTATACAGACCAGTGGAGGAGCTATAACAATCTGGCAAACCTGGGATATGTGTACAGAAACTAAACCATTCCAAACATTTTGTGCATTCACTTACCGATGTTTGCACCAACGATATTGCGGCCTACTGGTTTCGTATTAAAAGACTGAAACACATATCAGGATCAGTAGGAGAAATGAAATCGTCTCATGTCGCTGAGGTCATGTATAGAGAGGCTTATGGCATGAAAGTGAAAAAATGCTAGATAATTTTGAAAGTTTTTGAGAGCATGTTCATGATAAATATGGCAATTAAAAAACGGCTCAAGTTTTGGAAAAAAAAAAAAAAAGTTTGGAACAATTGAATTTTTTAATAAAAAATAATTAAAACAAAAACAGTAGTGTTCTCGTCAAGTAAGTTTTTTTTTATTCAAGAAAATAAAAAGGTACTCGTGCACTTATTGATCTGTGCTAAAATAATGACGTTATTTTGAAAGCCATTCTTAACATGGGGCGGGAGGTGTTTTTCACCGAACAATTTAATAAAAGCAGATATCGTAAAATTTTAACTAAACTTGAAAATACTATTTCAAAAATAGCGCAGATCAGTAAGTGCACTAGCACAAAATAAAATTTCACTGTTTTTTTGATTTTTTTTTTTTTGATATGAGAAAAAAAAAAAAACACCAATGACATTGACATTGAGATGAAAACTCGGTTTGACAACATCTTCATTCCGTGACAGGTAGGTACACAATGAAGATTTTTCTTTATTTTGGTTTATTTTTATTTATCGCCACAAGTGCTCTGCTCTGCTGCTGATCTGGACTTGCACCAATTTTTCTGTTAATAATTACCTATAACTATAATATCCGAAAATAAATAAATAAATAAAAAATGATAACAAAATAATCCTAAAAGCCCAAAGTTGAAGCCAAATTAAAAAAAGGCAACACAGGCCAAAGTTCATTCCTTTTTTTTTTTCAGATGGAAAACTCAAGTAAAATAGGACTGTGCACACACGCATTTTTTGTTTTTAAGGAACTCTGCTTGCAACGCGCTGCGTGCAATATTTTAGCCGGTGCGTATTTTGCAATGGAGGCCTCACTCGTGTACGTCAGACGAAACATTGAATAAAAGTTTGGGATTCTTCAATTTTTTTTTTTTGTTGTTGTTTACTTAGGTTTGCTATCATCACCATTTTTTGTTGAATGTACATGTTAAATTGTGTTTGTACTTAGATTAGATATTGCTTCGTTAAAATCCGGTAACGAGTTACAAGACCCAAAAGGCGACTACACAAAATGAAACAATGCTTTTTGAGGAAACGAAAATGAAAGGGCACTCATTTGATACTTGGATTTTGAACCCGACGTTCTAAATGTGCCGTGTTTTATTAACATCTGAAATAAAAATGGAAAGTTCTGCTTGCGTAAAAGTTTTTATTTTTAAAATAAAAGACATTTTCATTTAAAACTTATTTTATTCATTTGTTTACATGTGAAACCGTTCTGTTTACATTTAATAAGATAACGGTGTCACCCACTTTATTCCCTTTTGCTCAATATAGAGTTAGAGAGTATTCATACAACTAAACATCTTGGGCAACATTACTATTATCTCATTTAAGTCAGTGCAATGAAATTCATGGAACTTAATTTGTGTATTTTTTCTAGCAGCTGTATAAACATTAATAAATGTTACCTTATGCTACAACAGAACACCGACCACTTTTTTTTTTTTTTTTTACACAGTGATGATCACCACTTATCAAAGCCCGGAAGCCACACAGGGATAAGGGTTATTGCAAGTACATTACGTTAGTGGGGAGATTTGATGAAGTGTTTACTTAAGGGGGCGGTTCATTAGGAATTTGTTAACGTTGGACTTGAACACATCCAAGTTGTAGTCCGGTGGGAAGCAGGCTGACGGAACAGAGTTCCATAGGCGTGCAGTTCTAAGAAAGAAGCTTTATTCATGGAATCCGCGTTTTGTGGGGGAAATTTTTCACATTGGATTCAGCTAGAGGGTGTTTTTCGTGAAAGATTGGCGAGGGGGGACAAGAGATTGGAGTTCAGACGAGCACCTGCCATGGAAATAACGATAAAACAAAGATAGGCTCGCAATGTCTCTTCTGTGGGAGAGAGGTTGCAGGGTAGAGAAAAGGGCATCCCCCACTAAGCCACGAAGTCTATTTTGTACTCTGTCAAGGCAGGATAGGCTGTTTTTTGCAGCTCCTGCCCAGATATGGCAACAGTATTCCATCCTTGGACGTACTTGGCTTTTATATAGATAGAGAATTGCATCAGTAGTGAGATATCTTCTGGAGTGGTAGAAGGATCCCATCATCTTTCCAGCGACCTTGGCAACAGACTTGATGTATGTGTTCCATTTCAGATCAGGAGTAAAGGTCAAACCCAGAAGCTTGTCAAAACACGGGGCTTCACCCAGACGAGAGCCATCCATCACAATTGATGCCAGATGGGGATCAGAGCATTGATGATGTAAGGATAGGAGTTTGGTTTTGGATGCATTAAAGGTAACCAGCTACATCTTCCCCCACTGAACCACGCGCTCGAGATCAGAGGAGAGACAATCAGAGAGAACTTTGTCATTTACAGCCTTTGATGTGTTGCCGTAGATGGTCGTGTCATCAGCATAGATGTCAACGAATGATTTAAGTATGTGTTTAGGGAGGTCATTGATGTAGATCAGGAAGAGAGTTGGGCCCAGGATTGACCCCTGAGGGACTCCAGCATTTATATTGCAGGCCTCCGATTTTTGTCCATCTACCACTACTCTTATGAGCCTATCAGAGAGAAATGATTTAATGATTGAGAAAACATTTCCAGTTATACCGTAGCTGGAAATCTTGTGAAGTAGACCCTTATGCCATACCTTGTCGAAGGCCTTTGATATGTCAAGAGCAATTGCCCTAGAAAGGAAGCCTTTGTCAAGAGATTCACTAATCCTGTGGGATATAACCGTCAGCACATCTGCGGTAGATCTTGCAGAACGGAAACCATATTGTGTGTCACTAAGAAGGTTATTCCTGCTGAGGTGGTTGACTATTTCTCTATTTAATATGGATTCCAGCAACTTACTCATAACACACAGGAGACTTATTGGTCTGTACTGAGAGGGAGATGACTTATCACCTGAATTCTTAAATACAGGGAAAACTGATGAGATCTTCCAGGGAATCGGAAAGCACTTCTCCTTAAGGCAGCGCTTAAATAGTTTCGTAAGTATGGGAGCAAGTTCTGGTTGAAGCTTTTTTAACACTATAATTGGGATGCTATCAGGCCAGTTGCTTTACTGGAATCTAGGTTCTTGATTAGCTTGGCGACCTCATGCACGGATATTTGTATGATACCTAGCTTGTTCTGTGTTATAGGAGGAAATATGGGGAGTTGATGGCCTTCGTTGCATAGGGTAGAATTAGCTGCAAAGTTCTTTGCAAATAGTTTGGCCTTGTCTGACGCTGACGAGATGACCTCTGCTCCATTGATAATGGTTGGAATTTGTTTTCTTAGGGATATTTGAGGTCGCTGAACATGAATCTGATAATCAAACAAGTCTACCGTTTGCATGGTATTAATCCCTGAACCTTGGAACTATTTTGTGCCATCTCACCGCTTTCGTTAATACTATGGCCGAGCATGTGATAGTGTTTTCTTACATGATGTGTTTGCGTATGCGGACACGCGTAGTAAAGTGACTTGTCACATCATGGAGGAATCTTTAGCAGACATTTGAAATAACAAGAAAGTTTTTAATGTTTTTTTTAATTGATCTAAAAAAAAAAAAAAAAGAAAGTTTTCAGGGGTGGTTTACAAAAACATTTTCATTCTTTTTTATTGGGGGGTATTTAACAGGTGGTATTTTTAGAAGGAGGTACTTAATAGGTGCTTACGCAGTTTAATTAACCGTTTGAGGGGATGGTGGTGGCGCGGCAGTTATTCAATTATCTAACTTAACAGGTACTTATGCAGTTTAATTAACCATTGGGGCGGGGGTTGAAGGGTTAATTAAACTACATAAGCACTTATTGTTATATAATTCAATATCCTCCAATAAACAAGAATAAAAACAAAAATATGTATTTGTAAACCACTTGTGAAAACTTAATTTTTTAGATCAATTAAAAATCATTAAAAACTACGTAACAAAAAATGAACCACATTTTTTTCTTTGAATACTTGTCATTTCAAATGTCTGCTAAAGATTCCTCCGCAATGTGACAAGTTACTTTACTACATGCGTGCACGCGCGAACATACCATGTAAGAAAACACTATTGCACGCTCGACTGTAGTGTTAACGAAAGCGATGAGATGGCGCAAAATAGTTCCAAGGTCCAGGGATCAATACCATGCAAACGGTAAACTTGCGACAGGTTTGATTATTAGATTCGTTGTCAGCGACCTCGAATACCCCTTCAAAAAAAAAAAAATTAGAGTGGTTGGTGTTCAGTTGTAGCGTAGGGTAATATTTACTGACTAGAGATCTGAAATAAATTGTCATTAATTGAAAGCATTTTATTTCAATTAAATATAATTTTCAACAACATATCTGGTCATGAAATAATTTATTCCTGGTGAACCAAGTGCAAGAGAGATCCAGACAATTGCACTTAAGGGAACAACCAACGAGGATACTAAAAAGAGCTCTCGGTTGGTTTTAATAAAAAGCAGGGCAATGTTGGCAGCTAGTTTGTTTGCCCCATACTCAGCATTACAATCTTTAAAGAAAGAAAATGAAATAAATAAAAATAATTTGAATTCCTGGGAAAAAAAGCTTTTATCTAAAATAGTGTATGTATTTTAATAATTTAAAAACTACTTTAAAATTAGAGATCAAGCGACAAGAAGTTTTAGGCTATCACCGTCTCAAATATAATCATTAATACAAGGGAGATAACTTAGTTAAATTAATTTAGAGTAATTGAACTTCACATGTTACATTATCTGTAATCATTTTTTACTTGAGATCGTGTGATATTAAAATCATCATTCTCCATATTTCAGTTGTTTGTAATTATTTATGTTGCATATTTGATCAAGTGGAAACAAAGCAACATCATACTATAATTTGCAATGAATTTTTGTTACTTCAATTTAAGTGGCAAGTCTCCCCACTGTCCAGAGTTGTGAAATAAATAGTTATTAACTGAAAGTTACTTATTTCAATAATATTTTAATAATGAAATAAAGATGGTCGCTATTCAAACAAATCATTGTTTGGCGTTCGATCGGATCGTATCTCTTCACTACAAACTCGATGCCATAGTAGGTAATTGTGCGGCTTTACCTTATGGTCTACAATATATATACATATATATATATATATATATATATATATATATTTATTTTCATTCTTTTTTTATTGGGGGGTATTTGCCTCTATTGCCCCTACAACAGCGGAGTTACTATCTTTAAAAGCATGTCTGAGAAAATTGACCACCTCCTGTCTGCTGACCCTTCGGCTAACATTCACATCTGTGGAGACTTCAATGTTCATAATGTGGAATGGTTAGCCCATTCAAACAAGACAGATGATGAGGGAAAGTTCCCATTGCTTATAATCTAATTCAGATTATTCACAAACCCACCCGTGTGCCCGACACTAATAGTTAGTATGCAAGTCTCCTAGACCTTTTTCTCACAACTTACCCTGAGCTATGTTCGTCTTCTGTTCTGTCCCCACTAGGATCTTTCGATCACTTGGTTGTCTCCGTTAAGATAAAAACAAAATGTAACAAGTCCTCCGACATACCTCTCCATTGTACAGTTTATCGATACTCTATGGTTGACTGGGATAGCTTGAATACATTTATATAAGACAAAATGTTTGATCAGTGGATAATTACATGTTAAAAATTATATATATATAAAATGGGTTAAGAAATTCTAACGAAAGAAAGATGTATATTTAAATAAGGGAGTAGTCACCAACAATGTGTATTTTTTAACATTATTTTATTATTCCGTGTCTTGGTTTTTCATTGAGAATTATGTTTGGATCATTGTAATAATGTTTTTAAGTCATTGAAATCGTTTTTATGCGTGTTTCAGACGTTCTGCGAAGCGTCCTCGTCAGAAATTATTTTCAAATGTGTTGGAGATGTAAAAATGGCAATTTTCGTAGTTCATTTGAAGTGTTTCCAAGGGGTGGTGGCTTGTAAGTGTTTATTATTCATTGGCATGTTCAATTTTTATTACTCTTTTATTGGGCTTGTCGAGGCCGCTGACCTGGCTGTAGTCACTCTCTTTCTGCTAGTGTTTTTTTCTTTTTCTTTTCCGAATCAACGAAACTAATGACCCTCACAATCATTTTTTAGGAATCCCTCACAAAATGACAACACCAGACTAGACAACAAAAAACCCAAATTCATCAACCTATCTACAGACACTTACAAAGGACGAAATTGAAGTACTAAAACTAGGCCTTATATTCTGCCCAACTCCCAGAAGTAACATAGCAGAGTTAAAGAAAGACCTCAAAGAATTTGAACGCAAATTTAGACTCATAGATATACTTAACGACAGTGATAACACAACAGACGACTCTCTAGTGAAAAACAAATCAACATACTTCCCCAACAAACATAACAACACAAAAGAACTAAATACCTTCTTTGAAACACTCTGGAACCTCAACCCCCAACAAAAAGAAAACCCCACCAGTAATCTAACACGAAAACAAAATCAAGCACTAAAAAAATCCAACACAATAACAACTTAGTTATAAAGGAAGCAGACAAAGGTAGTGCAGTAGTTATAATGAATAAGAACTTCTATAAAACAAAAATTTTAGAATCACTAGGGAACGAAAATTATTACAAACCAATTAGCTCTAACATAGACGACACAACCATATCTAAAATAACAAAACTCTGCACAACATACAATAGTACATTAACTAAAAAAGAAAAAGACTTCCTTACAAACTTCACAACAAAAACAAACATCTTCTATGGGCTACCCAAAATACACAAATCTAACCAGGTAAGACATGCCATCAACATACAAAAGTCGGAATACATAAGCACCCCAAACCCCAACGACCTCACATTCAGACCCATAGTAGCAGGACCATCATGCCCAACAAGCAGACTTAGCAACCTAATAGATATACTATTACAGCCCTTTACCAATCTAGTCAGAAGTTTTGTAAGAGATAACACACACTTCCTTAGCTCCCTACCACAAACAGTAGACGATGGGACTATACTAGCCACATTCGATGTTAGCAGCCTATATAGCAATATCCCACACAATCTAGGAAAAGAAGCTATCGCATATTGGATTGACAAACATACACAGACTTTACACCCCAGATTCAATAAACAATCCGTGATTGATAGCATCGACATAATCCTCAATAACAACTCCTTCCAATTCAATAAAGACAACTACATCCAAATACTAGGCACAGCAATGGGTACCAAAATGGCACCGACATATGCCACCCTTACACTCGCCTTCCTAGAAGAGACACTTTATGAAAGGATAGAGAAAAAGTACGGGCACAATATAAAAACACTCTTCATAAAATCTTGGAAAAGATACCTAGACGACTGCTTTATCCTCTGGAGAACCTCATGGGGGATTATCAAAGAACTCCACACTTTGCTACAAAATCTACACCCAAAAATAAACTTCACACTAGAACAAAGCCCGACAGAACTACCTTTCATAGACATCCTAGTAACAATAAAAAACAACAACATAATCACATACATCTACCACAAACCCACAGACACTCAACAATACCTCCACTTCAAAAGCCACCATCCTAAAAACTGTCTAAAATCAATACCCTACTCCCTAGCATGTAGAGTCTGCACCATAGTAACAGACAGACACCTCCATTCAACTAGACTGAATGAACTACAAATAACACTGCGGAAAAGAGGATATCCACTACCACTAATACAGAAAGGTATTGAACTGGCTGAAAAAATTCCAATAGACCAACTAAGAACCCCAAAAGAACACAACAAAGAACAAATTTTAGCATAGGTCTCTACACACAACACAAACAACCCAGAAATATTCACACAGATAACAAAAAACCTTATCCTCCTCAATCAGAACGACAAACTAAACAACATACTTAAAACAACAAAAATAATAAAAAGCAAACGCCAAACCAAAAACTTAATACACATCCTAACTTCCTCAAAACTCGTCCCACATACTACAAAAGGGGTTACAAAATACAACAAACTGCGATGTGGAGTATGTGACATAATAACAGAAGGTAACACATACACATTCAAAAACCCAGCACAAACATTCAAAATAAAAAAGGATCTAAATTGCACCTCCAGAAATGTAGTATATGCACTAAGATGCACAACATGCAACAAATCCTACATAGGCGCCACCAAAAATTTCAACAATAGAGTGGCCTTACATAAGAGCAACATCAAAATTGCAGATAACAGACACCTCTATGTTTCAAAACACGTACACAGATGCAGTGGAAACAGCTTCAAAATAATGCCAATCTTCCAAACAGACAATTATTTTTATTTACTTACACAGGAAAAAAACTTCATCACCAGATTCACTCCTGAACTGAACAGAGCCTAATATCATCACACAAAAACATGAAATGCAAGGTACACTCGCATGCACATTCATACACACACACATATACACACCCACACATAAACCAGAACCGACACATTAAAACACACACATGTGCGCGCATACAACCACACACACACATAACACCCCTATCTCCAATACAACACACTGAACAATACCAACCCTACTTAACCTCGAAACCAACAACACTAGGAAACACCTAGAACCATAGTATAATATCTGTTCCAACACTTCGCTCCCTCCTCAGTCAGTGGAGGAGAACCCCCTCATGACTGAAACAACTATCATCCCTTCTATCATCCCCCTCCCATACTTATACCCCCTCCAATTGCCCCCCTTCCCTCTGGGGAACAAAATCTTCCCCACACTAGGAACCGATCCTGGGTCTGGCCATACCCACATGGGGAGACAAATAAATAGAAACATTAAAAAATCCCCTATACATATTTTAAATACACCCCTCTTTCTAAACAAACATAATATAAGGAATACCCAAAAAGACTCAAACAAAAAATCACAATACTAAAATCCAAGAATCCAAAAAATAAATATTAAAATAGAATGAAAGCACCCCTACCGTTACTTCTGAAGAGCTGCCCCCCCCCTCCTCACACATACACATTAGTAACGACCTCGGATCACAGTCACCTTCCTA
Organism: Euprymna scolopes; assembly: GCF_053919585.1. Taxonomy (NCBI): domain Eukaryota; kingdom Metazoa; phylum Mollusca; class Cephalopoda; order Sepiida; family Sepiolidae; genus Euprymna; species Euprymna scolopes. The sequence goes on from NC_136500.1 coordinate 13,982,903, forward strand.
AGGAAGCAAATAACCTCATAATACTATAAAACAGTATACACATTCTCAAACCAATAAAAGCAAACACACGCGCACGCGTGCACACACACACACACCCTACCCCACCCTAAAGGAAAAGAAAAAAACACTAGCAGAAAGAGAGAGTGACTACAGCCAGGTCAGCGGCCTCGACAAGCCCAATAAAAGAGTAATAAAAATTGAACATGCCAATGAATAATAAACACTTACAAGCCACCACCCCTTGGAAACACTTCAAATGAACTACGAAAATTGCCATTTTTACATCTCCAACACATTTGAAAATAATTTCTGACGAGGACACTTCACAGAACGTCGGAAACGCGCGTAAAAACGATTTCAATGACTTAAAAACATTATTACAATAATCCAAACATAATTCTCAATGAAAAACCAAGACACGGAATAATAAAATAATGTTAAAAAATACACATTGTTGGTGACTACTCCCTTTATATATATATAATATATATATATATATATATATATATATAAATATATATATTATATATATATATAGTGAAACATTTTGTCTGATTTCATATATATATTGCATATGTGTTAGTCTAAAACAAACACATTAAAAAAAAAAAAAAATCCAAGCGTCTGTAATTTCATATCAATTGGACTGTTTTACGTATGACTTTTGGAATGTTCCTTCATGTGTATTTTACATGTGTTTGTGTGTGGACGTATGCATAGGCATATGTATGTGTGTACATATGTGTGCATCTACATGATTATGGTTGCATGTGTGTGCAGATGCATACATATGTATGTATGCATGTGTTTATTGTCATGTGTATGTGGGGTGGAGAGGGCTCCTGTAAGCTACGGTGAAGGCGACCCTTCTAGAAGCAAATCTTAGATTTAAAAAAGTAACATAAAGCAGGAGACCAGTACCCGCATTAAGCTGGTCTGCAAATTGACTTGTTGCTGGCTATCTTGCTCTTGCTTGTTGCTAGATGTCAACATTTTGAACCGAGAGAGAGATTTAGCTGTTGTACAAAGCTAAAACTCTGTAACATCATCTGTGTATAGATACTACCTCAGACATGGAAATGTTGTGACGCATGTAGGCCTGAAATGCTGGAAGTATGTAGTAATTTAGTTTCCATCATTATATGTATATATGTATGTACAGGTGTATGTATATGTGTGTATATATGTATGTGAGTGTATGCATTTATGTATATATATTTTTTGAATGTATGTGTATATATGCATGTGTGTATATGCGTGTGTATGTATATGTATGCATGTGCGTATGTATATGTATGCATGTATATGTGTATGTATGTATATTTAGGTAAGTGTATGTATATATATGTGCATATGTGTATGTATATTTAGGTAAGTGTATGTATATATATGTGCATGTGTGTATATGTGTGTATGTATTTGTATATGTGTGTGTATTTATATGCATGTACATGTGTATGTATGTGCGTGTGTATGTATGCGTGTTATGCATTGTATATGTATATGTGTGTGTATGTTTACAGGTAGGTATGTTTGTATGTTTATATATATATATATATATATATATATGTGTGTGTATGCCATTGACTTGTCTATGTTGATGTATGTGTACTATGTATTGTGTATATATGTATGCATATATGTGTGTTATATGTATTGTGTGTATGTATGTTTGTATGTATATATGTGTATGTATACTAGTGACCGTCTTCAGTGCCATGTCTGTTTGAGCATGTAAATTTTGCCTGCAGGACTAAAGTCATTTTCGGCTCATGGACTTTCAGTGCCTGAGGGAGTGGCACTCGTCTGATAAGACGTTGCAATCAAGAAGATATATATATTATAGATTACGTCTTTCTTAGTTTATAAGATAAATTTGTTAATACAATTTACATAGAAATTTAGGATTTTTAAGAAATTATCCCCCCTCTCAGTTCAACAATATACACTCTCGACTTGAAATAATTTACGTGACTCAAATAGGAATTCATTCCTGAAAAAAAAATATTGTTTTGTCCTGATAAAAAACAACTAATTTATTGAATTGCAATATATTTTATTTTGACCTGCTTCATTAGGTACTCTCAACTTGAAATAATTAAGTGACTCAAATAGGAATTTATGGGTTTGTATTACTGTACACATAGATTCGAAAAAGTGGTCAAAAATTAAAATATACAACAAAGAAATATTAACAGTAGCTATAAAAGTTACTTTGCAACCTACCTGAATAATTTATTAGTGTTTTTAAGTAGTTTTAAACGCTGTTTATTTGATACCAAATATTAACTTTTTACGAGTCGTAAGAATTCAAGATGGCCAAAATTAATACCCCCTTCTTCGCAGAGAGAAGCCTCGTTTTCAAATTATAGTTCGCGCATATTTTGGTGGAGAGGAGGTTGCCTCGTTTTCAGCACGTGTCTCTGCGGACATTTTGCGTTTACGGTTTGTTTGTTTTTTTTTACATTTTTTAGAAGTTCTGTCCTCGTAATGAAAGTATTTGTAAACATTACATTTAATTTAGATATTTATTGCGCACAAATACTTTTGAGTTTTTTTGTTTGTTTTATTTTGGGAGGGGGGGGGATAACATATAAAGTGGTATTTTTTCAAGTTTACATTTTTAAGAAGTTTTGGTACTAGTGCAGCAGAGAGTGACCTGGACGTAAATAATAACGCTATTATTTAAAAAGCCAGTCTTAACATGAGGAGGGGAGAGTGTTTTCTGTTTTGTACCTATTCTATACTTTAACCTTATAATTGAATAAAAAACACACCATAAAACTTTAATTAAACTTGGAAATACGATTTGACACGGTAAGTTTGGGAAAAGGAATTATAAATAAAAAAACTAGACAAAATACGGTTAAAAACTCGCTCAATATGTTTCCATGACATAGGTTGACATGTATTCAGTGAGTTTTTTTAACAGTATTTTGCATATTTTTTATTTTCAACTCCTTTTCCCAAACTTACCGTGTTAAAGAGAGAGTCGGTCGCCATTCTTAATTTAATTTTCCAATACATCGATAGACATTGTATGTTTTTCGAGCTGAATAAACATGTTACATTAAATAAAAACACTAAAAACATATCCAGTTAGGTAGAAAAGTAACTTATCTTGTTTTGATAACATTTATTTGTTATATATTTTTTTTTTGACAACTTTTTTGAATCTATGTGTACAGTAATACAAACTCGAAACGTGTTTTCGAGGGATTTTCGGGTGTGCTGAAAACGAATATCACATTTTCACGATATTGCAAACATACTTTTCTGCATGTTTTATCCAGTAATATACGCTTTCGGAAACTTAAATTTATATCATACACTTTTCGGAAACTTAAATTCATATCATACACTTTTCGGAAACTTCTTTTAAATTTATATCCATTTCCATCGATTCCTGAAACTGTATTTTTCTCCAATCTAACAACTTCCAATTTCTGAAAATAAAAAAAAATGGCTCAAGCGCAGATTGTTTATAGGGCTTTCAGTGAATTGTCACTGATGTCAATGGGCGCAACCTTCCGTCAGCACACACGAAAATCTAAATGTAAGATAAAGTCGGGGTTTGTATTACTGTACACATAGATTCGAAAAAGTTGTCAAAAAACAAATAAATGTTATCAAAGGCAAGATAAGTTACTTTTCTACCAAACTGGATACATTTTTTGTGTTTTTATTCAATGTAACATGTTTATTCAGCTCGAAAAACATGCAGTGTTTACAGATGTATTCGAAAATTCAAGATGGCGCCCGACATTCTCTTTAACATGGTAAGTTTGGGAAAAGTTAAATAATAAACTAGACAAAATACTATTAAAAAACAACCGAATAAGTCAACTTATGTCACGGTAACATATATTGAGTGAATTTCTAATAGTATTTTGTCTAGTTTATTATTTATAACATCTTTTCCTGAACTTACCGTGTTAAAGAGAGACGCGGGCGCCATTTTGAATTTTCCAATACATCGGTAAACACTTTTTCGAGTCGATTAAACATGTTACATTAAATAAAGACACTAAAAACATATTCAATTAGGTAGAAAAGTAATTCATCTTGCCTTTGATAAGATTTGTTGTATATTTGTTTGACAATTTTCTTATCCATGTGTACAGTAATACAAACAAATTTATTGTTTACGAAGATTATTAGGAAATGCGGAAATTAGAGAACACCATGAATGAATATAAATTGCCTAAGAAAAATTGATGTCGAAAAATGTTTCACCTATAAATACACCTAAAGAGGAAAATCACATTGAAAAAAGTACATTGACGGAATATAGAATATATAAAAAACATAAAAAATCGCATTAAATTACAAACAAGAGTAAAGAAAAACTTTCATAATAAATTTGTGGCCCTGAAAAGGGCCGTTTGAATATGAAGAGAGATAATAAATTTAAGCTCTCTCGCCTCGGATACGACGAGCCAATTGGATGTCCTTCGGCATGATGGTGACACGTTTGGCGTGGATGGCACACAAGTTGGTGTCTTCGAAAAGACCAACCAAGTAAGCTTCACTGGCCTCCTGAAGAGCCATCACAGAAGAACTCTGGAAACGGAGATCGGTCTTGAAGTCTTGGGCGATTTCACGAACCAAACGTTGGAAGGGAAGTTTCCTGATGAGAAGCTCAGTGGATTTTTGATAACGTCTGATCTCACGGAGAGCTACAGTACCGGGCCTGTAACGATGGGGTTTCTTCACTCCACCAGTGGCTGGAGCACTTTTACGCGCCGCTTTGGTAGCCAACTGTTTACGAGGAGCTTTTCCTCCGGTGGATTTACGAGCGGTCTGCTTAGTACGAGCCATTATGAATCAACTACTACTTCAAATGATGAATTTCACCAGCACGACCGTTACACCTTTTTATATGGGTTGTTATCAGCTGCTGCTGCTGCTACTTTTCTTTGTTAGATGCGCGCAAGATGTTCAAATATTTCCCTTTATTCTCATTGGTAATAAGGAATCACGTGGGGTGCTTTCAACTAGGTCCGCCGGATTTTGTGCGGAGACCTATATATAGTGAATTTGATTTGTTGTCCGCCGTACATTAGTATTTTCCTACTACTACTTTAATTGACAACAAGATGTCTGGTCGCGGAAAGGGAGGAAAAGGTTTAGGAAAAGGAGGCGCTAAGCGTCATCGTAAAGTACTTCGTGATAACATCCAGGGTATCACGAAACCCGCTATCCGTCGTCTTGCCCGTCGAGGTGGTGTGAAACGTATCTCTGGTCTGATCTACGAAGAAACTCGTGGTGTCCTGAAAGTTTTCCTTGAAAATGTCATCCGTGATGCCGTCACGTACACCGAACACGCCAAGAGGAAGACTGTCACCGCCATGGACGTCGTCTATGCTCTGAAGAGACAGGGAAGAACCCTTTACGGATTCGGAGGTTAAACTATTATTTGATCAAAGAAAAACGAACCAAACGGCCCTTTTCAGGGCCACCAACTTTTTCCGAAAAGTATTTTCCACTTATAACTTATGCGTTTAACTTTCTTTTGATGTGTAATTTGATTTTTTTTTTTTTTTTTCCTTATTCATTTTTGATTGCAGACAAATTCATTCGCTATTTCTGGTTACAAACCTCAGTCTTAGAATTAAACAAGAGTATGAATACTTATTTACTGACTTTTTCAATATATATTCTGTCCTGGGCAAGTTTGATATCAGTTTTTCAATGTCAAATTTATATCCAACTCCTCCCATAACTTTAATAATGACGACTTATGTTTTCGGTGGTGCTAAGAACGAATATCACATTTAAATTTCGGTCAAATAAGTAGTTTTCATGATATGAAGAAATTATTTTTTCGAAAAGTGGAATTCATTTGTATATAATGAATACCCACTTTCTGTTAGACATTTCTGGTTTGTATTACTGTACACATAGATTCGAAAAAGTTGTCAAGAAAACAAATAATATAACAAATAAATGTTATCAAAGGCAAGATAAGTTACTTTTCTGCCAAGCTGGATATATTTTTCGTGTTTTTATTCAATGTAACATGTTTATTCAGCTCGAAAACCAGTGTTTACCGATGTATTGAAACATTTAAGATGGCGTCTTATTCTCTCTTTAACATGGTAAGTGTGGGAAAAGATGTTATAGATAAAAAACCGGATAAAATACTGTTAAAAACTCTCAATATATCTTACCGTGACATAAGTTGACATATATTCGGCGGGTTTTTAATAGTATTTTGTATAGTTTTTTTTTATTTATAACACCTTTTTCCAAACTTACGGTGTTAAAGAGGGTGTGAGACGCCATTTTGAATTTTCCAATACATCGGTAAACACTGTTTTTCGAGCTGAATAAATGTTACATTGAATAAAAACACAAAATATATCCAGTTTGGCAGAAAAGTAACTTATCTTGCTTTTGATAACATTTGTTATATATTTGTTTTTTGACAACTTTTTCGAATCTGTGTGTACAGTAATACAAACCCGACATTTCTTTTCTCTTGAATATTTTCATACTTTTGTTTTTACGGCATATTTTTAATTTGTACTTTGCCCTGTGTGGGTGTTTTCGTTTACATTTAAGAAATTGTTTACATTAGTGGAGGGTCAAGGGTTGTGGCGGCCTCCCCCAAGGTAAACAATTTTTGTGAAATATAAACTGCAGAGGAACCTGTCCATGAAAAAAAAATTTTTTTTTAAATAGTTCATGTAAACTTACTGGCAGCATTATTTAGCGTCCTAGGTACTGGTCGCGATTAGAGTTCCCTGGCGAACACCCTAAAAAAACACTGACTTCTCCCTACGCATGAGCAAAGGACATGTTTTAGTTGCCATAGTAACTAAACGATCATGAATTTTTATCGACTTTGTTTTAGTGTTTATGAATATTGAAATAAGACATTACTACACATTTATTAATATCTCACTTTTATCGACTTTTTTTTACTGTTTATGTGTCACTTATCGACTTTTTCTTTTCTTTTTTAAATATAGCATTTTCTTTTTAAATGACTACGTTTTAACCTTACAATTGAATAAAAAACATTAAACTCTAAGCTTAGAAATACGATTTAAAATATAGCGCGGATCATAAGTGCACTAGTACCCATTTTTTTATTAATGAATGTTTAGTAATTTTTCTTTTAATATTCATAAACAGTAAAAACGTCGTCATTTAAAAAGAAAATGCCATTTTAAAAAAAAGAAAGTCCATAAAAGTGACACATAAACAGTAAAAGTCGATAAAAGTGAGATATTACTAATAAATGTGTAGTAATGTCTTTTATTTCAATATTCATAAACAGTAAAACAAAGTCGATAAAAATTCATGATCGTTTAGTTACTATGGCAACTAAGGGAGAAGACTGTTGTTTTTTTTTTTTTTTTTTTTTTTAGGGTGTTCGGCAGGGAACTCTAATCGCGACCAGTACCGCGTCCTAAATTATATGATAAAAAAAAAATAAATCTCAGTAAAAACCAGCCGGTTTTGGGGGGATGCTGAAAACGAATATCAGTTAAATTTGTTTTGATATTAAGAAATTACTAGGTGACCAGAAAATGGGTGCTCACTTTACGTTAAACTTATATAGGAAAGTGATCCACCACTTTTGGAAAAGTAATTTTTTCATATGAAGACTACTTATTTGTCCCAAAGTTTAATTTATTTTTATCACCTAAACAGAAGAAATTTCCTATAATTAAAAATATTGTTTTGAGGTAAGAATTTTAGTTTAATCATTGGAAATATTCATTTGAAACTAAAGTTTTGTCAGTTCTCAAAATATAATGACTAATTTAAAAAAAAAAAGAAGCTGATGACAGTAAAATTGCAAATAGAAATATTTGCAATTTTACTGTCATCAGCTTTTTTTTCTGATCGATTCATGTTTTTATCATCGTTGGCGTCTTTTAACAGGGTGGTAATTCAATTAAGTAAATTCATCTCGAACTAAAAGTATATTTAGGGGCTTTATCTTCAATTTGTGATTGACAACTTTGGTACATTAATTATTTAAATAGACATTTCAAAATAAGGGGGATGGGATTAAAAAAAAAAGGTAAATATCCAGATACGCTACTACAAAACGCCGACCACTCTAATTTGTTTTTTTATAGGTAATTGAGGTCGCTGACAACGGATCTGATAGTCAAACTTATTTAAATTATATTCGGTTTATTGGAAAGAGCATAAAATTTCACATTGACCCTGAAACTATCGTAAAAATTGAATCAATAGAAAAATTGATTTTTAAAGTTTAAAAATTGAAAAATATTTATCTCGTAGAATTCAATTGATTTCATTACGTAAAAAAAAAGGCTGCATGGAAGACCGTTTTGTTTTAAATAAATATTTCTATTTTTTTGTACAACTTTAAAAGCTTATTTTGGATGTATATTCCATAAAGAAAATAAATCGACTTTTAAAAGAAAATACGAGTTTTTATATTTTATTCGCATTTTCGTGTTTGGGGTGTCAAATTCCTCAAAAAATCTGATACACCTGCTGAGTGCTGCAGCGCGGATTCCATTTTGTTAACCAATTTTTCTGTTAACTCCGACAAAAAAAAGGGGGGGGTGTTTTACTGTACACAGATTCGAAAAAGTTGTCACAAAACAAATATAGAACAAATGTTATCAAAGGCAAGATAAGTTACTTTTCTACCCAACTGCATGTTTTTAGTGTTTATATTTAATGTAACATGTTTATTCTACTCGAAAAACTTTACCGATGTATTGGAAAATTCAAAATGGCGGCCGACTCTAGGAGACGGTAAGTTTGGGAAAAGGAGTTAAATATAAAAAAAATCAAAATACTGTTAAAGCCATGTCGAATATATGTCAGCCTATGTCACGTGTCACGGTAACATATTGAGCGAGTTTCTAACGGTATTTTGTCCGTTTTTTTTTTTTATTTATTTATAACTCATTTTCCCAAAGAATCTGTGGTACTCCTTGGGCGTTGAGTTCCATGGCGACCAGCATAAAAAACAAGCCTTCTTGCTCCCTTTCCTGGCGCATGCAACATTTACTGACGCTGTCGTAACTAAACGATTGTCACATGTTGAAATCTGGTACTGGTAGCGGTTTTAGTTCCATGCCGAACAGCCCGAACACCATAAAAAAAAAAACAAAAAAAACTGAGTTCTCCCTCTCCCTATGCGTAGGGACCCTACGCATGCGGAAAGAACATGTTTTAGTTGCCATAGTAACTAAACGATCATGAATTTTTATCGACTTTTTTTTATTTTTTAATAAGTTTTACTGTTTATGAATATTGAAATAAATGAAATTACTATACATTTAATAATTTTATCGACTTTTTTTTTATAGCATTTTCTTTTTTAATGGCGACGTTTTACTGTGATAAATAAATTTACTTACGTTGGTTTATTTAATCAATGTTTCGCACCATTCATTCACTTTTATCGACTTTTTCTATTTTTTTTTAAATTTTTAACTTTTTTTTCATTTAAAATTTAGACAATTTCAATGAATAAAATAAATCATTTATCATTACTATAAAAATAAATAAACCAACGTAAGTAAATTTATTTTATCACCGTAAAACGTCGCCATTAAAGAAAATGCTATTTAAAAAAAAAAGTCGATAAAATTATTAATAAATGTATAGTAATTTCATTTATTTCAATATTCATAAACAGTAAAACTTATAACAAAAAAAAAGGCGATAAAAATTCATGATCGTTTAGTTACTATGGCAACTAAAACATGTTCTTTGCGCATGCGTAGGGAGAGGGAGAACTCAGTTTTTTTTTGTTTTTTTTTTTTTTATGGTGTTCGGCATGGAACTAAAACCGCTACCAGTACCTGAAATCGTTTTACTCTTTATGAATATATGAATTATATTACTGTATATATGAATTATATTACTGTACACAGATTCTAAAAAGTTTAGAAAACAAATAAATCTTAAAGATAAGTTACTTTTCTACCAAACTGGATATATTTTTCGTGTTTTTTATTTAATGTAACATGTTTATTCAGCTTGAAAAACAGTGTTTACCGATCTATTGGAAAATTTAAGATGGCGTCTGCGTCTGACTCTTTTACACAGTAAGTTTGGGAAAAGGTGTTATAAATAAAAAAACTGGATAAAATACTGTTAAAAACTCGCTCAATATGTTACCGTGACAGACATATTCGGCGGGTTTTTAATAGTATTTTGTCTATTTTTTTTTTTTTTTTATTCCCGAACTTATCGTGTTAAGAGTGAGGCGAGGCGCCATCTTGAATTTTCCAATACATCGGTAAACACTGTTTTTCGATCTGAATAAACATGTTATATTGAATAAAAACACGAAAAATATATCCAGTTAGGTAGAAAAGTAACTTATCTGGATAACATTTATTTGTTATATATTTGTTTTTTTTTGACAACTATTTCGAATCTTTGTACAGTAATACGAACCCTATATGGTTATCCTTTACGGAGATGGTCCCGACGTCCGCCTCGTTCTGAGTTCGGGGAGAGGCCGTCTGACGTAGGCAGTGTCGAGGCAGAAAATTACCCTAACCCTAAAATATGCGATATGTCCCAGACAGATGCCTTTACAAATATTGTGAAACAAATCGCAGAATTTTACAGGGGTAACTATGTGGAACTATTCTAATCATGTGGACTGTTTATTTTGTAAAATTCCAATTATTTGAACTGTTTAAAATAAAATAAAAATTCTAATTATTGGAACGGGGTTTTTTCTTAAGTTAACAACTGGGCACTTTATTGAAGGGGTAATTTTCTGCCTCGACACCGCCTACATCAGACGGCCTCCCCCTGAACTCAGAACGAGGCGGACGTTGGGACCATCTCCGTAAAGGAGATCCAAAAAAGTTTTATTGGTCTGTGTTCTGTTGTAATTAAAGTAAACATTTACTGGATAACCTTTACGAAGATGGTCCCAACGTCCGCCTCGTTTTGAGTTCGGGGAGAGGCCGTCTGATGTAGGCGGTGTCGAGGCAGAAAATTACCCCTACAATAAAGTGCCCAGTTGTTAACTTAAGAAAAAAACCCGTTCCAATAATTAAAATTTTTATTTTATTTTAAACATTTCAAATAATATGAACTTTACAAAATAAAGTTAAAATTTTTGATAATTCAACAGTTGAAACAATTGGAATTTTTCAAATTAAACAGTCCACATGATTAGAATAGGTTAACGTGGTTAGTTACCCCTGTAAAATTCTGCGATTTGTTTCACAATATTTGTAAAGGCATCTGTCTGGGACATCGCATATTTTAGGGTTAGGGTAATTTTCTGACTCGACACCGACTACGTTAGACGGCCTCTCCCCGAACTCAGAACGAGGCGGACGTCGGGACTATCTCCGTAAAGGATAACCCATTTACTCATTAAATTTTTCTGCTGGTCGCCATGGAACTCAACGCCCGAGGAGTACTCAAAAAAATTTTTATTTCAAGGGTGCCATTATATAGATTTTGTGCTTCCATAACTAGATGGACAGACAATAACGCCACCTGTAGTTAAACGGAGGAAACAGGCTCTTTCTTCCAGATTACCTTAAAAAGTTACTAAACATTAATAAGGTATCACTTTTAGATATTTGTTTTAATTTTTTTTTAATGACGACTTTTAATAGCATTTGCGGATGGGTTAAAAAAAAAAAAACTAAACCATTTACTGATAATTTCTTTTACAAATAAATGTTAAAGTCCAAATGGGTTTGTATTACTGTACACAGATTCGAAAAAGTTTTAAAAAAAAACACAAACAAATATATAACAAATAAATGTTACCAAAGGAAAGATAAGTTACTTTTCTACCTAACTGGATAATTTTTTAGGGTTTTTATTTAATGTAACATGTTTATCAGCTCGAAAAACATACAATGTTTACCGATGTATTTGAAAATTGCAAATGGCGGAGCCGGAGCACTAGGTGTCAGAAATTTCGTGAAAATAGTGAATAATTTCACCCCATCTTTCCAAGCTTATAACTCCTCGAAAAATGTAATTTGTGGGGGTCGCCTGGCCTTTTTTTGGGAACTGACTTCCTCCACAAATAATAAAAATAAAAATAAGAAATCTTTTTTGCAACACAAACGGAGGTTTATTTCTGGAATAGAAATAACAAACAATAACAAGTTAAAACATAGTTCTCAATATTTCAGAGTTCCTATTTTTGAGTTCATATGAAAGATGGAGAGTCTCTTTTTTTGTGTTCTTTGAATGTTCAAATTTGTAACATTGACAATATTAATGTTCGTCTGTTAAAAGAGAGTATTAATGCGCGGAGCAGTGGAAATGAAATAATTGATGTTTGCATGCGTGGTAAGTCCATATGAGAAAGCGTTGAATGAGTCGGAAGAGTTTAAAGAGACGAAAGAATGCTCGAAAGGCTAAGAGACTAAAGAGATAGATTTTGTTTGTGCATGTTTATATTCGATTTGATCGGCTCCAAACGAGCTCTAGAAAATCAGTTTTAAAATGTGTTCTAGGAGGAATTCCATTGGATGAAAGACATCACATGGGGGTGCTTTCAACTACGTACACACCTTTGGTATATAAAGGTCACGCCGGAATTTGCGTGGGTGTCATTTTTCATTTTTTTAACGCGCCGAAACAATCAATTGCACTGCGCGCCTAAATTGTATTTAACGATTTTAAATTTGAATATTAAACTGTGCCAACTGGCACAAATACTCCCCCCAGATTGGAAAAAAAAAGTTTTTTTCAATATGTAATGTATTCCTTGAAATGTTTCGGCCAGTGGACTTTCCTACCCGTTTTTGTCGTGGGTTTGGTGTCCTCGACATTTTCTGCTGGTCTCCCATGTTCTAAGGAAATTTGTTCTGGTGGGGAAATTGTCTGAGGGTATTCCTCAATGTATGCTGGTTTAATTCGGTCGATCGCGATGTTGTCTTTCCTGTCTTTCCGTTTTTGTGCAATTAATTCCATAGTTAACGAACTGGAATTTAGTGAAGTTATTGCAGCTCGTGATAATGCGTCTGCCACGATGTTTTCTTGCCCCTTGACGTATCTGATGTCTGTGGAATATTGGGCAATATAATCAAGGTGTCTGATTTCTCTTGGACCATATTTATCTACATGCGTATGCAGTGCATATGTTAACGGTTTATGGTCAGTGTAAATACAGAAGTTTCTTCCTTCTAACAGATGTCTAAAATGTTTAATTGACAAATAAATTGCTAATAGCTCCCTTGAAAAGGTACTGTACTTTGTCTGTGTCTTGCTCAGTTTGGCTGAGAAAAACGATATAGGGGTCATTGTATCCCCTGTCAGTTGATGTATAACTGCTCCTACAGCTATGTCTGACGTGTCTGTTGTAAGTGTAAGCTTCGATTCTTTGCTGTCCTTAATATAATTCAATTTTGTGAAATTGACTAAGGCAGTTTTAGCTTGATGGAAAGCTTTTAAAGCTGATCTGTCCAGTTTTAATTGTTGGTTTTTCGTTTTGTTCTTCAATAATGACGTGAACGGTGCAAGGATTGTGGAACAGTTGGGTAAAAATCGTCTGTAGTAATTAATTATACCTATGAAGCGACGAACTTGTCTAACAGACGTAGGTTGTGGAAAATCCGTAATGGCGCTTACTTTCTCGGGTAATGGTGATATACCATCCTTATCAATTGAATGTCCAAGGAAGTTTACTTCTTGCTGACTGAAAATACATTTGTCCAAGTTTATTTTTAAACCGTAATGTGACAGTTTTTGAAAAACTTGTTCCAAGTGTTGTTTATGTTCGTCGAGGTTTCTACTAGCAATTAGGACATCGTCCACGTAAGCGAATACGAATGGAAGGTCCCTAAAAACCTCGTCTATTAACCTTTGGAAGGTTTGACAAGCGTTCCTAAGTCCGAATGGCATTCTGACGAATTCGTAAAGTCCAAATGGTGTGGTCAGTGCTGTTTTGTGGATATCTTCATCCGCCACCGGTATTTGGTAATACGCTTTTACTAAATCCAGTTTGGAAAATACCGTGGCATTTTGCAGTCCGATTGCAAAATCGTGAATGTGTGGGATAGGGTATCTATCTGGTACAGTTTGTGCATTTAATCTCCTGAAATCGCCGCATGGACGCCATGTTGTCGCGTCTGCTTTCTGTACCATGTGTAGAGGAGATGACCACACACTTTTGGAAGGTCGGATAATTCCTTGTTGCAACATACGTTGAAATTCGTCTTTTGCGATCTTGTACTTATCCGGCTTCAGACGTCTGGGGGTGGCGTAGACTGGTTGTCTATTCGTTTTAATATAATGCTTTGCATTATGTTTAATATTATCCGTGACTTTGAATGACTGAGTAAGTTGTGGGTATTTTTGAAACAGCCGACGAATGTACGTCTCTTCAGGTAAGGCAGAACTAATCCCAGTAGACTGGTATCTTGTGGTGATACCTTTAATTACGATTTTTGTTTGGTTATCAGTCAGTGTGCGACTAGTCATGTCTACCGATAGATTAAACCGTGCTAGGAAATCTGCTTCTAATATTGGTGTCGTCACGTTGGCTATGGTAAAAATCCACGGAAATGTGCGGCGCAGGCCGAGATTGACGTCTAAATATTTTTCATCGTATGTCGGTATTTGTGTGCCATTAGCAGCTTGGAGGTGGTAAGGCTGTGGAATAGCTTTTTGTTTACGTAGAGGTGGTATCACGCTGATTTCAGCTCCAGTGTCTATTAAGAAATTATATCCATGATTATTATCACGAATAAAAAATAGACAACCTTTAGTGGAAAATCCAGCGACAGTCGTCTCTACTGGCCGGAATATTCGTTTCCCTGATTCTTGTTTTTAAAAGAACAAGGATAAGTGCAACACCGAGCTTGTGTGCCGAATTTTTTGTGGTAAAAACAGATTTCGTTCGCTCGTTCCCGTGTGTTGCTTCGACCTCTACTAAGACTTCATTTCCGGTAGTCCGATCGTTTATTAAATGAGTAACGATGGTTTATTTGCCTTAATTCCTGCACTTGTCAAGTGAGATTTTCGACCGTCATTTTTAGTCCCGATATATCGTCGTCGCACGTCTCTGTTTCTGCTGAGTTTACTTTGCGGTGCCTCAGATTTTCATGGATTCGATCTGCCATATCGGCGATTTTTCAATATTTGTCTCTTCCGTTGTGGGTGCTAGGATTTGTACTGTTGTGTCTGGAAGTTTATCCAGCCACAGACTTCTCATTATATTTTCGGACATTTTGTTGTCCCCTAGCAATGTACGCATGTATCGCAAAAGTTGTGACGGAGTGCGATCTCCCAATTCTACTTGGGTGAAAAGATTGCGTAACCTTGTTTCGTTTGAAAAGCCCGTCCGTCGTAAGATGGCCTTCTTAAGTTCGTCATATGGGTTGTCTTCAGGCACATTCTCCAATAAATCCGCCACCTCTTCGACGACGTCTGCCGGGAGTTTTTCCACCAAGTAACAGTATTTGGTTCGTTGAGACGTTATCCGCTTTGCGTCGAAAAGGGCCTGGATTTGGATAAACCAGGTCTTTATGTTGGTAGGATTAAATGCTGGTATATTTACCGTTAACGTTGCCAGAGGTTTTTCAACACAGGAAGGTTCCATGTTTGTTTTCTTCGCTCGAAAGTGATTTCCAAGCCTTTAAACTGTCAACTGACTTTTTCCGATGACGCGGAGCTTGAAATTGTGGTCGAAAAAAAATTGTCGCTTTTTCCGCTGAGTCATGGTTGTCTAATAGTTTATAAGATTCCGTTGTGCATATGATTTCTGCGTCGGGTCACCAACTTGTGGGGGTCGCCTGGCCTTTTTTTGGGAACTGACTTCCTCCACAAATAATAAAAATAAAAATAAGAAATCTTTTTTGCAACACAAACGGAGGTTTATTTCTGGAATAGAAATAACAAACAATAACAAGTTAAAACATAGTTCTCAATATTTCAGAGTTCCTATTTTTGAGTTCATATGAAAGATGGAGAGTCTCTTTTTTTGTGTTCTTTGAATGTTCAAATTTGTAATATTGACAATATTAATGTTCGTCTGTTAAAAGAGAGTATTAATGCGCGGAGCAGTGGAAATGAAATAATTGATGTTTGCATGCGTGGTAAGTCCATATGAGAAAGCGTTGAATGAGTCGGAAGAGTTTAAAGAGACGAAAGAATGCTTGAAAGGCTAAGAGACTAAAGAGATAGATTTTGTTTGTGCATGTTTATATTTGATTTGATCGGCTCCAAACGAGCTCTAGAAAATCAGTTTTAAAATGTGTTCTAGGAGGAATTCCATTGGACGAAAGACATCACATGGGGTGCTTTCAACTACGTACGCACCTTTGGTACATAGAGGTCACGCCGGAATTTGCGTGGGTGTCATTTTTCATTTTTTTAACGCGCCGAAACAATCAATTGCACTGCGCGCCTAAATTGTATTTAACGATTTTAAATTTGAATATTAAACTGCCAACTGGCACAAATTCAAGCCCTATTTATTTTTTTTATTTTTTTATTTTTTTCAATTAAAGGAGCAAGGACCAAGGTTTCATTAAAAAAATAATAAAATAAAAAAAATAACGTGGTTTAAAAAAAAAAAAAAAAAAAGTTTTGAACTTCAAACTTTACAGGTAAAATTCTAAAAAAATAATACGTTTTTTGTTTTAAATTTGAATATATTATTTATTGACCTTTTCTCTTCAATTTGTGAGTAAATTATTTACTTTTTGATAGACACTTGAAAATGAGGGGGGGGGCGTGAATTTAAAAAAAAACAAAAAAAAGCGTTTGTCTAAATTATATTCGGTTTATTGGAAAGAACAAAATTTCACATTGACCCTGAAAATATCGTAATAGAATCAATAGAAAAATTGATTTAAAGTTTAAATATTGAAAAATATTGAGTTCGGAAAATTCATTAGTTTAAAAAAAAAAAAAATTCTATTACTTTTAAAACAACTTTAATAGTTTATTTAGGAAGTATAATCCATAAAGAAAACAACCCACTTTTAACAGAAATTACGAGATTTTTATATTTTATTCGCAGTTTCGTGTTAGGGGTATTAAAAATTCCTACAAAAATTCTGATACACCTAGCGGAGCACTCTCTGCTAAACACAGTAAGCTTGGGAAAACGAGTTAAAACTAAAAGAAATACAAAATACAGGGCGTTTCAAAAGTCTTGGGAACATAACGATTTTTAATAACTCAAAAACTATTAGGAGTTGGAAAGGTTAAAGTTTCAAGTTTTGTGGGGAATCTTCAAACTTGCTCAATATGAGCACCATTCGTCACACGGCAGACATCTAGTTGATAGTCTATTTCCTGCCAAACGCGTTCCAGCATCTTGACGTCAATGGTTCCCACAACTGCCGTTACTTGAGCCTTTAGTTCGTCAATATCTCTTGGAAGGGGCGGCACATAGACTTGTTGCTTGACAAAGCCTCAAAGGAAAAAGTCACACGGGGTAAGATCTGGAGACCTAGGAGGCCAGGGCATGAGAACATCATCACCTCGCCCAGATCTCCCAATCCATCTACCAGGCAGCCTTGTGTTAAGAAACTGCCTTACTCTAAGACTCCAGTGTGGTGGTGCACCATCTTGTTGAAAAATGAAGTCATCAGATTCTGCTTCTTCCAACTGAGCCATTAACCAGTTTTCCAGCATGTTGAGATAGGATTCACCAGTGATAGTTGCCTCTTCAAAGAAGAACGGTCCATAGACACCTTTCTTGGAAATTGCACAAAACACGTTCACTTTTGGTGAATCTCGCTCGTGCTCAAGAAGTTCATGAGGATTCTCAGTACCCCATATGCGAGTGTTATGCTTGTTAACTTTGCCATTCAGATGGAAGGTCGCCTCATCGCTAAAAAAAAAAGCCGGTCATCAAAGCCGTTATCTTCCAACTTCTCTTGCATTGCAATGTAAAAGTCACGGCGAAGTGGCTTATCAGTGTCCTTCAACTTTTTAACCAACTTGAGCTTGTAAGGTACCATTTGCAGTCGTTTCCTTAAGACACGCCAGACAGTTGCTGGAGCAAGCTGAAGTTCCCTGCTGGCTCTTCTCACTGATTTACGGGGGCTCCGCTGAAAAGCTGTCCGAACTTGCTCAACTGCATCTTCTGAAGTTGAAGGGCGACCTGTTCGCTTACTTGGGCACAAACACCCATCTTTCACAAATTTAGCATGCCATCTGACAATGGATTTCCTTTCAGGGGCTTTTTTAAATTTCCTGCGAAATGCACACTGAACACATGTCCACGATTCAGTCTTTGCAAATTGGAGGACGCAAAATGCCTTGTCTTGTTTAGAGAACGCCATTACTGCACCTGGAAAGATAAGACGAAAATCATTAGTATGACCAAAAACTTGATTAAGCAAGCTTTAAAATGGCACCAGTTTCATTTTTCTACCTGGAATAGTTCATGAGATATACGCATTTATAATGTTCAAGACTTTTGAAACACCCTGTACTGTTAAAAAACCACCGAATATATGTCAGCTAATGTCATGGTAACATATTGAGCGAGTTTCTAGTAATATTTTTGTTGTTTTAACTCATTTTCCCAAGCTTACCCGAGAGTGTCCCGCCCCGCCATTTGCAATTTTCGGATACATCGGTAAACATTGTTTTTCGAGCCGAATAAACATGTTACATTAAATAAAAACACTAAAAAATTATCCAGTTAGGTAGAAAAGTGACTTGCCTTTGATAACATTTATTTGTTATATATTTGTTTTGACAACTTTTTCGAATCTATGTGTACAGTAATACAAACCCGTCCAAATACTTTACCCATCCACAAATGCTATTAAAAAAAAATAGTCGTCATTTAAAAAGAAATTTAAAAACCAGTGTCTGTAAAAGTGAGACATTAATGTTAACTTTTCTTTTAATATTCATAAAGAGTAAAACTTTCAAAATAAAATATGACAAATAATCGTTTAGTTACGACAACGTCAGTAAATAAAAATGTTACGTGTAAAAATGTTAAGGTAGCGACGCTTGTTTTTATGTTGGTCGCCATGGAACTCAACGTTCAAGGAGTACCGAATCGGATGCCATTTTAAATTTTCGAATACATCGGTAAACACTGTTTATCGAGCTGAATAAACATGTTACATTAAATATAAACACTAAGACACAGTAACTTATCTTGCCTTTGATAACATTTGTTCTTCTGTTTTGTGACAATTTTTAAATCTGTACAGTAAAAAAAAAAAAAAAAATTCCATCCTAAAAAGAACAATTATGCGCAAAACTTCGAGAAATTATAACAAACTAGGTCACACACGCAAAAATTTCCCTTGTAAAAATAATGAATTCTCCCTCAATCGACCAACGTTCAACATCGGAACCGATGCGTATTTCACTAATGGGGTAGCACCCGTGTACTAGGTGTCAGAAATTTCGTGAAAAATAGTGAATAATTCCTCCCCATCTTTTCAATCTTATAACTCCTCGAAAAATGTAATTCAAGCCCTAATTTTTTTCGATTAAAGGAGCAAAGGACCATGGTTTCATTAAAAAAGTTTGTTTTTTTTCTTTAAAAAGGAGTACTGGTCGCGATTAGAGTTCCCTGCCGGACACCCTAAAAAAAAAAAAGACTGAATTCTCCCTACGCATGAGCAAAGGACATGTTTTAGTTGCCATAGTAACTAAACGATCATGAATTTTTATCGACTTTGTTTTACTGTTTATGAATATTGAAATAAAAGAAATTACTACACATTTATTAATAATATCTCACTTTTATCGACTTTTTTACTGGTTATGTGTCACTTTTATCGACTTTTTCTTTTCTTTTTTAAATAGCATTTTCTTAAAATGAATATTAAAATAATTTCCCAACTATGTGTTTTTAGTTTTGTGTGTTGAATGAAACTTTTTTTTTTTTTTCATTACAACAATAGTTATCGACCCCGGTTCTTTGGCTGACAAACGACATCTGTCGGCGGTTCCTGAAACTAAATTACACGCATTCGCTTCATGTTACTAACATGCAGAAGTGCCAATGGTGCCATAGGTGTTATTGTAAATTAACACTCTTAGCTAATTCCGTAAAATGAGATTCTACTTTTTTAGGCGAATTTGCATAATATCACTTTCATCGCCTTTGTTTATTGTTGTAATGAAAAAAAAAGTTTCATTCAACACACAAAACTAAAAACACAGTAATGATAAATGATTTATTTTATTCATTAAATGAAAAGTTAAAATTATTTTAATATTCATTTTAAGAAAATGTTATTAAAGAAAAAAGTCGATAAAAGTGAGACAAACAGTAAAACGTAGTCATTTAAAAAGAAAATGCGGGTTTGTATTACTGTACACACAGATTCGAAAAAGTTGTCAAAAAACAAGTAAATATTATCAAAGGCAAGATAAGTTACTTTTCTACCTAACTGGATACATTTTTTGTGTTTTTATTCAATGTAACATGTTTATTCAGCTCGAAAAACATGCAGTGTTTACCGATGTATTGGAAAATTCAAAATGGCGCCCAACACTCGCTTTAACATGGTAAGTTTGGGAAAAGGTGTTATAAATAATAAACTAGACAAAATACTATAAAAAAAAAAACACCGAATATATGTCAACTTATGTCACGGTAACATAATGAGCGAATTTCTAACAGTATTTTGTCTAGTTTATTATAACATCTTTTCCTGTACTTACCGTGTTAAAGAGAGTGTCAGCCGCCATTTTGAATTTTCCAATACTTCGGTAAACAGAAACACTGTATGGTTTTCGAGCTGAATAAACATGTTACATTGAATAAAAACACGAAAAATATATCCAGTTTGGTAGAAAAGTAACTTATCTTGCTTTTGATAACATTTGTTATATATATATTTTTTTTTTGTCAACTTTTTCGAATCTATGTGTACAGTAATTTCAGTAATACAAACCCAACACTTGTTTTAAATGTGAATATATTATTTGACCTTTTCAATTTGTGGGATAACCTTTACGGAGATGGTCCCAACGTCCGCCTCGTTCCGAGCTCAGGGAGAGGCCGTCTGACGTAGGCGGTGTGGAGGCAGAAAATTACCCCTTCAATAAAGTGCCCAGTTGTTAACTTAAGGAGAAAAAACCCGTTCAAATAATTAGAATTTTTATTTTTTTTATTTTAAACAGTTGAAATAATTGGAATTTTACAAAATAAACAGTTCAAATAATTAGAATTTAAAAACAAAAAAGCACTCCACATGATTACAATAGTTTAACGTTAACGCTGTAAAATTCTGTGATTTGTTTCACAATATTTGTAAAAGCATCAGTCTGTGACATATCGCATAATTTAGGGTTCCGGTTGGGGTAACTTTTCTGCCTCGACACCGCCTACGTCAGACGGCCTCTCCCCAAACTCAGAACGAGGCGGACGTCGGGACCATCTCCGTAAAGGATAACCAATTTGTGATATATAAAACTTGGTGGTAATCTCCAAAAATACCGTTAGGGCTTACAACATATGGCCGCCAGAAGAGTCACGTGATCCGGTTGATCCAAAACATGAATCGTGCAAATGGAAAACGCAGCCTTGAAGGCAAACTTTGACAAACAATCACAATTTGTTTGTATTTAATTTTTTGTTGATATAATGTTGTTATAAAAATAGGCAAACTTTGAGAAACAATCTTAGGTTGTTTTTAGTTAAAACAGTGTTTATAAAAAGTATTTTATTCAGAACAAACAAGTGGTCGACTAGGTGTATCAGAATTTTAGGCGGAATTTTTGACACCCCCAACAAAAAACTGCGAATAAAATATATAAAAATCGTAATTTCTGTTTTTAAAGTGGGTTGTCAATTTTCTTTATGAAATATACTTCCAAAATAAACTATTACAGTCGTTTAAAACATAATAGGGTACTGGTCGCGGTAAGAGTTCCCTGCCGAACACCCTCCAAAAATAATGATGTCTCCCGTTTCTCGCGCAACCGCAAAGGACATGCTTTAGTTGCCATAGTAACAACACTTTATCGACATTGTTTTACTGTTTAAAGACATTACTACACATTTATTAATAATATCTCACTTTTATCGACTTTTTAAAACTTTTTTTTTACTCTTTTTAAATGACAACGTTAATGTTTATGAATATTGAAATAAAACATTACTACACATTTATTAATATCTTTTTTTTTTCTTTACTGTTTATGTGTCAATTTTATCGACTTTTTCTTTTCTTATATTGAATATTGAAATAGAAGACATTACTACACATTTATTAATAATATCTTTTTTTTTTTTTTACTGTTTGTGTCACTTTTATATTAATAAATGTGTAGTAATGTCTTCTATTTCAATATTCAATATAAGAAAAGAAAAAGTCGATAAAATTGACACATAAACAGTAAAGAAAAAAAAGATATTAATAAATGTGTAGTAATGTTTTATTTCAATATTCATAAACATTAACGTTGTCATTTAAAAAGAGTAAAAAAAAGTTTTAAAAAGTCGATAAAAGTGATTAAAAGTGAGATATTATTAATAAATGTGTAGTAATGTCTTTAAACAGTAAAACAATGTCGATAAAAAATGTTGTTACTATGGCAACTAAAACATGTCCTTTGCGGCTGCGCGAGAAACGGGAGACATCATTGTTTTTGTAGGGTGTTCGGCAGGGAACTCTTACCGCGACCAGTACCCATAATAGAAGTATTATTTTTTAAAAACAATGTTTACAAAATGTCTACGCACGTTCGTTTAAATATAAACTGTTTTTTTTTTACATCATATTTTTATAACATTACATCTTAAAAAAAATGAACACCTTGTTTTAAATACCATTTTTATGAAAAACTCTGAATAAAATATTTTTTATAAACACTGTTTTAAAAAACAAACTGTGATTGTTTCTCAACAAAAAATTAAATGACCGTTCTAAATAAATTATTTATTATTATGATATTGAAAAACTGTTTTTGTACTTAATTATTATGCTTGTTTGTCAAAGTTTGCTTTAAATTTGCGTTTTCCGGTTTCGTAATACGGCGATTCATGTTTTGGATCAACCGGATCACGTGACTCTTCTGGCGGCCATGTTGTAAGCCCTAACGATATTTTTGGAGATTACCAACTTGGTACGTCGCCCATAATCTGTTTTGGGTTTGTTTTACTGTACACAGATTCGAAAAAGTTGTCAAAAAACAAATATATAACAAATAAATGTTATCAAAGGCAAGATAAGTTACTTTTCTACCAAACTGGATATAATTTTCGTGTTTTTATTCAATGTAACATGTTTATTCAGCTCGAAAAGCATGATAGTGTTTACCGATGTATTGGAAAATTCAAGATGGCGGCCGATTCTCTCGTTAACACAGTAAGTTCAGGAAAAGATGTTATAAATAATAAAATAGACAAAATACTATTAAAAACCCGCCGAATATATGTCAACTTATGTCACGGTAACATATATTGAGCGAACTTCTAAAAGTATTTTGTCTAGTTTATTATTTATTACACCTTTTTCCAAACTTACCGTATTAAAGAGAGAATCGGCCGCCATTTTGAATTTTCCAATACATCGGTAAACACTATGGTTTTCGAGCTGAATAAACATGTTAAATTGAATAAAAACACGAAAATTATATCCAGTTTTGTAGAAAAGTAACTTACCTTTCCTTTGATAACATTTATTAGTTATATATTTGTTTTTTGACAACTTTTTCGAATCTAAGTGTACAGTAATACAAACCCTGTTTATAATTAAAAATAATCTAACACTTTTTTCAACCTAATCTCCCACAAATATATATATATATATATTATGAAGAAACAGGTTGCCATAGAAAAATACGAATATTTATAAAATCTAAACTGAAAAATAGCATAAAAATATAGAAAGTAAAGAAACAATCGGGAAAATATGGGTGGCCCTGAAAAGGGCCGTTGTGAGAATGTTTCCTTCGAAAGAAAACACTTTACTTGGCGCTGGTGTACTTGGTGACAGCTTTGGTTCCCTCAGAGACAGCATGTTTAGCCAACTCACCAGGGAGAAGGAGACGGACAGCGGTCTGGACCTCACGGCTGCTAAGTGTTCTTTTCTTGCTGTAATGGGACAGACGGCTGGCTTCATTAGCGATTCTCTCAAAAAGATCGTTAACAAAACTGTTCATAATAGACATGGCTTTGCTAGAAATTCCAGTGTCAGGATGAACTTGTTTCATTACTTTGTAAATGTAGATGGAATAACTTTCCTTCCTCTTCTTTCTCTTTTTCTTGCCATCACGGGCAGGTTTAGCCTTACCGGCTTTCTTAGCGCCTTTCTTGCTAACTTCAGTGGGAGGAGCCATTTCGACAATACACGACTGATAAAGGAAACTTCATTCTCTTTCCTTTTTATACGAAACACGCTGGCTCCCAGCAACACTCAAAATTTTCTTTCAAATCTCTCGTATTTGATTGGTCAGAAAATAGGTTGTGAAGTTTCGCGATTTTCTGACTAATCAAATACGAGAGCGGTTAAAACTTACTGCAGACAAAAGAAAGCCGTTTTGTGAGCGGTAAAATAATCAGCAGGTGGGCGGAGCCGGTCTGTGTGTATTTAACGCAAGTTGCGTGTGTTGTGTAAACATAATATTTTTTAGTTTTGAAAACATCAATATTAAAAATGTCTGGTCGTGGTAAAGGAGGTAAAGCTAAGGGAAAGAGCAAGACTCGTTCATCCCGTGCCGGACTTCAATTCCCCGTTGGTCGTATCCATCGTCTCCTCCGCAAGGGTCACTATTCGGAGAGAATTGGTGCCGGTGCACCCGTCTATTTGGCTGCCGTCATGGAATATTTGGCCGCTGAGGTTCTCGAGTTGGCTGGAAATGCTGCGAGAGACAACAAGAAATCCAGAATCATTCCCCGTCACTTGCAATTGGCCATCCGTAATGACGAAGAATTGAACAAATTCTTGGCCGGTGTGACCATTGCCCAAGGTGGTGTCCTTCCCAACATTCAAGCTGTCCTTCTTCCCAAGAAGACCCAGAAAGCGTCCAAGTAAATTCTCTTATTTCCTTGACACGAGCCAAACGGCCCTTTTCAGGGCCACACACGTTTTCTCGAAATGTTTTTCGTCAATTTTACCTAATGCGATTTCTTTTCAGTTTTTGACTTGTGATTATCTATAATTTATTTCTGCATCCTGGTGCTAGTCGCGATTAGTTCCCTGCCGAACACCCTAAAAAAACACGACTTCTCGCTTAGTTGCCATATAGTAACTAAACGATCATGAATTTTTATCGACTTTGTTTTACTGTTTATGTATATTGAAATAAGACATTACTACACATTTATTAATAATATATCACTTTTATCGACTTTTTTTTTTACTGTTTATCGACTTTTTCTTTTCTTTTTTAAATAGCATTTTCTTTTTAAATGACTACGTTTTAACCTTACAATTGAATAAAAAAAACCATTAAACTTTAATTAAGCTTAGCGGTAATCTCCAAAAATACCGTTAGGGCTTACAACATGGCCGCCAGAAGAGTCACGTGATCCGGTTGATCCAAAACATGAATCGCCGTATTACGAAACCGGAAAACGCAAATTTAAAGCAAACTTTGACAAAAAAGCATAATTAAGTACAAAAACAGTTTTTCAATATAATAATGAATAATTTATTTAGAACGGTCATTTAATTTTTTGTTGAGAAACAATCACAGTTTGTTTTTTAAAACAGTGTTTATAAAAAATTAAATACAAACAAATTGTGATTGTTTGTCAAAGTTTGCCTTCAAGGCTGTGTTTTCCATTTGCACGATTCATGTTTTGATCAACCGCACGTGACTCTTCTGGCGGCCATGTTGTAAGCCCTAACGGTATTTTTGGAGATTACCAGCTTAGAAATACGATTTAAAATATAGCGCGGGTATAAGTGCACTAGCACCCATTTTTTTATTAATAAATGTTTAGTAATTATTTGGTTCGTCACCCGTTGTTTACAAAGCCATTTGCCGGAAGTGACGTTTTATCTACGGATGATCAAAACCGTATAGAATGAACCTTTTTTTTTATATAAGTTTTATTCAAACAGGCTTTATTTGAACTTAATGGACTTTCTTTTGTATTTATTAACTGTTTTATTCTTTTTATCAAACAAAAATAGAATTTTTATATTGACATATTATGGACTGTTTTTCGAACATCGAAATTTTAATATTAGTTTTATTTAAAAAAAAAAAAAAAAGAAACACTTTTTTAAATAAAATTCTAAACTTTATTTGAATTTTTCAACAAACTTTTACAGACATAATGGACTGTTTTTCAAACATCGAAATTTTAAATTAAAGTTTTATGACCCTTCTAGAGTTATCGAACTTACTTCCGAATTTACAAGACTGCCAAACTCTATTTTTTTATATGAATGCAAAAATTTGTTAAAGAAACAAAGACTTTTCATTAAATATATTTAAAATAAATTATAAAATATCTATAAAGTCTATTTTTTATGTCTAAAAATTTGTTAAAGAGTTAAAATAAACAAAGACTTTTCGTTAATATCTATAAAGTATTTTTTATCTCTGTAAAAGTTTGTTGAAAAATTCAAATAAAGTTTAGAACTTAATTAAAAAAGAAAACACCGACTTTTTTTTTTAAATAAAACTAATTTTAAAATTTCGATGTTTGAAAAACAGTCAATATAAAAATTCTATTTTTGTTTGATAAAAAGAATAAAACAGTTAATAAATACAAAAAAAAGTCCATAAAGCCTGTTTTAATAAAACTTATATGAAAAAAAAGGTTCATTCTATACGGTTTTGATCATCCGTAGATAAAACGTCACTTCCGGCAAATGGCTTTGTAAACAACGGGTGACGAAAGTTAACCATAACCAATTATTTTTCTTTTAATATTCATAAACAATAAAAACGTCGTCTTTAAAAAAGAAAATGCGGGTTTGTATTACTGTACACATAGATTCGAAAAAGTTATCAAAAAACAAATATATAACAAATAAATGTTATAAAAAGCAAGATAAGTTACTTTTCTACCAAACTGGATATATTTTTCGTGTTTTTATTCAATTTAACATGCTTATTCAGCTCGAAAAACATACAGTGTTTATGTATTGGAAAATTCAAGATGGCGTCTGATTCTCTCTTTAACACGGTAAGTTTGGGAAAAGGTGTTATGAATAAAAACCCAGATAAAATAGTGTTAAAAACTCGCTCAATATATGTTACCGTGACAAAGGTTGACATATATTCGGCGGGTTTTTAATAGTATTTTGTATGGTTTTATATTTATAGGCACCGCCAAAAATGGCCGCAAAATCAAGTTGTTGTTGTTTTTTAAAACGAAATTACGTTTATTAAAATCCATTATTTCTGAGTAACTTTTTTTTTTCCAGAAAGATAAAACCCTGAATTTTATCATATAGAAAACAGAATAATGTAAAACTTTTTCTACTATTTTTAATTCAATTTTAAATGTTAAATTTTCCCAAAAAGTTAACAATTGACATTTTTTGTCTTGCACAAAAAACGTACTTAAATATTTAAAAAAAAGGGTTTTTGAAATAATTAATTAATTTATTTATTGTCTAACTAAGATTTAGGATGATTTTCTAAGAGAATATGCAAAAATATTATAATATAAGTACCTGAATTTCAAATAATTCCACTTATTCATATAGGTAACCAGATATTCGCGTTGACGTAGAGTTCAGATCGACTCTGTTTACGTTTTCGTCTGATAAAAAGCAAACTATGGAAGACCAAACAGGCCAAAAAAAACTTATTTTTCAGTGACGAAAATTTCAATGTATTATTAAGCTGAGGCTGGCCAGTACCAGATGGGTGACCATTTGTATGCGTTTGGTTTTTAATGTGTATGTGTGTGGGGGCCAGACTCCCCAAAATGGGGGGGGGGGCAATTTAAAGCAGAATAAAAAAAAATTATTTCAGCGCGTTTGGTCCACCATAGTCAAAGGCGGCAAACGTTTTCAAACGGGATCGAAAAAAAAGATGCTATTTTTAACACAAAGGGCACAATATTTATCGAATTTTTTTTTTGGTATCGATTATTCAAAGCATGCCCTGTTTAATAATGGTCATGCATTATTCGGCTCGCTAAAAAAAAATTGTTAATTTATTTATCAAAAATTTTAAAATAGCTTTTTTCGTATAAATATTAAAAAAAATTTTTTTTTGTTTTGCTTAACTTAAATTAATTATTTTACTTAACATATTCACCGAATTTCACACTTCAAAACTCAAAAGCGGGATAATTAAACACAATCGAAGTTCTGATATTCAGACGTCAAAATAAGGTATGCAAACAATTTTTTTTTTTTTTTTTTTTTTTTGAATCTATAATTCTGTCCCTTACAACACAATATGTTGATTTCAGTCTCAGATGATTATTTTAAGCATATTTGTTCCCACTTCAAAACAAGGGGGGGTTTGTAAGCAAAAAAAAATATATATATAAATATCGTTTATGAAAAATAAGTACACTGTTATAAAGTTCATTCTTCTCCTAATAATCGCTGAAAATTTCGTATTGATCGGATAATTACCTGATTTTTGGTAGATTTTTTAAAAGACGGTCCGTCAAAAAGTACTGACCTGCCCCCCCCCAGTTTTGGCGGTGCCTATATATTTATAACACCTTTTCCCAAACTTACCATGTTAAAGAGAGAATCAGACGCCA
Source organism: Euprymna scolopes (assembly GCF_053919585.1). NCBI lineage: Eukaryota > Metazoa > Mollusca > Cephalopoda > Sepiida > Sepiolidae > Euprymna > Euprymna scolopes. The sequence goes on from NC_136500.1 coordinate 14,011,485, forward strand.
TCTGGAATTTTCCAATACATCGGTAAACACTATGTTTTTCAAGCTGAATAAACATGTTACATTGAATAAAAACACAAAAAATGTATCCAGTTAGGTAGAAAATTAACTTATCTTGCCTTTGATAACATTTATGTTATATATTTGTTTTTTGACAACTTTTTCGAATCTATGTGTACAGTAATACAAACCCGTTGACATATATTCGGCGGGTTTTTAATAGTATTTTGTATAGTTTTTTATTTATAACCCCTTTTTCCAAACTTACGGTGTTAAAGAGGGTGTGAGACGCTATCTTGAATTTTCGAATACATCGGTAAACACTTTTTCGAGCTGAATAAATATGTTACATTGAATAAAAACACACAAAATATATCCAGTTTGGCAGAAAAGTAACTTATCTTGCCTTTGATAACATTTATTTGTTATATATTTGTTTTTTGACAACTTTTTCGAATCTGTGTACATTAATACAAACCCACAAATATAACAAATAAATCTTATCAAAGACAAGATAAGTTACTTTTCTACCAAACTGGATATATTTTTCGTGTTTTTATTCAGTGTAACATGTTTATTCAGCTCGGAAGTCATACAGTGTTTACCGATGTATTGGAAAATGTAAAATGGCGTCTGACTCTCTTTAAAGTTTGAGAAAAGGTGTTATAAATAAAAAAAACTGGAGAAAATACTGATAAAACTCGCTCAATAAATGTTACCGTGACATAGGTTGACATATATTCGGCGGGTTTTTAGCCGTATTTTGTCTAGTTTTTTATTTATAACACATTTTCCCAAACTTACCGTGTTAAAAGAGGGAGTGAGACGCCATCTTGAATTTTCGAATACATCGGTAAACACTGTATGCTTTTCGAGCTGAATAAACATGTTACATTGAATAAAAACACAAAAAATATATCCAGTTATGTAGAAAAGTAACTTATCTTGCCTTTGATAACATTTAGGTTATCCTGACGCTTCAGCACTTCTTTATTTACTTTGGAAGTGACGTCACACAAATCTTAAAATACGGATGGCTACAATTGTAAAAATAATTTTTATTTTTCTTTCATTTTGAGCTCCTTTTTTCTCCCGTTTGTTTTTGTTTTCTACAATTAATAAACCAGTTTACAAGTAAAAAATAATTTGTTTTACTTGTATAGTTTTTTAACAGGTGCTTATGCAGTTTAATTAACCGTTTTAACATAAGTAACGTGCCGACATTAACCAAGCAGAAGAACTGTTTATTATTTTACACCGCTTCCCACCAAATGTAAACAGGTAATTTTAAAGAATTTTCCGATGGTAGAAAGGAAAAAAAAATCATTTTACCTTAAATTATTATAGAAAAGTGATCCCCCACTTTTTAAACCTAACATTTCTTCATATCTTGGAATCTACTCGTTTGCCGTAATTTTAAACGTTATTTTCGTTTTCAGCGACCCCGAAAACCTTTAAAGAGTGGTAATTTTAAAGGAATTTTCGAGGGTAGAATAATTCTTCATATTTACCTTTTTTTTTTTTAATTGAATTGTTAGGTGAAAGTACAGAATAGTTACAATACACCCTCCCTTCCCCATGTTAAATAATAGGTGTCTGAATAATAGCGTTAAAAAATAGCTCGGGTCGTAAAGTGCAGGAGTACCTATAAAAGGTAACGCCGGATCGGAAAAAGAGCTCAAAATGAAAATAAAATAAATTCTCCGCTCAGAATAAGAAATGGGAGAAAAAAAAAGGAGCTCAAAATGAAAAAAATAAAACAAATTATTTTTACAATTGTAGCCGTCCGTATTATAAGATTTGTGTGACGTCACTTCTAAGGTAAATAAAGAAGTGTGGAGCGTCAGGATAACCAACATTTATTTGTTATATTTGTTTTTTGACAACTTTTTCGAATCTGTGTACCGTAATACAAATCCAAAAGTTCTATTTTTGTTTAAAAAGAATAAAACCGTTAAATACAAAACAACAAAAAAAAAAACAGTCCATTAAGTTCAAATAAAGACTGTTTGAATAAAACTTAGAAAAAAAAAAGCTCCATTATATACGGTTTTTGCCATTCGTACTAAAAATGTACGTCTACTTTTTGTCCCTCTAATTGCTGCTGCTGATTATGAAGCCACTTCCGGTGTTGCCAGTGGAAATTATCGTGTGCCATTTAAAAAAATTATGTATGTTAGACCTCTTCAAAATTGACCTTTTTCTTCAAACATATGAAAACTGCTATTATTCTCATTCTCCAAGGTCTAAATTAGCTAAATATACCAGTTATTGTGATCTTGGACCTTTGCTATGCCTGCCTCAAGAGCCATGTCATTTTATTGTTGACGTTTTTCAAAAACGCTGCAAAATATGGGATATTATGTCCTTATTTTCATTGTAGCTTTCCAGAGGTTGATGCTATAGCATTGAAAGTGGTACCAAATGAAAGCTAATAAAATTTTCTTGCATATGGTAGTAAGTACAATAAAACACATGAACACCTGTGTAAATTTTAACTAATTTTAATGCACAAACAGCTGGGGCACTACAAAAAATCAGTTTGGTAGTATGATAGCACTGCACTGACACATATATTGCATAAGAAACTGTCAGATAGGATGTTACTAATACATGTATTATCATTTGTTCAATGTGGCTTTTTTGAAACTGTCAAATTTTTTCCTGTGGTACTCCACAACTTATAAGCAGCTTCTTTGCTCTGGGTCACTTGTGATCTGAGTTGCAAAGTCACTCATTAGTTTCACACCTCTCTCAGCCACATCATTAGTCACTTTCACTGACCTCACAAACTTCTGTGCATTCCTGTAGCTGTCGTTGTCTTCTCAGGTGTCAGCAGGAGTAGTGAGCCAGTCACATTTCACTCGAAGAGCATCAAACAGAAAGTGAGGCTCTGGCCCTACCAGGTCTGTGAGAACTGTAGCAGCATTGATGACAGGAAACACTGGCTTGCCTTTCCTGTAACTCTCAGGTGTCTCTGTTTCTGACAGCTTGACTGCGAGCTTCTCTTTTGCAGACTTGGCATAAGGGTCTATTTCACAAGATTTCCAGCCACGGTATAACTGGAAATGTTTTCTCAATCATTAAATCATTTCTCTCCGATAGGCTCATAAGAGTAGTGGTCGATGGACAAAAATCAGAGCCCTGCAGTATTAATGCTGGAGTCCCTCAGGGGTCAATCCTAGGCCCAACTCTCTTCCTGATCTACATCAATGACCTCCCTAAACACATACTTAAATCATTAGTTGACATCTATGCTGATGACACGACCATCTACGGCAACACATCAAAGGTTGTAAATGACAAAGTTCTCTCTGATTCTCTCTCCTCTGATCTCGAACGTGTAGTTCAGTGGGGGAAGACGTGGCTGATTACCTTTAATGCATCTAAAACCAAACTCCTATCCTTACATCATCAACGCTCTGATCCCCCATCTGGCATCAATTGTGATGGATGGCTCTCGCCTGGGAGAGGCCCCGTGTTTTGACAAGCTTCTGAGTTTGACCTTTACTCCTGATCTGAAATGGAACACGTACATCAAGTCTGTTGCCAAGGTCGCTGGAAAGATGGTGGGATCCTTCTACCGCTCCAGAAGATATCTCACTACTGATGCAATTCTCTATCTATATAAAAGCCAAGTACGTCCAAGGATGGAATACTGCTGCCATATCTGGGCAGGAGCTGCTAACCCGACAGCCTATTCTGCCTTGACAGAGTAAAAATAGACTTCGTGGCTTAGTGGGAGATGCCCTTTTCTCTACCCTGCAACCTCTCTCCCACAGAAGAGACGTTGCGAGCCTATCCTTGTTTTATCGTTATTTCCATGGCAGGTGCTCGTCTGAACTCCAATCTCTTGTCCCCCCTCGCCAATCTTTCACGAAAAACACCCTCTAGCTGAATCCAATGTGAAAAATTTCCCCCACTCTTTATCTGTGCCTAAATCAAAACGTGGATTCCATGAACAAAGCTTCTTTCTTAGAACTGCACACCTGTGGAACTCTGTTCCGTCTGCCTGCTTCCCACCGGACTACAACTTGGATGTCTTCAAGTCCAACGTTAACAAATTCCTAATGAACCGCCCCCTTAAGTAAACACTTCATCAAATCTCCACACTAACGTAATGTACTTGCAATAACCCTTATCCCTGAGTGGCTTCCGGGCCTTGATAAAAAAAGGGGGGGGGCATCATTAAAAATAACTCCTCGCCGGCGACAAAAATGTTGGAGCAAACCAATATTGTGTACAAATTTCAATGCCCCTTAGGAGAGTATAACTCTGAAAATAAAAACGCATATATTGGACATACAAAAACAACATTGTCCCGTCGATTAACGATGCATTTGAACAGTACTAGCTCAATATACCAGCATTTAACAAATCAACATAGCTGTCCCCCCTCTAATCTTAGAAAGGTCCTCGTGGACAACACAAGGATCTTGCAACAAGGATTTTTTTTTTTTTCAGAATTAGGGAAATATTTAAAATAAAAAATAAAGTACGAGTCAAAAAGAAAATACTCTGGCCCACAAAAATGCCCGGACAGTTCCATCGACATTTCCAAGTACGGGCGCCTCGGGCGACTAGCAGTTATCTAATGCCTTTTGAAGTATTCTAAAACGTTTTTTAGTCGTGTGTCAAATATATAGGGAGAAAAAAAGTGTAACGGAAGATTAGATGACTACTGACTCGGTGTGACCAAATAAAACGCTATTGTTTCAGTTGTGTGTGTGTGTGTGTGTGTTTTTTTTTTTACTGTTTTGTGTTCGTTTTTAGTATTATATTATAATACTTATAAAAATATCACTTTATGAAATATTTATTTATATTTCGTAAGGTTGACTTGAGATGTCCACAAGATAGCGGTCGTGAACAAATATAAAAAATGGAACGGAACGCATATTTAAACAAAACGAGATTATCACGTCTACTACAGCCAAGCAAAAGAAAAAAAAGGAAAAAACTCGACTGCTGAAACTGCGTCAGTAACGATTATCCACCAACCCCGAAAAGAACTAATAATAAGCGTGTATTAATTTTTAACTAATCTATACTTGTTATGAATATGTTAAAAAAAAAAAAAACAGTTCTTATTTTTTATTTATTTTTTATTTATTTTTTTTTTTTGTATTCAACCCCGTTGTAAATTTACCGTTTGCATGGTATTAACCCATGAACGCTTGGAGTACCACACACGCGCGCGCGGTAGCATACACAAATTTACATTGGTCATCGCTCGTCGACAAGTACTTTTCCTAATATTAATGCGTGCGTGTTGTTTTCACTGGTCGCCATGTGTTTTTGCGCACGGAAAAACAACACATGGCGACCAGTGAAAACAGCGCGCAATACACTGAATAATAAACGCATTAATATCAGGAAAAGTACTTGTTATCAGAAAAGTGTGGAGGTTGGCCTAATGTAAATTCGTTTATGCGCTCGCGCATAGTCTCAGGGTTTAGGTGTTAATACCATGCAAGCAGTAAATTTGCGACGGGCTTGAATGTCAGATTCGTTGTCAGCGACCCCAAAACCTAAAAAAATAATTGTTTTAGCGTATTATGGTGTTAAACCAAACCACATATTTACTTTTGCTGTTATTTTTGTTTTTTTTTGGGGGGGGGGGTTCGACTTGTCTAAGTTTCACGTAACAATTTAATAAATAAAACATACGGAAAAAATGAAATGAAATAACTAAGAAATATTTGTTTTTTTGTTTTTACGTTTATTTTTTTTTAATTCAACTAGACTGTACTTTCGCATAACGATTGAATAAACAAAAATATACCGTAATAATTAAATTCCATGTTCCATCTCTGCATAATTACCAAAAGAAAACAATGAAATAAAAAAATAAATAAACTTATTGTCTTAATTATTAAATCATTTCTTTCTGACAGGTTCATAAGAGTAGTAGTTGATGGGCAAAAAAATCAGAAGCTCAGTGGTGTTAATGCTGGAGTCCCACAGGAGTCCATCCTGGGCCCAACTCTTTTCCTGATCTACATTAATGATCTTCCAAATCAAAGCCTTAAACCATTCGTAGACATTTTTTCTGATGACACTACCATCTATGGTAGCACATCTAAGAAAGTAAACGACCAAGTTCTCTCCGATTTTCTCTCCTCTGATCTTGATCACGTTGTACAACGGAGAAAGGAGTGGCTGGTTACTTTTAATGCATCTTAAAACCAAGCTTCTATCTTTACATCATCAACGTTCTGATCCCCATATGGCATCAATTAAAATGAATGGCTCTCGTCTTGGAGAGGCCTCAAGTTTTGAAAAGCTTCTGGGCTTGACCTTTACTCCTGATCTTAAATGGAACTCGTACATCAAATCTGTTGTCAAGGCCGCTGGGAGAGCCAGGTACGTCCAAGAATGAAATACTGTTGCCACATCTGGGAGGGAGCAGCTAGAAAGGACTTGTCCTGTCTTGATAGAGTTCAAAATAGATTTCGTAGCCTCGTAGATGTCCTTTTCTCTTCGCTGAAGAGATGTTGCGAGTTTGTCTCTGCTTGATCGTTATTTTCATGGAAAGTGTTCGACTGAGTTGCAGTCCTCGCCAAACTTTCACAAGAAACACTCGTCTAGCTGAAAACATTATCAATAATTCCCCCCACTTTTTATCTGTACCTAAACGTAGGTTCCATGAACTAAGCTTCTTTCTTAGAACTGCACGCCTGTGGAATTGTCTTCTGCTTTCCAGCTGACTACAATATGGTTGTCTTCAAGTCCAACGTAAACAAGTTCTTGATGAGCAATTCCACTTGTTAACAAGTCTACCGAATTTTCTTTACTAACGATTACTTTATTGTCCAACTGACTACTGTACACTCTTAACCCTTATCCTCGAGTGGTCGTTGGACCTTGACAAGTGGTTATTCCTATGTAAAAAAAAAAAATAAATAAATAAATAAAATAAATTTTTAAAAAAATTGTTTTCGTTTTTCTTTTTTTTTTTTTCCAAATAGAATTTTATCAGCAGTGGAGTTTTTTTGAAAAAATTGTTTTTTTTAAATATTGTAAATCTGCAGAGAATAAAAAATAGAATCAGTTTGTTTTGGACATAAGAATTAAAAATAAGCAGCAATTGTTGACGCGCTCGGCATTCGCCTCTAGGGTCGCCCTAGGCGACTAACAGCTAGATACCTTTTAATGGTTTTCTAAAACTTTCATCACAATATTATGTTAGATAATCGAAAGTGTCCCTTAAAATTGAAGAAAACTATTTGTTTATTTTTACGCTAGTTTAATTTTTAATAGTAGATCCCCCACCTCAAAAAAACAACAACAAACAAGCAGTGTTCATCAAATTGCTTCATTCTGCAAAATTCTCGGGCAGAAATGTTGCGTTCAAATCTATATGTACATTGCTAGCTATGCACGTATAGATTGCTTGCTATGTATGTATAGATTTGAACACAATATTTCTGCCCGAGAATTTTGCAGAATAAAGAAATTTGATGAACACTGCTTGTTTGTTGTTGTTTTTTTTTGTTTTTTTTTTGGAGGTGGGGGATCTACCATTAAAAATTAAACTAGCGTAAGAATAAACAAATAGTTTTCTTCAAATTTAAGGGACAGTTTTGATTATCTAACATTATAATATTGTGATTAAAGTTTTAGAAAAACAATAAAAGGGATTATCTAGCTATTAGTTGTCTACAGGTGAATGCCGACGCAACAACGATTGTTTATTGTTTTTGTCATAAGAATTTTAAAAAAATAAACTGATTTTAATTTTATTTCATGCAAATTTCCAGTATTTAAAAAAAGTAATTGTTAAAAAATTTTTTTAAAAAAACTCGACTGTTGATTAAGTTCTATTTTGAAAAAGAACAAAAACAAAAGAAATTTTTACTTTTTTTATTTTTTTTTTTATTTCATTGTTTTCTTTTCGTAATTATGCAGAGATGGAACATGAAATTTAATTTTTACGGTATTTTTTTTGTTTATTAAATCATTATGCGAAAGTGCAGTCTAGTTGAGTTTTCAAAAATAAAAGAAAAAACATTTCTTATTTCATTTTTTTTCGGTATGTTTTCTTTATTAAATTGTTACGTGAAACTTAGACTAGTCGAAAAAATAAACAATAACCAAAAGAAAAGGTAAATGTGTCGTTTAATACAATTTGTTTTTGGGTCGCTGAAAAGGTATCTGATATTCAAGCCCGTCGCAAATTTACTGTTTGCATTTTATTAACACATGAGACTACGCGCGAGCGCATAAACGAATTTACATTAGGTCAACCTCCACACTTTTCTTTAAAGTGATAACAAGTACTTTTCCTGATATTAATGCGTTTATTATCCAGTGTATTGCACATTGTTTTCAGTGGTCACCATGTGTTTTTGCGTGTGCGAAAACAACACATTGCGACCAGTGAAAACAACACGCACGCATTAATATCAGAAAAAGACCAATGTAAATTTGTGTATGCTACTGCGCACTCGTGTGTAATCCAATCGTTTAGGGGTTATTACAATGAAAATGGTAAATTTACAACGGAGTTGAATATCAGACTCATTGACAGTGACCCCAAAACCCCTAAGAAAACAAATTTTATTTTCCAAACAAACAAAAACAATAGCGGATTATTTTCTCACACAGTCAGTAGTCACCTAATCTTCCGTTAGGCTTTTTTTCCCTATATATTTGATATATGACTAAAAACCGTTTTAGAATACTTCGAAAGGCATTAGATAACTGCTAGTCGCCTGAGGTACGTGTACTTGGAAATGTCGATGGAACTGTCCGGGCATTTTTGTAGGTCAGAGTATTTTCCTTTTGACAGGTACTTTATTTTTTATTTTTTATTTTTTTTTAAATAAATCCCTAATTCTGAAAAAAAAAATGTCGGATTTTTATCTTGCTTCCAGATAAATTTGACGCTAAAGTAATTAACCTGAAAAACAAATGACAGCACGGAATAAAAACGGGGGTAAAGAATAAAATATAAAGGTCTTACTTTGAAACGGAGAAGAGATTTTATTCACAATAAAATTAGTTGCAAATTTTTCCCTTTGTGCAAAGTAACATGTAATGAAAAAAATAACACTGGTTCTTATAATGAAGATATTGTATCATTGAACGAATACAATAGTAAAATTCAAAATAGTATCTCCTAATCACACTCTCATAAAATAAATTTTAGGAGCGTACTTACAAATTGAAAGCCAGTCAGGCACATCCCTTTTTTCTTTTTTTTTTTCGTTTAAAGTCCTTTTAGAATTTTCTCTCCCTCCATGTTTGCGTGCAAACCGTAGACACGCAGATGGATTTCAGAAGTATGGCCGTGTCACTTGCCCAGGGTTTTTTTGCCAGGGTTTCTTCTTTGTAGGAGGTTCCAAAATTCCTTGTCACGTAAAATAAAGTTGTAATGGGATCTCAGGCAGTGCCAGGTATCCTGTTCAGCTAGATGAAGATGGGAGAGGATGAGGTATGGTTAGGGGAGCCATGCTGACACTTGGCCAAGGAAAAACAGATGTTTATGAGATTTCTTTCCACCAGAGAAGAAATAGTATCTTTGATTTGGACGCTTCGATGCCAGCCAGTAAAAAAGACCCTAACTCTAAAAAGCCAATCGTTTTTATAAAACTGGCCTCATTTCTTTCGGCTGTTCCATTCTGGTGAGGTGAGTACGGTGCTGAGGTTTCATGTTTAATTTTGTTTTTGCGGACTAATTTCTGGAAATCGTTCGACTTAAATTCTGAGCTGTTATCTGTCCTCAGTATTTTTATTTTACCGTAGGGTGAGATATCCGCAGTGAATTTTTTGGCGGCGAGTGTGGTTTCGCTTTTATTTTTACTAAAATACACAAATACAGCACCGGAGTAATCACCGGTGAACGAGACAGGGTATCCATTTCCGTTTAAGTCTGCTGGGTTGATAGGGCCGGCTAAGTCCGAGTGAACTAGATGTAGTATGCTGGTTGCTCATTCGTCCGTGTGTTTGTTTCTGCTTTGAGGGAATTTTCCTTGAATGCAAATATTGCAATTTCTATTGTTTGCGTTTTTTGGTTTTATTTTCATCGAAAGATAATCTGCTCCATCTGTTTCCATTAAAACTTCTGGGCCCATAACCTGTTGAGTGGTGCATTTTAGTGAAATAGAGATAAAAATGAACAGGAATTCAAAGGAGAAAATAGACACACGTGTTGACTGATGAGAAGAACTCTTTATTAAGGGGAATAACAAAAAAGGGATTATTGGATATGTACAGGGAAAGGGAGGTAATAGAGATACAAGAGTTATCGGACTTTCAACACTTGGCAATGTCGATGGAACTGTCCGGGCATTTTTGTAGGCCAGATTTTTTTTTAAATATTTCCCTAATTCTGAAAAAAACAACAACAAAAAAAAACAAAAGCATTTTTTTACAAAAATGTTTAACGAAAAACAAAACTACATACGAATGGTCGAAAACTTGATTATTTCTTGTTTTTGAATCCCCAAAATTAGTGTAAATTACTAAATATAATTCTAATTTTATTTTATGCAGATCTGTTACTGCGTTTTACAAATTCTTAGATTGCTTGCTATGTACGTATAGATTTGAACGCAATATTTCTACCCGAGAATTTTGCAGAATAAAGAAACTTTATGAACACTGCTTGTTTGTTTTTTTTTTAGGGGGAGAGGTGGGGGATATACTATTAAAAATTAAACTAGCGTAAAAATAAACAAATAGTTTTCTTCAAATTTAAGGGACAGTTTCGATTATCTAACATAATATTGTGATTAAAGTTTTAGAAAAACAATAAAAGGGATTATCTAGCTATTAGTCGCCTACAGGTGAATGGTGATGCAACAGCGATTGCTTATTGTTTTGGTCATAAGAATTACAAAAAAAAAAGAAAAACTGATTTTATTTTTATTTCATGCAGTATTTTTTAAAAAAATAATTGTTAAAAAAAACAAAAACAAAAAAAAACTCGACTGTTTAAGTTCTATTTCGAAAACAAAAACAAAAGAAATTTTTACTTTTTTTAATTTCATTGTTTTCTTTTGGAAATAATTATGCAGAGATGGAACATGAAATTTAATTTTACGGTATTTTTTGTTCAGTAAATCGTTATGCGAAAGTACAGTCTAGTTGAATTTTTAAAAATAAAATTAAAAAAAAAAACATTTCTTAGTTAGTTCGGGTTTGAATATCGGACTCGTTGTCAGCGACCCCAAAACCCCTAAGAAAACAAATTTTATTTACCAATCTGTACGTACATAGCTAGCAATCTATTTTCATATAGATTGCTTGCTATGTACGTATAGATTTGAACACAATATTTCTGCCCGAGAATTTTGCACAATGAAGCAATTTGATGAACGCTGCTTGTTTGTTGTTGTTTTTTGGAGGTGGGGGATCTACTATTAAAAATTACTTAATTATATATACAAAATACACCTAACTTAAAATGTACCTCCAGTTACACCCTGAGTGTACTGCACCTACACCTTAACCTTCGTAAACCTAAATATACAGTGACTGGACAAAATTTCTTAGCTCAATTCCTAATACCTACTCAAACTATAACGTTATCCTGAACCTAAACTTACAAAGTTTAAAAAATGGAAAAACCCTAGGTAAGAGTCCTAATCTGCACTAACGCTTTTCTAACAAGCCTCCCCACAAAACCGCTTCCACTGCATGCCCCTAAATCACTTTGAGGAGTGTAACTATTCATTAGATATATAACCTCTACAAACTAACCCTGTAACATTAACTAACCACGCGGGGTCGCAGAAATACCTGGAGTAGGACCCAGGCGAGGAGCAAACCCTCTCAGGGCTGATGAACCCAGTAGATCTTCCCAGATCACCCGTCTAGGAGAAGGAAAACTCTGAAACTAAACCATAGGGGAGGTAGGCTTCTCCAGTCTTGGACGACAACCTTCCTAGAGCTGGTGACTCAAACAAATTACCGGTCTGCAAACCTAAATTGCTTAAGGAGTAGATAGGCTCTGTCTATCGCCGGCTTCCATACTCCTTCTTTGCCTATTAGTCAGGCGCAGAGACACTATCACAAGTGAATCGACAAAACACTTAGTGGTAGATCTTGTTTCTTGTCTAGGGCATTAAATGCCGTTCCCCTACTCCCGACACATCCCACCCCTCATAACTGGGCACTTGGGAGTGCTTGAGTACCACGCATGCCTGTGCAATTAGATTGGGGTGATCTTCTTCTGATGGGCTGAGGGTACCGGATTGACAGTTCCTGGCTGCTGTTTCCGACTGGTAGTACAGGAGACCCTAACTCTTTGGTAGTGCTTAGAGCGGCTGCTCCATCAACAGTTGTATAATATCGGGATGTTTGTAGTGCCATGTCGCGCATGGAAAGGGACCCTGCACTCATCCCCGATGGGCTTTCCCGAGGCCACAGTCCTAGTTGAAGAAAGGTCAGCAAATGGTCTACTTGTGTTGCATGTCTGATACCCTGCATAACTTCTTGTTCAGCTCCCCCTCACCGAACTGAAACTCTTTAAAAACATGATGACAGTACAATAAAAAAAATAAGCTTAAACCAGGCCTATGGACAAACAAATCCAACTCGCCTCCTCCCTTGAGGCTTGCATTCACTAACATCCGTGGGCTTAGAACTAATTTAACTGATGTTGAAGCATTTCTCCTAACAAATACCCCGGATATCTTAGCACTAAGCGAGACTAACCTACACTCCTCCATCCCCTTCTAACTACTTTAACATGCCTGGCTATCTCCCACTCTGCCGTAAGGACTCTGACAGACGTATGCACGGACTTGGAGTTTACATTCGTAACACCATCCCCCTGACTAGAGAAACAAACCTAGAAACGGACGATCAAGCCTTTATGTGCTTTAGACTAAACATACAACACAACATTAGCTACTTTTATTTTCTCTACCGCTCTCCCTCGACCCAGGACTGCACCATAATAAACAAAGTCTCTGTCAGCCTAGACACAGCACTCTCCCTTGACACTAGCGCACAAGTACATGTATTTGGTGACTTTAATATTCACCACAAAAACTGGCTTGGATTCTCTACTCACACAGATGCAGTGGGCAGCACAACACATAGTTTTGCTATATCTCATTCCCTATCACAAATGGTTATGTTTCCAACCCGTTTCCCTGACCAGCAAGAACAACAAGCATCACTTCTAAATTTGTTTCTGACTACAGTTCCCGAGGATTGTACAACAAATGCTGACAGCCCACTCGGGAACGCGGACCATGCAGTGATAATGGTAGAAATCGCCCTAAATTCTAGACCCAAAACTGAAGAGCCAGTGCTCAAAACAACGAGATATTATAAAAAGGCTGACTGGGAAGCCATCAGAGATCTTATCAGAGATGCCCCATGGGGAAATATTTTTTTCTCTTCCTGCTGAACAGTGCGCAAATGAGACCACTGAATGGTTCAAAACAGCAATGGAAGCACATGTTCCCATGCGGAAATTTTATAGCAAGCCCTACTCTCCCCAATGGTTTACTTCGACTTGCGCAACTGCCATTGCACAAAGGCAGCATGCATACAGCAGATTTAACCGACATAAGTCCAGTTCAAACAAACAGAAGTATATAGAAGCTAGAAGTAACGTTAAGAAAGAAATAGCGACAGCTAAGAGAGAATTTACTGAAACCACTAAAAAACGCAATGAAGCACAAAAATTAGGAAATCATGACTTCTGGAAAATCTACAACAGTGTAGTAAATAATGGGCAATCAACCATTCCCCCGCTAACCAACAATCACGAGGTTGTTTGCTCAGCAACCGACAAGGCTAATATGCTTGCCAGCCGGTTTGCCTCGAACTCCACACTAGACCCTACCAACCACCCCCTGCCTGACTTTCCTTTGCGGACAGACGCCACGCTAGACGATCTAAAAATCACCCCTGCTCAGGTACACGCTATCATAAAAAACCTTGACATTTCAAAAGCATCTGGACCTGATCTCATCCCAGCTGTGTTATTAAAAAAGTGCTCAGCTGAAGTAGCTCCAGTTCTCTCCAAACTCTACAACAAATGCCTTAATGAATCATGATTTCCGGGCTGTTGGAAAACTGCTTCTGTGGTACCAATATTCAAGAATTTTGGCGAAAGAACTGACCCATCAAATTATCGCCCCTTAGCCTCCTCCCACTTTTCACCAAAATATTTGAGACCATAATTAACCATGCTCTAGTCCGGCACCTTACAGATGCTAAACTTCTGACTGACAAACAATATGGATTTAGACATGCCCGTTCCACAGCTGACATCCTCACTGTAATCTCTGAACGTATATACCATTCACTGGACAAAGCGGAGGAGGGCAGAGTGGTAGCTCTAGATATATCTAAGGCTTTTGACAGGGTATGGCACCAGTGTCTCCTCAGGAAAATTAAATCATACGGTATCACTGGTAGAATACTTAACATAATTAAATCCTTCTTAGATAAGAGAAAAATCCAGGTTGTCCTCGACGGTCGTACATCTAAACAATATGATATAAATGCGGGGGTGCCCCAGGGTTCTATCCTTGGACCTCTATTGTTCCTGATATTTATTAATAACCTCCCCGACAAAACTGCCTCTGAGATGGGTATATATGCTGATGACACTACACTCTATAACAGGCATGACAGGAAAACAAATGAACACATATCTAAAGAAATGGCAGAAACACTAGAGGATGACCTCCAATCTGTAGTGGAATGGGGACAAAAATGGATGGTCACGTTCAATGCTGCCAAGACTAAACTAGTTTCATTCAATAATTACAAGAAACCTTCTCTACCACCTATAGCAATGGCCAACGACTCTTTATCTGAGAGTACATCTTTCAAACTGCTTGGCCTAACGTTCACAGGAAACATGAGTTGGAACAATTATATTGAAAACATTGCCGGGGCCTCTGCGAAAAAGGTAGGCTCTCTCTACCGCACTAGAAAACTACTGACATCTGAAAGTATCCTGTACCTCTATAAGGCCACCATTCGCCCATCTATGGAGTATTGTAACATTTGGGCTGGTCCATCTGCTACTAGTCTCTCGCTCCTAGACAAGGTTCAAAAAAGAGTCGCCAATCTGATAGGCCCTGAACTAGCATCTAAGATTCAGCCTCTGTCCCATCGATGAAACGTTGCATCCCTCTGCCTGTTCTACAAGTATTTTAATGGTGAATGCTCTGACGAACTGCAGACACTTGTTCCCACACGACGTAGACACCCTCGACAAACCCGACAGGCAGCTAAATCCCACCCACACACAGTAGAGATCCCTAGATGTAAAAGATCTTTCTGCTCCAGTAGTTTCTTCCTCAGAACCGCTAGACTCTGGAATTCCATTCCAAGTTCCTGCTTCCCTAACTGTACTGACATGCAGAAGTTCAAGTGCAACATGAACCGACATCTTGCTGCCCAAATCCCAACATAGTGCCTCAGTAGCTGCTGACCCTGATAGTAGCCCTCTACACCAAAGTGGCAATGCGCCTTGTTTGGGATGAAATGTAATAAAAAAAAAAAAAAAAAAACTAGCGTAAAAATAAACATAGTTTTCTTCAAATTTAAGGGACGGTTTCGATTATCTAAGATTATAATATTATGATAAAAGTTTTAGAAAAACATTAAAAGGGATTATCTAGCCGTTAGTCGCCTAGGGCGTCCCTACAAGTAAATGCCGACGCGGCAACGATTGCTTATTGTTTTGGGCTTAAGAATTAAAAATAAACTGACTATTTTTTTATGCACATTTACAGTATTTAAAAAAAAAAAAATTGTTTTTCAAAAAAATAAAAATAAAACTCCACTGCTGATGAAATTCTATTTGAAAAAAAAAAAAAATAAATAAAAACGAAAAGAAAAGGGTTTTTTTACCACTTATCAAGGCCCAGAGACCACTCGAGGATAAGGGTTAAGAGAAAATGCTATTTAAAAAAGAAAAGAAAAAGTCGATAAAAGTGACACATAAACAGTAAAAAAAAAAAAAGTCGATAAAAGTGATTAAAAGTGAGATATTATTAATAAATGTGTAGTAATGTCTTTTATTTCAATATTCATAAACAGTAAAACAAAGTCGATAAAAATTCATGATCGTTTAGTTACTATGGCAACTAAAACATGTCCTTTGCTCATGCGTAGGGAGAAGTCAGTGTTTTTATAGGGTGTTCGGCAGGGAACTCTAATCGCGACCAGTACCCAGATTTTTATTTGTGAACTTATAAATTTAATTAAGTCAATCTTAATATAAATGTTAGCATTTCTTTCAATGTTTTTATTTGAATTTATAATTTTATCCCACTTTCGGTAAACGTCGATGTCGCAATACCCTGGCTAAAATCACTGCTAAAAAATCGTCCGCGCCTATAAAACTTAAAAATCGAACAAAATGAAACGAACTTTATTTCTATTAGGTTATCCTTTACGGAGATGGTCCCGACGTCCGCCTCGTTCTGAGTTCGGGGAGAGGCCGTCTGACGTAGGCGGTGTCGAGTCAGAAAATTACCCTAACCCTAAAATAAGCGATATGTCACAGACAGATGCTTTTACAAATATTGTGAAACAAATCACAGAATTTTACAGCGTTAACTAACCACGTGGAACTATTCTAATCATGTGGACTGTTTTTTTATTTTTAAATTCTAATTATTTGAACTGTTTATTTTGTAAAATTCCAATTATTTGAACTGTTGAATTATCAAAAATTTGAACTGTTTATTTTGTAAAATTCTAATTATTTGAACTGTTTAAAATAAAAAAAATAAAAATTCTATTTATTGGAACGGTTTTTTTTTCTCCCTAAGTTAACAACTGGGCACTTTATTGAAGGGGTAGTTTTCTGCCTCGACACTGCCTACGTCCGACGGCCTCTCCCCGAGCTCAGAACGAGGCAGACGTTGGGTTGGGACCATCTCCGTAAAGGTTATCATTCTATTATTACCGCAAAAGAGGGTTCAACTCCACAATTTCCTTTTAAATGACAACTTTTAAAGGTTTTCGACTCTGCTGAATACGAAAATTGCAATGAAATTTTGCAGAAATAATTAGTCATCGAGATATAAAAAGTTGTATTATGCAGTGTATTTTTTTGCGGCCATCTTTTTTTTTTACGCACGTGCAGTGTCATTCAAAGATTTGTTTATGGCGCACGCGCATAAAAATGGTCGCCAAAGAATAAAATGAATAATACAACTTTTTATATCTCGATAACTACTTATTTCTGCAAAATTTCAATGCAATTTTCGTATTCAGCATAATCGAAAAACTTTGAAGTCGCCATTTAAAAGAAAATTGTTGAGGTGGACCTAATCTGAAAATTTACCTATATTTCATTATAAAAGTTCTTTTGGTACTGGTCGCGGTAAGAGTTCCCTGCCGAATACCCTCCAAAAACAATGATGTCTCCCGTTTCTCGCGCAGCCGCAAAGGACATGTTTTAGTTGCCATAGTAACAACACTTTTTATCGACATTGTTTTACTGTTTAAAGACATTACTACACATTTATTAATAATATCTCACTTTTAATCACTTTTATCGACTTTTTAAAACTTTCTTTTTTACTCTTTTTAAATGACAACGTTAATGTTTATGAATATTGAAATAAAACATTACTACACATTTATTAATATCTTTTTTTTTTTGATCCGTGCTGAAATAACGTTATTATTTAAAAAGCCATTCTTAACACGGGGAGGGTGTTTTGTACCTATTCTCTACTTTAACCTTACAATTGAATAAAAAAAACATTAAACTTTAAGCTTAGAAATACGATTTAAAATATAGCGCGGATCATAAGTGCACTGCACTAGCACCCATTTTCTTATTAATAAATGTTTAGTAATTATTTTTCTTTTAATATTCATAAACAGTAAAAACGTCGTCATTTAAAAAGAAAATGCTATTTAAAAAAGAAAATAACATTGATTAAACGTAAGTAAATTTATTATTCTATCATCATTTTGTGGTAAGTAAATTTCAAGAACCGCCGACAAGTTTTGTGGTAAGTAAATTTCAAGAACCGCCGATAAGTTTCATAAAAGAAAAAGTCGATAAAAGTGACACAAACAGTAAAACAGTAAAAAAAAAAAAAAAGATATTATTAATAAATGTGTAGTAATGTCTTCTATTTCAATATTCAATATAAGAAAAGAAAAAGTCGATAAAACTGACACATAAACAGTAAAAAAAAAAAAAGTCGGTTATCTTTCAGATGCAAGGTTCCTTGTTTACTTGCGATTGTAACGATGTAAGATTCCGTTGTACGGAAGACCAAATCGGCCATAATTTAAATATTTAAATTTATTTACTGAATTTAAATATTTAAATTGATATACTGTTTAAATGATAATATACGTCTACGATGTTTTTATTGGCGCTTTTCTTCGTATTTTTTAATAACATTTCTTTGCACCATTTACAAGTTTTTTTTTACAAATATTTTTTTTAATACTGTAATAGTAAAATTATTTTAGTAAAATTCTATATTGGATACGTTTTTTTATGAAGTTTAAGTAAAAAAAGTTCACTTTTTTATTATTAAAAATACATTTCATGAAAACACTCATTATAAAATGTTCACGTTGTTTAATTAAAAGTTCTTAATTATAATCTAATAGTTTTATAATTTTGTTACAAATTTCTAATAAAGATTATTTTAATTTTAACGGTAATTTGGTTTTCATTATAAACTCCGTCATGTTAAAGGCTTGAAAATCACTTTAAATCAATTTTAATATTAAAAAAAAAAAAAAGAGAAATCAACAGGAAAAAAATCTCGTGTGAAAACATTACGAGATACTTATTCCGTATAATTAATGAATGTATCTTTGTTTTACTATTACAGTATTAAAAAAATTATTTGTAAAAAGAACTTGTAAATGGTGCAAAAAAATGTTATTAAAAATACGAAGAAAAGCGCCAATAAAAACATATTAGACATTTTGGCCGATTTGGTCTTCCGTACAACGGAATCTTACATCGTTAAAACCGCAAGTAAACAATGAACCTTGCATCTGAAAGATAACCAAAAAGTCGATAAAATTGACACATAAACAGTAAAGAAAAAAAAAGATATTAATAAATGTGTAGTAATGTTTTATTTCAATATTCATAAACATTAACGTTGTCATTTAAAAAGAGTAAAAAAAATTTTTTTAAAAAGTCGATAAAAGTGAGATATTATTAATAAATGTGTAGTAATGTCTTTAAACAGTAAAACAATGTCGATAAAAAGTGTTGTTACTATGGCAACTAAAACATGTCCTTTGCGGCTGCGCGAGAAACGGGAGACATCATTGTTTTTGTAGGGTGTTCGGCAGGGAACTCTTACCGCGACCAGTACCGTTCTTTTTGCTTGATAAAAAGAAAACAGTTAATAAATACAAAAAAAAAAAAAAAAAAAAGCCCAAATAAGTTCAAATAAAGACTGTTTGAATAAGACATAAAAAAAAAGGTTTATTCCATACGGTTTTGGCCATCCGTAGATAAAAATATGTCTGACGTTATTTCCGTCAAATGGCTTTGTAAATAAAGGAAGGCCAATCTACACGATTACCTATTAATGAAATCTATAGTGTGAATAAATTATTCACTGAATAATCGCATTAAAATATAGAAAGTGAAGAAACATTCGTGAAAAAATAGGTGGCCCTGAAAAGGGCCGTTTTGAGATTTTGTCTTCTTTTTGAAGTAAAGTTTTTACTTGGCGCTGGTGTACTTAGTGACAGCTTTAGTTCCTTCAGAGACAGCATGTTTAGCCAACTCACCAGGGAGAAGGAGACGGACAGCGGTCTGGACCTCACGACTGCTAAGTGTTCTTTTCTTGCTGTAATGGGACAGACGACTAGCTTCATTAGCGATTCTTTCAAAAAGATCGTTAACAAAACTGTTCATAATAGACATGGCTTTGCTAGAAATTCCAGTGTCAGGATGAACTTGTTTCATTACTTTGTAAATGTAGATGGAATAACTTTCCTTCCTCTTCTTTTTCCTTTTCTTGCCATCACGGGCAGGTTTAGCCTTACCGGCTTTTTTAGCGCCTTTCGAGCTAACTTCGGGTTTAGGAGGCATTTTACTTTTTTCAGTAAATACACTCGCGCTCGAATGCTTTATATATTAGTAAAACCGGCTCCCAGAGAGCGCTGTGTTTGCTACATTTTCATTGGTTCATAAAGTAACACAAAAGAAATTTGAAAAATGAAAAGAGCGCTAAAATATCAGCAGGTGCTCGGACCGTTAATCCTAATGGCCACGGAAACAAATCATTGATTTTTCTTTCAAGTAAATTGTGCTTTTTTTAAATGATTTTTACCGATTTTTGAAAACGGGATTAATACATTTTCGTTTTTTAAATTTATATTGAAGGAATAACGCAACATTTAAAATTCTATAGACAATTAACTCGAAAGAAAGATCAATAAAGCAAATTTGATATTTTTTTTTTTATTAATTTTAATCAATTTCAATAATATTTTCGTACTCCAAAATACCAAAAAATAAAATGAAAACTTATCTTGAAATAAAAATAAAATTACTTTTCAGTGAATACCTCATCACTAACGACCAATCTATTGTTGTGTGAAATAATGTTTTAGTTTTCTTTATTCGTCTTAATATTCTGACAAAAGGAAAAAAATGTATAAATTAAATATTGTTAATCATTCAGTTATACGACGAGTCACATTGTGTTTACTGTAATGTATCGTGACTTTTGTAGGTCACAATGTCTGCGACAATATGTGTAACGTATTTATAGAATTTAAAAGCAAAAACAAAAGATGAATCGCTGTTACAAAGAAAACACCAACGAAAAATATATCAAACTCACACAAATATTATCTTATATTTTACCATTTATTAAAATTGAACATCGTAATGTGGTCAGTCAGGTTTTACTGATAAAAAGAAAAAATCTGAGAAACATTGTTTGCATAAAATGAATTAAAAAAAAAAAAATTGAAAACTAAACAAAAAACACTAAGCCAAAAATTAAATCAAATTCAACTAAATATAAACTTTTCCGAAATCTCGTATAATTTCTTCAATTGCTGCAGTACAAATTAGGGTTTTGTATTACTATACACAGATTCGAGAATGCTGTCAAAATAAAACAAATATATAACAAATAAATGTAATCAAATGCAAGATAAGTTACTTTTCTACCTTACTTGTGTGTGTGTGTATGTATATATATGTGTGTGTGTGTACATATGTGTTTATATGTGGGTATATATATATGTATGTACATATATATGTATATATATATGTATACACACAAATATACATATATGTATATATATATATGTATATATATACACATAAATAAATATACATGTATATATATATGTATATATATACACATAAATAAATATACATGTATATATATGTATATATATACACAAAAAAATAAATATACATGTATATATATATGTATACATATATGTATATATATATACACATATAAATAAATATACATATATGTATATATATGTATGTATATATATACACATAAATAAATATACATACATATATGTATATACATATATGTATATATATATACACATATAAATAAATATACATATATGTATATATATGTATGTATATATATACACATAAATAAATATACATACATATATGTATATATATATATGTATATATATACAC